>NC_089235.1:17898378-18208378 GCF_963924675.1 Phocoena phocoena
GAATGTTAAACTAAAGTGCCTTTGTTCAGCTGACAGGGAGACACTGTGACCCTGCCCACCTGTGAATGGCTGCAGAGAAGAAGAAATTAACATATTTGCTCCCGGAGGCTGGCCAAGCCAGGAGATTTTTGCAAGACTTATGGCCTTTTTACTTCCTCATCCCCTCCCCCTCTCTGTTCTATAAAAGAAACTAGCATTCAGACCCCACCCCCCAAATAAGATGCTATTCTGGGACGCTAGTCCGCCATCTTCTCAGATGCCCAGCCTTCCGAATAAAGTCGCTATTCCTTGCCTCAACACCTCATCTCCTGATTATTGGCCTGTTGTGTGGACCAAGCAGACCGAGCTTGGATTTGGTAACATAACCACATTTACCAACTGAAACCAAGGTCCTTTTCTTTCCCCCAAATCTCTAATACTCTGATTTGATAAATGCATCGACACTTGAATTTGCTAATGACATTCTTTTAGCCCTGACATCTTTCTTTAATTTGCATTGGGCACTCGTTGAAATGCTATGATTTTTCCTCGAGGGCGCTTTATATCCATGAATTGAGATGTTGTTCATAATTCTCTCTGGTCTTTTCTTGCTAATCCAAGGCACCGAAAGGTACAAAAATGACCGTTTCCCAGTGGAAAGAGGCGAGGACATTACAGACCTAATCAAGCGTAGAAATAAATACACAGAAAGAAACGTCAAGAACCCAAAGAGCACTTCCCTTCTGATGTCAGCATCTCAATGCCAGTCAATAACACAATAGCCTGCAGGTTGGTGTCCAAGTGCAGGCCCTTGGCGGCTGCAGGACCGACGAGCCTGCACCAGGCGACCCCACAGCCTCCGCTCTTACACATGCGGTTGGGTCTTCATCTCAAATGAACCGTTCATACTTAGGCACCCTCTCATGTTTCCATTTGTAATGTTGTCATAAAGAAATCTCATTTTAGACTTTCCAGACTAATGATTCGGTACAAAAAAGATACGCTGCCAAAATAAGAGAATGGGGGAGGGAAAGAGTTCTCGCAGACATTTGTGAATCAACAAAGCAACAGGCCGAGAGAAACTATACAGTGACTTGCATCTTCTCCCACGTCCCAGTGACTCCAAGGCTTCGTGCACAATCTATTTAATCTGGCCTTTAAATACCTCTCTTAGTTTCCTCTTTGGTGTCATATTTGTATCCGTCTGACTTTCCCTTCTACTGAGATTGTCTTATTTGAGCTGTTTTAATTTATATGATTTCCACCAGGACAGGTATGCTATATGCAAAGTACTGAATGTCAGCTTAACTTGGTTAAGAAGTTCACCTGGGCACTGACCAAGCAGAGCTGACTGCTGCCCTGGGCTGGGGCAGGGTCTTAGACACCCCGTTTTCACTGGGTGTTACTCCTTTGGTAGCTGGGTCTTGGGGAGATGAAGTGCGGAGGATCTCAGAGAGGGGCCTGGGCAGCCACGGGCTTGGTGGCAGGCACTGAGGACTTGAGGCCACAGCTATTACCAATGGGTACAGAAGTATTTTGATATTTTAACAACCAGTACGGGCATACTAACGTCCATCTGACGAATATCATCTCCATTACGATCTAGTTTAAGGGCTTCCCTGGTGGCGCAGTGGTTGGGAATCCGCCTGCCGATGCAGGGGACACGGGGTCGAGCCCTGGTCCGGGAGGATCCCACATGCCGTAGAACAGCTGGGCCCGTGTGCCACTACTGAGCCTGTGCTCTAGAGCCCGCAAGCCACAACTACTGTGCCCACGTGCCGCAACTACCGAAGCCCGCGCGCCTAGAACCCGTGCTCCCCAACAAGAGAAGCCACCGCAACGAGAAGCCCGCGCACCACAACGAAGAGTTGCCCCCACTCTCCGCAACTGGAGAAGACATGCACGCAGCTACGAAGACCCAGTGCAGCCAAAAATTAAAAAAAAAAAAAACTATTTTAAAATTTCATTCCTTAATCTGATTTTTAAATTTCCTTACCAGGAACCTCACGGGAGGAACTACTATTTAATTCAAATTCTCAGCTTTAGTTCCATAAAATAAAATTGGCCCTAGAATTGATTTGGAATTTTGGTTTTCACAATTATGGTTTTTCTGATTTGACAATTCAGCTTCATGATAATGTATCTGGATCCCATGGTTTCTATTCTAACCCCAATTCAATATTCTAAGATATTCAGGAATATTACTTTTACTCCTGCTTTCATTTTAATGCACAAATACCTTTTTACTTTATCAGTTCTTTGGACTTAATCCTGTCTAGGAAGTTCATAGAAACAACAAAGAGAGAGAAAAAAGAGCCTGCTGTTTCATTAGCAGTTGCCAGACATCCCTCCCAATACTTGTCCAGCAAAGCTCAAGGAAGAAGCTTAAAAACTGAGAACAACAACAAAAAATACCAACAAAAAAGTCGATATAGCATGTTCTTTTTTGAAAAAAAAAATCTTTACTCACTTGAATACCATCTCTGACTGTAATAAAAATGCTGGCTCTTTCTGAACCCCTTTAACAAAGATATAAGAAAGTTTCTCTTGTTACACGACCCGATTTTTATCATGTGTATTCTCAAAAGGGAAACCAGCATTTTATCCTGATGTGTTCAGAACCAAAGTGGTGTAAACCAAGCTCTGAATACAGAAAGAATAGGAGGAAGCTGAGGCTGGTCAATGGGCGGATGGCACTGGAGAAGGGCAGTAACACTTGACGTTAATTATACATCTACCCACCCAGTCCTAGGCAGGGTATTTGCCAAGAAGTTCTTACATTCCTGTGGCCAGGGAACAGGGCCACACTAAAGTTCCATGGAAAACGACAGTGCCTTATAAAACATTTTAATCATTCCAGCTCCCCGCGATGACTAAATAATCTAACAAAAATTTTCATTGAATGGAAGCCTACTTTTGTGAAAGTAATCAAATTTGGACTTGGAAGTTTTTTGTTTTTTTCTTTAAAGAGGTTTCCTTTCTTCATTTTTCTCTCATGACCAACAACTGCTGATTTAATGTTAACTTGCCAAGGTTTTTATACTACAAAGATAGATGGCAGATATAATTTACAAAACAAAAGCCAAAAATCAAAAAACAAAATCAAAGAAAGGGCGCTCTTATTTTGAGTGTATAGTCACAGAAGAGAAGCAGAGATGCTTCTCACCTAGCATGAAACAAATTAATTTCCAACAAACACAGAGAATAGGAACCATTTCAGATAGGCTTTATCATTATATTTGTACAAAAGAGGCATAATTTTCCAGGCTATCGAAATAGCTTTAGAGAATACCTTTTCCGTACCGAAATCAGAAATTCCTAAATCTGTTCTGAGAGCCCACTGCATGTCCAGGCTTTATTATAGAGGACAACTATTTTTGTTTAACTTTTTATTTTATATTGGAGTAGAGTCGATTAACAATGTTGTGATAGTTTCAGGTGTACAGCAAAGTGATTCAGTTATCTATATACATGTATCTATTCTTTTTCAAATTCTTTTCTTATACAGGTTATTACAGAATATTGAGCAGAATTCCCCGTGCTACACACTCCGTCCGGTTGGTTATCTATTTTGAATATAGCAGTGTGTACATGTCGATCCCAAACTACAGGGACAAGTGTAAACAGCTGCGAGGCACTCTAGTTTATGGAGCTGCATTTTTACCCTTCTCCTTGCCAGGAAGTGGAGGCTCCTACACGAAGTCTGTTCTCATTAAGGTGATTCCCCGCCACAGAGTCCACAAACAGGGGTCCTAGCATGTGCAGGGCTCCCACTGAAATCAAAACCCATCCCTGACTCATGCAGCTCTGTCCCCAGATATGGCTGCATCCCACACGCGCTGCTGTCCTCACACCCACGCTGTTGTCACAGCACCCGCCGGACTGTTACTAAGGGCCCTGGTATGCTGCCCAATACATGCACTGAAGAGGAATTTCAAAACATATTTCAGGAATCCTTGTCCTTGGTTCCATGTCTTCATGTGCTCAATGTGGCCACTGTCTCTGGAGGAGCGGCTGCTCTCGGGCATGGTTCCCTGTGACTCTGGAGGCCTCGTGGTCCCCAGCTCCGGTCGTGAATATACAATGGAGATCAGAGGAATGCTGCAGGAGGAATCTAGGGCAGAGTCGAACTGGCTCGTTCTCCTCCTATTAGACCATTCATACAGGTCAGCACAGCTCACTTCACCCTCGTCCTCTCCTCAATAATGGCTGCCAACCAGAGCTCCAACTCAATCCCAGTTTTGTATCCTTATCTTCTTAAGAGTCTCAGTGTCTTAGCCTGGGGTACCCGACGAGTTATGTGTCTGGCAAATACTCCCCCCACCCCACCCCCTTGGGTGTTGTGGAGTAGCTGTTGTCTGTATATTGATGCAAGCAAGAACTGGAAGAAAAGGGCATTGTTGTTGTTGTTTTGATTAAGGTGGTTTGGGGAAGGCCATCTGTTCCAACTGAGAAAAGGGGCGTGATTTGACAGACAGCACAAAAGACTAAATCAATACGTGGGTCTCTTAATTCTTGTTAAACGTGTAGGCTAAATTCCTATAGGGGATGAGAAGTTTTGAACAAGTTTCAACATATGTGATGATATTTAGCTTGGGAACTCCTTTCCAACCTTTCCTAGAAATTGACATGAGTAAACCAACAGAGGGAAAGGTTGGCTAAATGGTAATTACAAAGGGCTTTTGAGGAAAATGCTTAAGTGAGAGGGATGGTTCCTGTCCTCTGCTAAGGCTCTGAGGACTCTTAGACCCACGGTCTTCTAGACTGGAGGTGTCCGTCTGGTGGTATTCCCGAGTTGCTTTGGAGGGCACGGCTTTGGTGACACAGAAGCATCCGTTGCTTCCAGGATGAGAGTCACAATGATTTAGTGCCAGACTCTGCACATAGCTTTGTTTTCAGATTCTTCACACCGATGCCATAAGGAGCTCTAAGATTGTCCTAGCGCACTTAGGACATGTCGGTCACATTCCACAGATTTCCAGTATGCTTCTGAGAGCAGTTCATTCCAAATGGTTTAGCTGTTCACACTAGCATCAGCTTTGCACTGGGAGTCTGAACTACGGCTCTGAGCTTTAGTTTTTGGGGTGCACCTCTTCCCCTCCCCATCTTCCCCCAACTCTTTTCCTTCTTTCATTTGAGTTCAACAAACACTGAATAACTGTGTGGCGGGTTCTTTGGTATGTAGTAGGTGATTATATGGGCTGGGAGTCAGACCAGCCTGGCCTGGAATCTGGCTGGGAGACTTTGGGGAAATTGCTTCACCTCTCTGAGTCTCAGTTTCTTCAATGAGTGTCCTCAGATGAGTTCGTGCACACAAAGTGTTTCCCGCAGTGCCTGGCACAAGGGAGATGTGCGGTATATAGTAGCTCTCACTATCACACAGATGTACGTGATGGAACACAAACAGCTCACGGGCTAGCGGAGAAGGAAAACACTCAACAGGCCATTGCAATACTTCTGGGAAGTGCTGGTTTTCAAGGAGTAATAACGTATCCCAGCCTTAGTTAGTAATTCGGTGGAAGGTGAGGCTCAAGGGAGGAATACAAGAATTGAGACCTGAGCTATATCTTATTGGATAAGTAGGGGAATGTCCCAGCCTCTCTCTTTGGTTTGAAAGAAAATCAGAAACCATGTGGAAGCCTAACTAATTTGGTATACATGGGGTGCCATTGGAGGTGACACACGATTTCTTCTGCGTATTTGCAAATGCGTCTATATGCGAAGGACAAGGATGCCGCTTACATCGTGTCATCCTGGTGGCAGCCCAAGAAGTCAACAGATAGCGTAAGGATGGCAGCCCGTGGGAGGAGGATGGAGACTGTGTAGGAGGGGGAAAATGAGGTGGAGAGAAGCAGAGGTCAGGCAGGGACCCAGCCACAGGCTTTCACCCATCTGTGGAATGTAGGGGAACTCTTAAACTTGGAGCCTGCAGGGATGGAACTGGCCCAGTCCCCTGGGACTTCAGGCTTGGGTCCCTGCCTGGCTGCGGTGCCACACCTAGAGTTCCAGCTCTATTGTTCCCAGCAGCTCTACTCCCAGCCTTCTCCTTGGCCAATCCAACCTCCCTGCTTCTTTGTCTAGTTAGATTACCTACCCCAAGCCCATCACATCACCTTCTCTGTCAATCTTTTAACCACTACCCCCCACTTATAACATTTTGTCCACATCTACTAATAACAGAACACTTTAAACCTAAAAACTATGTAAGAGATTTTCCTTATTCCTGCTGTATCCATGAACTTCAAGTGTCACCTACATTGTGATTTGCCAAAATGCGTTTTTAGTCAATTTAGTGTCTTTATGATACCTACTATGTAAAAAAACATGCACCTCATTTGAGTGCTTTTGGAATGCACACAATCAATCAGGCGATAAAGACTCTGGGATTCCAAAGTGTGTAGCCAACGATGCGGAAGGAACTTCTCTGAACATTGTTTGCATGTTAGATAATTAGCTTGAAGGCAGTCATATTAGGAGGTAATGAGAAGGTTTCTTTTTCTTCCTTCAGGTCTGCCTGTCTGCCTACTTTCTGCTTACCTACCAGCATTCACTGAGCCAAAATGGAAAAGGGGGGTATAACAGACCTGGCTTTGACTCCTGGCTGTGTGACCATGGACAAGTTAATTAGTCATTATGACACTTGCTAGAGAGTGATAAGACTAATACTGTCTAGTTTTATCTTACTTTATACCTTATCGAAGCAATATGCTGGCCTTTGAAAGTGAAAATGGCCCATAGATTTTTCTGTACGGCAAAGTACATGGGCTGGACTTGTACTGGTTCATTTGTACTCTTTCCTGACCTACTTTGAACCAGCGAGATATACAAAATAAAAATGGCTTTTATAACAACGTTGTCCAGAAAAATTGTAATCCTCATATCTATTTCTAGTGCACCAGTTCTGAAGGGTATGTATGCTTTGTGCATGAATTTCTGAGTACTTGATTGTTTTTTTTTGTTTGTTTTTTGTGGTACGTGGGCCTCTCACTGTTGCGGCCTCTCCCGTTGAGAAGCACAGGCTCCGGACGCGCAGGCTCAGCGGCCATGGCTCACAGGCCCAGCCGCTCCGTGGCATGTGGGATCTTCCCAGACCGGGGCACGAACCCGTGTCCCCTGCATTGGCAGGCGGACTCT
The DNA here is from genome assembly GCF_963924675.1 of Phocoena phocoena. Taxonomy (NCBI): domain Eukaryota; kingdom Metazoa; phylum Chordata; class Mammalia; order Artiodactyla; family Phocoenidae; genus Phocoena; species Phocoena phocoena. Next base: position 17,905,492 of record NC_089235.1, read on the forward strand.
CAACCACTGCGCCACCAGGGAAGCCCTGAGTACTTGACTGTAAAGGGTATTGCTTCATAAGAAAGACTGTAGAAAAATAAATCACCGTAATTATTATGTAAGCTGATGACATATAACAAATGTTCACAGTTCAGGTTCCTAAATCTTTCTAAGTGGTCAAGGCCTTAATCTGCTACTCTTCCCACGACTTTGCTAAAAGTTTATTTATTGATGTATAATCCACGATTCAGACCTTCCTTTTACAGAAAGCATATTCACGCAGAGGAGTGGAACTATCTACTCCATTTGTGAAGGAGACTTTCAAGAAGGTAATTTCCTTTGGTTCTGATTTATCCCATATCTGGAGTGAACCAAAGTTTGATTTCTGCAAAATGATTTCTGATCAGTGAGCAGCTGCAAGGAACATCCGCAAGCTGCAGGATGCAGAGCAAGAGAAGGAAAGGACCTTACGGCTCATGGAATTGACTTGGAGTATTTTTCATTGGAACCTTGCCAGTGAGCAGGTTTACTCATCTTGGATGTGCACAGACCAGGGAGTGGGGGCCGGTGGCTACGAAGTCAAGACATGAAGACATGAAGATGGTGCATTGGGATTCTTTCTACTGAAGGCCAGATTCATTATGAAACTTTTTTTTTTTTTTTTTTTTTTTTTTGCGGTACGCGGGCCTCTCACTGTCATGGCCTCTCCCATTGCGGAGCACAGGGTCCGGACGCACAGGCTCAGCGGCCATGGCTCACGGGCCCAGCCGCTCTGCGGCATGTGGGGTCTTCCTGGACTGGGGCACGAACCCGTGTCCCCTGCATCGGCAGGCAGACCCTCAACCACTGCGCCACCAGGGAAGCCCTATGGAACATTTTTACTCCACGAATTTTTTTGCTTTGAATAGAGAGTCGGGATTTTTGAAACAATGCTTCCCAAGTTGCCTGAAAATTCGTAACAATTTCTAGCTTTTGAATGAAACTTTTCTGGGATATGGCCTGAAACAGCAGGCCCTAGTTTTGTTTGTTTGTTTGTTTCAACACAAGAAACAGGCTGGCAGATAGACCAGGCAGAGCCCTGTTTCCAAAGGCTACTCAATCTTCTAAGCTCACGCTGAGTATAAAGTTGGTTCTCAGAGTCTCCATTTTCTCTCCGAATCCTCTCTGAATGAAGGTCCTTGCAGCTGCTCACTGTTCTTTTGGAGGGTGACACCTACTTTCTATTCTCCTTCACTTTGAATATCAATTTTCAAGCTTTCTGGGAAGCGCCATTACACTTCTATGAAGAGACTCCAACTGCCAATCTTTGAAACCAGTAACACCAGGTGCTGTGTTCAAGAAGGAAAGGAAGCAGCTCCGTAGAATGTACAATACAACATTTGTTCGCAGGGAGCATTGGATTTAAACACACACACACACACACACACACACAACTGCAGCCTAAATAACTCAATGTTTCTCTTGAAACACTCTAAGGGTTTCAGGAAATGCAAGGAAACTTTTAAAAACAGAGCATTAAAAAAATGGAAACAGAAGAATCAAAGGAAACATTAAAAAAAGGAATCCAAGTTGAACAGGGCTTGTAATAACATGCTTAAAAGAACAGAAGTTGGGAAGATAGATGAAGTTATATCATCAACCTGCAAATAAGAATAATCTCTTTCAGCATGAGAAAAGATCTACTCTTTGTAAGCAGTTTTAGAGGGGGTGGATTTGTTTCTGTGATATCATTTTAGGAAGATACAGTCAAATGAGCTCACAGCCTGTTGGAGGATACTGCTATTTTCTCAGCATAATTTATGTATGGAACCAAAGTAAATGGAAGAATAAACATCAACACGATGTTTTCTATGCTTGCCAAGAAACTATTATTTCGTCTTGAAGTTTTATACAGCCTTGCTCTTCAAAGAGCAGAGACCTGCAAAGGAGGAAATTCAGGTGGCAGAGAGCTGACCCCCAGTCCCTCCACTGGGGGGACCCGTGTGGGTCGGTGTGTGTGTCAGCCCACACGCACCGACAGCTTGGGTCTGGCCCAATTTCCTGGTCACTCGGGCAGCGTGGCCAAACAGTGCTGGGGTATCTGATTCAATGCTCAACGGTTTAAAGACATGATAAACATTTCAGATCTTTTTGGAGGCATAGTTTATGTTTTCCAGCACTTGTGATAATATCTTATTAAGTATTTGATGGCAGTCTTTTAAATCACAGTTCCTTTATGATATCCTAGAATACAGCCTAGCCTCCTTCCTTAGTTTCTACATTTAGTAGGAATGTATTTGACTGGAAAATGTGCTAGACCCATCTTCTTTGTTAGTGGAGGTATTAGGGTGACTCATTTTTTAGTTCTCTTTTAAAAAATATTTATTTACTTGGCTGCATCAGGTCTTAGTTGCAGCATGTGGGCTCTTTGTTGCAGCATGCAGGCATCTCTCTAGCTGTGGCACACAGGCTCCAGAGCACGTGGGTTCAGTAGTTGCGGCGAGTGGGCTTAGTTGCCCCATGGCATGTGGGATCTTAGTTCCCCGACCAGGGATCGAACCTGCATCCCCTGCATTGGAAGGCAGATTCTTAACCACTGGACCACCAGGCAAGTCCCTACTTTTCATTTCTTAATTATTTCTTCACACTAATTATCTCTTTTAAACCAAGCTTAGGTAGCTGTATATATGTATTAAGGGAGGTGATTAACTTCTCTTCCCGCTAATGGTTTAAAACTCTCCTTCTCCTAAACTTTCCCAGGAACGGCCACTTTAGATTTGTTGCGACTGACATTGAACGTGAATAGTTCCGTATGTCCATCATAGTCTTAGTTGTCATCCTTTAAACACATGTGTGCGTACACAGGTATATGTGTGTACACGTATTGCTTAGTTATACCACAATGGCACTTAATATCCCTTGTTCTCCGTTGCCTTTTGTGTCTTCATTGTTCTGGTTTTCTGACCCCTGAGTTTAAAGGCAGTATATGCTATGGTAGGGTTATGCCCAAATGTTTTCATCTTCACCTTTTGACCAGTTCATCAAATGCCAGGGAAGCGCTTTTGCGTTTTAGAATAGCATACCTGTAGATCTCACAAACCCGAACGGCTGTCCCTAAATTGCATTGCTTTAATGAGAAACACCATGGGGTAATCCCATAGCTGTTTTTCATGAATTTACTCCATCATCTTTACTATTTGTATGTTCTTTTCATTTTTAATGTGGCCAAAAGATGTGAGTCCTTCTTTCTTTACACTGTAGCTCTGGGGGTTAAAAAAATAATAATTTTGCCAGCTATTATTTCCCCAGTCTTTGTAATAAAATTCCTGTAGAGGAGAGGTGAAAGGGCTTGAGCAACACCTTCCAGCCTCTGGCTTGTTAGAGAGGATGAAGGATTTCTAAGCAGGCTGAAAGAAATAATCCAGGAAGGAAGCCAGGAAGAAAAGGGGGTCGAGGGAAACCTAAGCCAGTGTCAAGAGGCTGGTAAGTAGAAGAATGTGGCACAGAAGAGCAAAACGAGAGATGCGACTCGGAGAAACCTCACCATCCAGCCTCGAAGGCCGGTTTCAAAGGCTTCTTCTCTGGGGAGCCACCTCTGCCCCCCTCACCCTCACACTCTCTCACCACTGGTGTCCCGGGACATGGTATCTGCATCTCCCTCACAGTCCCTGACAATGTCTACTTTGAATTATAGGTATTTGTGTGATTTCCTGTAAGCCCTCCATTCGTTCAATACAATAAACAATGACTGAGCTCCACCTCCCTTGATACCAGGTGCTTTGCTAGATGCCGGGGGTACAAAGATAACTGGGACATCATCCCTGCCCTCAACAGGCTAACGGTGGCCCAGTCCTTGTCTACAATACCAGGCCTGTTCCCTGCTGAGACCCATCATCTTGTTTCTGTGTCATTTCTCTGTCAGTGCAGTCTCTCTGGCCTGAAATGTCCGTTTCTCCTTTTCCTTTGTCAAGGCTCAGGCATAAACTCCTCAGGAAGGTTCTTCTGAACTGCCAGACCGGGTTCCCATATCATATGCACACTTTTCTTTCCCATAAATCAAGACTTTCTGTTTACAAGACTATCTCCTCCGGTGGATTCAGTGTGCCTTCTAATCTTCGATTTTTCCAAGATCAAGGACTATGCCTGGTCATAATGTCCCTCTAAGGTAAGGTGGGAAAGATATCATTTATCCCTTTTTACGGATAGGAAAACAAAGGACAGTGCTGGGGACTGACTCCCCTGCCCAGATTCATAGGTTGAAGCCTAATCCCCAACGTGATGGTATTTGGAGATAAGGCCTTTGGGAGATAATTAGGTCATGAGGTTAGAGCCCTCATGAATGGGATTAGCACCCTTACAAGAAGAAACACCAGGAGAGAGAAGATCTCTCTCTTTGCCAGGTTGAGGGCACAGCAAGAAGACGGCCACCTGCAAACCAGTAAGAGGGCCCCTCCCAGAAACAGACCATGATGGCACCCTGATCTTGGATTTCTCAGCCCCTAGAACTATGAGAAATATATTTCTGTTACTTAATCCACCTAGTCTCTGGTATTTTGTGAAAGCAGCCCAAACGAAGACAAACGGAGAGGATAAGTGACCCAGCCCCAGATTTAAATGATGGTAGGGTTGGGCAAGAAGCCACGTCTTCTGCTCTATCCACCAGACTACCAGATTTCCTATTAGAAAAAGGTGTACCTGTTTCTTCTGTGTCATCTTAGAAAGAACGTTTGGATAGAAGACTGAGTAGAAGGATTGGGAGATACAAAGATTCTGGGACAGACATGGTAGGATGCCTATTTGACAAAACAGGGAAATAAGTGAAACACTATTTTTTTTTTTTTTTTTTTTTTTTTGCGGTACGCGGGCCTCTCACTGTTGTGGCCTCTCCCGTTGCGGAGCACAGGCTCCGGACGCGCAGGCTCCGGACGCGCAGGCTCCGGACGCGCAGGCTCAGCGGCCATGGCTCACAGGCCCAGCCACTCCGCGGCATGTGGGATCTTCCCCGACAAGGGCACGAACCCGTGTCCCCTGCATCGGCAGGCGGACTCTCAACCACTGCGCCACCAGGGAAGCCCTGAAACACTATTTTCTGTAGTCTCTGAAGTAGACAGGTTCTTCTTCAGGAGAGGGCTAGTGCTGTTGCATGGATTCTATCCATGTCAATTCAAGAAAGGAAAAAATAATGTGGGTCAAAGGAAACAGGGTGAAAAGTAGATTAGCAAGTGACTACTTCTGCTAGGCAAGAACACACATGAAAAAATATCCAGACAGAGGGCACCTGGGAAGAATCAGATTAAAGCTAGAGTTAAAGCAAAGCTGCATGGAGAACCAAGCTGCAATCCAGGAAAAATGGGGAAAAGCTGAACAGATTTATGAGCGAATATCTAATGGATGTGACTTTTAAATGTGCTGATATATTTTATTTTTATGGAAGGGTGAAAAACAGGCAGCACAAAGCAGTGGAAGGGGCCTGACTGTCCCATTGTAATTCAGAAGCTCTGGTTTTAGGTCTCTCTCTTAAAGCTCACAGGCTCTGTCTCTTCCGGCAAGCAACTTAGCTTCTCTGAATCTTAGTTTCTTCTTAAGATGATATCATGCTATACTTTTATAGGGTCGTTGTAAGGATTGACTCTTCATTAAGAAGTCCAGATTTGTTTTTCAAATTACTACATTCAGGGTTGGATTAGGCTGTTAGCCAGTTTTCTCAAAAGCTTGTAAGCAGATACCCCTTTATGTCTTGATGGCAAATTTCAGTTACATGGCCACCCCCAGCTGCAAGGGAGTCTGGGAAAAGAACTACCAGTCTTGCTTTGGTGGGGTTTGTTTGTTCGTTTTTGTCTCTATAAAGAGAAGAATTTCAGGCAGAAGGGAGTTAGGGAAGGTTTTTGGATCCGTCAACCCGTGCTTCAACACCCCATGCCCAGCTGCGATAACACCTGCGTAAGTGGACAGAAGAACCGGACCATGGGACAAGCAAGCTATGCCGTGGGCTTGGGATAATGAATCTAATTAAATAGTGCATTAAAAGTAATAGAGGCAGTGCGTGGAGTAGCCCATTAAGATGAACTGCTGAAGCAGTGCCACCACGAGTTTCCAGGAATAATACGTAGGCATGCTTCCAATAAAACTGAGTAGGAGATCAGGCTGCTTTCTTTTAGAGTCTCCCTTTTTTCACTTCTCTCTCCTACCCGCCCCCAGCCCTAATGGTTTTTAGTTCTCCTAAATCAGCACTCCAGAATGCCATTTTAGGGTGGGCCCCATTTCCCAGAATTTTCTGTTTCTCTGTCTTCTCCCCAGTAACTCAACTATCTTATGTTTCATTTTTCTCAGACTCCAGTTCTTGGTTAATTGCCTCTGCAACTGAAAAAGAAAGAAAAGAATGAAGAAAGGAATGAGCGAAAGGAGGAAGGGAGGGAGGGAGGAGGTAAGGGGGGGGGAGAGAGAGAGGAAGGAGAGAAGGAAGGAAGGGAGAAATTCAAGCTAAGGTGAGGTGGGTTAGCCCTCTCTTAAAATATTTACATTTTCATAGTAGCCGTTAATGTCAGAATGCAAAGTACTGCAACAGGGAACACAGGTATGATTTGGGGCATTGTGCAATAGGATAAGACGAGTGGAAAAGAGATTTTCAGATTAGGGGACCTCGCCTTAACTTTGTCAAATAGCACATCCCCACATTGGTTAAGCCAAAGGCCAACCCCGTTAACACCATGTGGGAGCAGAGATGCAGGAAGGGAATGCAGAATGGACTTGCCTCTAATCAGTGTGTGGGGTGATAGGACAGGGTGGTGGAGTACTACAACTGGGTGGGGAAGGACAGATCTGTCCAAACATGAGAAGGAAAACTGATGTGCTAAGGAGGGATGACACTGGGTTTAAAATAAAGCTTCACAAAAAGCTACACAGTTGGGTAACACCCAATCAAAACGCTGCTGCTAATGGACTATTAACATGGAGATAAAACTGTGAATTACACATGGTAACCACGGGGGGAGGGGTGGGTATAGGGAGACAGGACTGGTGGAGGGCATAGTGAAGGTAAATGAAAGTTAGCCTCACACTAAAGCAACCCCAGGCAAAATGAAAATGTCTTTGCTTATTCTTCAGTAGAATGAATTTTTTATCCTGTGTGTTTAGCTACAAGTGTGTCCTATTAGAAAACCATCAGTAAAATAATATATACAGACAAATTAGGGAATGATTACTCACAATATAATTACTGGCTTTACCACAAGAATTCTCCTTGAGTTTTCCTTAAGTGCCATTTATAATACTACTCAAGTTACCAAAGATCTTTTTTTTTTTTTTTAATGTACAGTACAGCTTTTAAGAATTCTATTTTGTAAGGTAATTCCATGTAATAGAGAGAGAAAGGTTTTGGTCAATTGAATTCGGCATAAAAAAAGAAACATACACTGCTAATAGAGAAAGGAGATAGAAAAATGCAACCCACCTTCAGCTGTAATAAGGGGTCATTTTATATGCTGTGCCAGTAAGCTCCTGTTTCACCAAGAAGAATTCATTAAGTTAGAAAGTCAATAAAAGTGAGCTTTATTAAAAAAGAACTGATGTAATTAAAGGTACTGGTGAAAACTAGCTCAGTTACGAAGGGGAAATGACTCAGCGGCACGTTTAAGAAATGAAACAATGGACCACAGAATCTTCTCCCAGTTTAAGTTATTTCAGAAAAAAAAAAAATGGTACTCTACATAATCTGTAATAGCCAAGGTGAATGCCAGCATGATGGAGGAAGAAGTGCTTCCATAAAACTGTCATTCTTCAAATAATGGTGAATTATAGTATCGACAGTGCTCGCAGCCCAAGAAAATCTGTTCGCGGAGGTGATCAGAAAGCCCCCGCACGACTCAGGCTGGAAGCTTAAGGTGGGTAGAAGCGGTGTTCAGCTGTACCGTTCTGTACGTTACCATCTAAATGAGAATACTCAGTCTCTGGGATACGTAAAGCTACAGACTGGGGAAAATAGGCTTAATACTCTCTGAAAATCCCAGATCAAATGATGTTTCTGTGGAAACAAATGTATAGGCTAGTCAAATGAAAGAACATGTACACATTAAAGGGCGGCAGAGCGCCCGTGCAGTATGGTGTTTAAAAAGCATCATCCCATCCAAGCTTATGTGGTCTGAGTCACGTGGTTGGAATATAGGGCAAAAATCCACACGCCTCAGGACCAAGTAATGTGTACGCTGGGCATTTTTGCAGACCTCAGATACAGGGATATGCAAAGAAGCCAGAAGAACCCTGTGAGTGACTACCACCTTTTCCCCCTTGGGGCCTGCAGCTTAACGTTTTCTAGTGATCTGAACGCTGGCCTGGGAGACGGAGAAACAGCCCGAGGCCTGGATTTGCCAGTGATGCCATATGACAAGCTGCTGCCGAGTCTAACACCTTCTAATATAACACCATCCAAAGGATTAAGTGCTCACTGGCTAGAAAATACAATGAAAAGGTGACCAGAAGATGCTCCAAGCAATAGAAAGCGTAGTGCAGCATTCCACCGGCTGCCTCACCCCTATGTAGAAGGGAAAATAACAAGGGGTATTGTGAGAAGAAGAGAGAAGGGGAAGTTTGGAAATTGCCAGTTACAAAAATAATAAATAACCTATAATAAAATCAGTTGCAAACGGATGGCACTTTCCAAATTGGAATAGAACATTTTCATATGCTCTGTGATCCACACAACCTTTCTCGTCTACCCCCAGAGAGTTGCCAAGACAATCAAATGAAATATTTTCTGCAAGAATGATTTATCAACTATAAATCCTTTAAGAATTTATGGTGGCGAGTGGTCTAAATGGTTAAAAAAAACAAAACAAACCCCCAAATACCTCAGCAAGCTCGAAGAGGAGTGTCTGAAAATGGTTAGACCTTCATCATATTCCTAGAGTCTGCAGGTGTTTCTCTCTTGAAATGCCTGCCCACATACATCAGAACTGCATAGTCTGGGGCAGTAAAAGGGAGACCGTCTAATATAGCATAAATGAAAGTTGGGTGACCAGGTTTGGGGGATGGATTATTTCATGATCTAATTACTGTCAACTTACCATGATATGTAAGGGAAAAACATTAGAAAAAAGTTTTGGTGAATCTGAAACTTTAAGTTTACCCTACCTAAGCTTTTTCTACCCACAGATTGCTGCTCTGTTAACGAAAGCAAAACCAAAAACTACCACCTTCTGTCTCTAAGTATTGTAGGACTGCGTGTTCCTCAGCTTTGCTCTATTTGCCCCTCCTCATGCACAGGATGTGTGTCCCATTTACCTCCCATCTTAATGGGTGCGTCTGTTGGGGAGAGAAGAGAAAAAAAAGTAGGCTGGTTTGAGCTAAAAGTAATTCATGCCTTTTGATATATTATAAAGCTAATTTCTACCCAACCTTCCAACAGATCAATAGTCCATATGCCAGTGTGTCACAGAAGGCTACATTTAAAAATGGAGCAGTCTCCCCATTGGAAGTGGGTACGTATGTTCTCCAAAAGATATAAAAGAAGGTACGTAACAATATTCATAACAGCCAAAAACCGAAAAGGATAAACTGTGGGTAGTCCAGTCACGGGATATTAAACAGCAACGACAATGAACGACCTGCAATTACACTCAACACTATATAGAAATATAAAATTGAGTGGAAGAAATCACAAAAGAGTATCTACAGCAAGATTCCATTTATGCAAGGTACAAAAACAAGCACAATTGAATGATGTCGTTGGGACCTTTGGGGAAGGGGGTGTGACTGAAAGGGACACAGTGGGGGCTTCTGGGATGTCGGTGTGTTTCTTGATCAGGCTACTGGTTAAATAGATGTGTTCAATTTCTGAAAATACATCAAGTGTATACTTATGGACCTTTCCCCGTGGTATGTTTTACTTCAGTAAGACATTTTCAAAAAGTGAAGCAGCCTCTAAGTTGGGGGGATTCAGTTAGATTTGTTCCGACCAGTACTGTGATACCACCTGTTTCCAAACTTCCTAGCTTCCCGTGGATCAGGCAGCAACTGATAACAGAAATTTGGTTTCTGAGGCTTAAAATTGAGACACAGAATATATAAATAAGTACTTTTACTGTAAATCATGGATTCAGTAAAAGCATCTGTAAATTCAGTGGGTCATGGATTTATTTATTTATTTTTTAGTTATTTCTGAGATATACACTTTTAAAGTAATAACTAGAATTATGACTTGTAACGTTACACCAGAACATGTAAGATTTTTAGAAATTTCATGTGATGTCTGAAACATTTATATTAACATATTTCCATACAAATAAGCCAAAGAAAGTTTAGCATTAGTTGTTTTTTTGGTTTGTTTGTTTGTCTTTTTATACTGCAGGTTCTTATTAGTCATCAGTTTTATACACATCAGTCTATACATGTCAATCCCAATCGCCCAATTCGTCACACCATCATCCCCACCCCACCACGGTTTTCCCCCCTTGGTGTCCATATGTTTGTTCTCTACATCTGTGTCTCAAATTCTGCCCTGCAAACCAGTTCATCTGGACCATTTTTCTAGGTTCCACATACATGCGTTAATATACGATATTTGTTTTTCTCTTTCTGACTTACTTCACTCCGTATGACAGTCTCTGGATCCATCCACATCTCAACAAATGACTCGATTTCATTCCTTTTTATGGCTGAGTACTATTCCATTGTATATATGTACCACAACTTCTTTATCCATTCGTCTGTCGATGGGCATTTAGGTTGCTTCCATGGGTCATGGATTTAGAGATCCATGGATAGATACTCTGAATTCAGCAGATGATATTTTGGTTACATGGATTTTGTTCTACTTTTGAGATGTCTTAAAAACCTTGGAGATGCCATATCCTCTATATGACAGAAATCTAAATGGTAAATCAAAACTATCTACTGAATTTCTTTAAATTGACAAAGGGTTTTCCCATTGATATATGATCAGGGTCTCATTTAATGCTAATTTAGAATCATTGAAGATCCCTTTGCAAATGATCATGGTATGATTTTTAACACCCCCATTTTACAGATCAAGAACCCGAGACCCAGAGAGGTTAAATGATATGCCTGTGGCCAGACAGATATTCAAAAGCAGGATATGGACCAAAATTCAGGTTCCCTAACTACTAAACCAATTCACTTTCACTCTAGCTTTCTGGCTTCCATTTTATTGTTGATTCAGGGAATCATGAACAACTAAAAAGAGATGGTATGAAATGAAGTTCTAATGGGCCAACACTAAAATTTTAATTTACTGTGATATTTACACATTCTAAAGAGCAAGGCCAAGAAAGTATGTGTTCCTAAGTGATTACTGATTTTTAGAAACTGGATAATATCAGTTTAGGAACTCATATGTTACTTCTATCTTTTAAAAAAATACTAATATATTGGAAATTATGATTATTTTTACCAATGGGAGCTGTGCTGGCTCTTTTATTTTCTTGTTGAAGAACACATATTGTTGGAAGAGCACTAAATGTCCTCAGACCAGCCAGAACAGAATTTATCAGACCCTCCTCCATACATCTGAACACATATATCTGAGACAGATTTGATGTTATCTATAACTTCTTAGCTTCAGGCTACTGGTCACACAGATGTATTCAACTTTTAAAAAAACATATCAAGTGTACACTTATGCACACTTGGGCTATTTTTACCTTACAATGGCCTTTCAAGGACTATTTACCTGCTGTGGGTCATTACTATTGGTAAATAGTAATAATTACCTGAAGTTGAAACCATTTACAGTGTTCATTCCGTTTCCCAGGACGCGTATGGCTCTGACTCACTAACTGTAGAGCAAAGTAATTTCATTATTTTTTAACCGATTTACCTTCTGGCTTTGTATTATGGGTAATGTTCTGTGACTTGGCACTGTGACCCTTATTCAGATTAAAAATATAAGTTTCCTTGATCACGGCTGTGTAGCATTATAGTCTGATCCAGTACACTTCTAATAATAGGAATTGCTAGATGAAACTAGGTTAAAAGGAACCAGCGAACAAATGCATTAACGACATAAAATTCTGTGGCAGACGTTAGCATCTGAATGCATTCTCACGCTAAGGCTCTCAGATGACTGGGTATAAACTGCACTTCCCTCTCATTTCCTGAAGAAATGGTAACATCTCTCATGGCCCTTGTACCCACGATGGACCCGTTGGCCATAGGCTCAGTGGACACACAGAGACAGATGCTCACAAGTGGGTTCTAAGCACTGTAGAAATTCGAGCATAGAGAAAATATTAATTACAGACCATTCTAGTCCTAAGCAACAACTGGGGGTGGGCATGATATGAGATCAATGCATCCAACAAATACTTCTTGAGCACCTATTCTGGCAACTGGAGCTTAAATGAGATAATCCATGTGAAGGGTTTAGCACAGTGACTGGTATATGTTAAACACTTATAAATGTTATAAGTAACACTTCCTAAAAGGAGTGACATTGAAGCTGTCACAGGAAGGACGGGAAGAGTTAACCAGGCAGACGGGAAAGTTGTCAAAGACAAAAGAGGACAGCACCACTCTGGGACTGTCAGGGGTTCAGGAAAGCTGGGACACGATGTGGCAGAGGCAAGGCTTGGGGCTACAGAGATGAGCAGGTGGCAGGGTATGAAGAGCCCCATCATCCTCGTTACAGAGGTTGGTTTTTATCCTTGTGCAGTAAGAATCACAAAAAGCAGTGCTTTTCACACTGTAGGATCTCATCTATTAGTTAGCTCTGAGATCATTTTCATGGGTTTCAACCAGCATTACTTTCGCAACAAAAAGAGATCAAAACAGAATAGGACAGGACAGAATAAAAAACATAAAACTTGTTTATATATTTATGTGTGTACTGGGTCGTGATGTTAAATTTATTTCTTATTGTAAGCCACAGCCCAAAAGTTTAAAGGCCACTTCTTTGAAGTACTTAAGTGGACAAATGATACAAACAGCCTTGCACTTTGGAAAATCAATTTGGCTGCCACGTAGAAAGAACTGGAGGGGGACAGACATAAGAACAGGGAGGACAATTGCCACAGTCAGGCTACAGATGACAGTGTTCAGCAGAAGGCAGGTCTCATGAGGACGGACAGAAGTTCTGCAGACGGCTACTGGTATGCTGAGGAGGATGAGAGTGAGGTGGGAAGGTGTCAGAAATGCAGCCTGGGTTGCCCAAGTTTCTAAGGCAACAGGTTGGGCAACCGATGAGTGTTGCTGCCCTCCTCTGGGGCAAGAAACATCAGAGCCAAAGCGGTTTTGGAGGCATAAGAAAATTATTAGGTCTGGACATGCTGAGGCACAAGGTTGAAAATATGAAGGGGCTTCCCAGGTGGCACAGTGGTTGAGAATCCGCCTGCCGATGCAGGGGACACGGGTTCGAGCCCTGGTCCGGGAAGATCCCACATGCCGCGGAGCAACTGAGCCCGTGCGCCACAACTACTGAGCCTGCGCTCTAGAGCCCACAAGCCACAACTACTGAGCCCGCGTGCCACAATTACTGAAGCCTGTGCACCTAGAGCCCGTGCTCCGCGACAAGAGAGGCCACCGCAATAAGAAGCCCATACAACCGCAACGAAGAGTAGCCCCCGCTCGTTGCAACTAGAGAAAAGCCCACGAGCAGCAGCGAAGACCCAACACAGCCAAAAATAAAATAAATTAAATAAATTTTTAAAAAGAGAAAATATGAAGAACAAGCACCATTTAGATAACTTTCTCTATAGAAGAATTTCTACAAACCAATCATTATCAAGTGTCTATTGTCTGATGCTAAAAGTTAGCTCAAATGTTGGTACTAATGTGAGCAATACATGTGCGTGTGTAGGAGTGTGTGTGTATTTTTTTTTTTTTGTAGTAAGGAAATAAAGTACATAAGGGAATTGCAAGTGCCCAGACTTTAGGAACAAGTAGGAAAAAAATAAAGATACCTTCTAAAGTAAATGCAATTAAGAATCCTTATTAACAGAATAAGGTTAAAGGTTAAGGACAATGTATATGAGTATTAGCATAATACTTGACACGTAGTAGATGCTCTATAAATGTTAGTTTTTCTTTCCCTCCACTTTCTTATACCTTGTCAACAGGTCTCAAGATACAGCAATATAAACTATTTACATGAGTATATTTCAAGTCACCTGATAACTAGATTTACCAGATGATGCTATAATTCACAAAACTGATCATGTTCTTTGTTTTACAAGGGCTGCCAAGAAGTTAATGGGCAAATCCATGATGCATCTCTAGTAAATGTACAGAAACCCAATGTGTGCATTTTGTATATCTCACCCCAGTCTTATTTTTAAGGCTTTTTCTTAGTTCCTCAATTCCTCCCCTTAAACAATGTCACTGAGAAGTTTTTAAAGTCACTTTAAATCTTTTTTGAAATAAGTCAAAGCCTGTAGACGGATAGATGGACAAATAGATTAGACAGACAGATGGCTGAAATTCATGGATGGCTGCATATCTGATTATTAATCAAAGACCTATGAGCCTGAGTAGTTGAATTAGTTCACTGATTTCACTTGTTTCTTTCTTTTCCTAAAAAAATTTACACGTATACAGAAGTAGATAGAATAGTATAACGAACCCCCATGAACCCATGCCCCAGTTTCAACAACTGCCAACTCATGGCCAATCTTGTTTCATCTAAACCCCCATCCAACTTCCTAACTCCTGGATTAATTTAAAGCAAATCTCAACCACTATATCACTGCATTGGTAAATGTTTTAGTATAAATCTCCAAAAGATAAGGACTCTTTAAAAACATAACCACAGGGCTTCCCTGGTGGCGCAGTGGTTAAGAATCCACCTGCCATTGCAGGGGACACTGGTTTGATCCCTGGTCCGGGAAGATCCCAAATGCCATGGAGCAACTAAGCCCCTGCGTCATAACTACTGAGCCTGCGCTCTAGAGCCCATGAGCCACAACTACCGAAGCCCGCGCGCCTAGAGCCCGTGCTCCGCAACAAGAGAAGCCACTGCCGTAAGAAGCCTGCGCACTGCAAAGAAGAGTAGTCCCCGGGGCTTCCCTGGTGGCGCTGTGGTTGAGAGTCTGCCTGCCGATGCAGGGGACACGGGTTCGTCTCCCACATGCCGCGGCGCGGCTGGGCCGGTGAGCCATGGGCACTGGGCCTGTGCGTCCGGAGCCTGTGCTCCGCAACGGGAGAGGCCACAACAGTGAGAGGCCCGCGTATCGCAAAATAAATAAATAAAATTTAAAAAGTAAAAACATAACCATAACACCATTATCATACCTAAAAAAGGTTAACAATTCCTTAATACCAAAAAACATCAGCCAGTGTTCAAATTTCCCCCAATTGTGTCTGAATTTCTTTTTAACAGATTGAATTTTAGACACTGATTATTTCTGGATCAACTTACAAACAGTTCCTCAGTAAGTTAAATTTAGGATCAGAATGGAAACTTACCAAGGAACCTTCCTGCGTGGCCTGAGGCTGGATTCCTCCAGCTCTTCCTTAAGCTCTTTTTTCCTCTTCCTATAGTCCTCCCATCTTGCCTCATCTTCTTTATCCACAACTTGAGTTCATGAGTGCATGTGCACACACACGTACACACACAATGGGGGAAGCTTTGAAACTTGCTGTTGTGTAAAAACGAATGCGTGATATAAAAATGAAAATTGTAATACAGCAGAGAAATGGGCTAAACGAGTCCTTAAGAAAACTACTGCTAAGAATTATAAAATGTATAACTAATGACAACTATGAACGCTTTGAGCAGGATTATTTTCTAATACAGATATATTTAAACACGATCTACACGTATGTGTATGCATATATATCTACATACATATGTAGATATTTGTATATGTGTGTGGAGGCTGAAAAAGAACACTTTACTGTGCATATTTGAAATAGATTATCTTATTCCAAAGTTTCTGAAAAATTTTACATCCCTCTCAAAATGCCTTTAGGAACACAGATATATTAAAGTGAACGGCTTCAGGAAAAAAAACCCCAAAAAACACAGAGTCAATGTGCCTTTCCTTCTACTGCTCTAGTCAGCCTCCTTACTGGTTTCCCTGACCCTAATCTTTCTCCCATGTCACCAAACACACAGGTGCTGACAGAGCTAGTTTTCTAAAACACAGATCCAACATGTCACGTCTTGAACATCATCTGTTGTTAACGATCATCTACAGAATCAAGTTCAAATTTCTACAAGTGGCAATCCAGGATTATTACAATCCACCCCCAGCCTACTCTTCCAGCCTCTACCCCACTACACTTTCCCACACCAGTCCCTCTGGCTATGCGGCAATCGTTCTATGCCCTCACGTCTCCTTCAGGCCTCTGTGGTTTTGTTCATGCTGTTCCCTCTGCCCAAAATACAATATTTATTTACCCAGCATGATCTTGCAATGAGGAAATAAAGATAAGGAATAAGGCATGATCATTGCTCTCTGAGGAGCTCACAACCTGATGGGCAGCACTGATAAGTAAATACGTATCAATAGAAGTGTGATGAGTACAGATGTATTAATGTGTACTAGGTTGGGTGGTGACATAAAAGAAGGGAGGGGCTTCCCTGGTGGCGCAGTGGTTGAGAGTCCGCCTGCTGATGCAGGGGACACGGGTTCGTGCCCCGGTCCGGGAAGATCCCACATGCTGTGGAGCGGCTGGGCCCGTGAGCCATGGCCGCTGAGCCTGCGTGTCCGGAGCCTGTGCTCCGCAATGCGAGAGGCCACAACGGTGAGAGGCCCGCATACCGCAAAAAAAAAAAAAGAAGAGAGGACTTAATTGTGTTATGGATATGAGACTCTCAGTCCACATGCAGAAATAAAACATGCACAAAACACATGCAGAAAGGAGGTCCAATCTATGATTTAAGCACCTCCCAAATTAAATATGTAGAAATAATATGTGGCCATGGGATGGCTATACTCAAGAGCCCAATCTAAAAGCATTTGCAGTTTATTACAGGTAATGCTTAGGACAGATTGTAATCACAAACTCAAATATAACTGGTTTACTTTAAGAAGTCTTTGTTACCAAATAAACACAAAATCTGTGGGAACCAAACTAGAAGTGGAGGATAGCAAAGAGATGCCAAGCACTGTGACTTACACACAGAGACTGAAGCAATTCCTTCCAACAGATTACAAAGTGTACTAAAATACACACTCATATAATTCTTGTAGTTCAACGTGACACTGAGAAGTAAAGCTACCACCGTAAATTTGAGTACGCCATTCTTGCGGCTACATTCACTCTGATGTTAATTACTTAAAATATTTTTAAAAATTCTCGTTACAGGGGCTTCCTTGGTGGCACAGTGGTTAAGAATCCGCCTGCCAATGCAGGGGACACGGGTTCGAGACCTGGTCCGGGAAGATCCCACATGCCGCAGGGCAACTAAGCCCGTGCACCACAACCACTGAGCCTGTGCTCTAGAGCCCGCGGTCCACAACTACTGAAGCCCACGTGCCTAGAGCCCATGCTCCGCAACAAAAGAAGCCACTGCAATGAGAAGCCCGCACACTGCAGCAAAGAGTAGCCCCCGCTTGCCGCAACTACAGAAAGCCCGCATGCAGCAACGAAGACCCAACGCAGCCAAAACTAAAGAAAATAAAATAAAAATAAATTTTTAAAATTCTCGTTATGAAAAGTATAATACAAAGAGTGCATATATACAAATTTACTTTAAAAAAAATCAACAAACATCCATGTACCCACGTCTCAGGATAACAAACAGCACACGACTAGTATCTTGAAAAAGCCCTAAAATCTCCTTCCCCAGTTGCCTCCTACTCCCTTCCTGTGAGTGACCATTATCTTGTTTTTTGTGCTAACATTCTTTGGTTTTTCTTTATAACTTTACCATCTATATCCTACCTCCTAAACAACACTTGGGTTTAGTTTTGGAAAACCTCACAGCAGGCACAGACCTAGCGGTTTAAAGAAATTCGAGCAATATCGCTGTTACTAGATGGAAGGTCAGGAGAAGGCAGACTCAACAGGGGCCTAGCCTGGTTCAGGTTCTTTGAGGATTTGCAAGAGCGTCTACTGCAGAAGTCAGAGGGCAGCTGAGTGAGCCCTGAGAGACAGAGGTCTCACCACCTCTAGGCCAAGGTCACAGCCACAGTGCCGACCAAGAACCGGACATCTGGCAGGACTGTGTCAGGTGTAGGCTGCTATCTTCTGTATTTTTTGTGTGTGTGTGCCAAAATGCACATAACATAAAATTTACCATTTTAACCATTTTAAAGTGGACAGTACGAATTATTAGAGGAATGCAAATCAAAACTACAATGAGATACCACCTCACACTGGTCAGAATGGGCATCATCAAGAAATCTACAAACAGTAGATGCTGGAGAGGGTGTGGAGAAAAGGGAACCCTCTTGCACTGTTGGTGGGAATATAAATTGATACAGCCACTATGGAGAACGGTATGGAGGTTCCTTAAAAAACTAAAAATAGAACTACCATACAACCCAGCAATCCCACTACTGGGCATATACCCTGAGAAAACCATAATTCAAAAGGACACACGTACCCCAATGTTCATTGCAGCATTATTTACAATAGCCAGGACATGGAAGCAACCTAAGTGTCCAATTACAAACGAATGGATAAAGAAGATGTGGTACATATATACAGTGGAATATTACTCAGCCATAAAAGGAAAAAAAATTGGCTCATTTGTAGAGATGTGGATGGACCTAGAGTCTGTCATACGGAGTGAAGTAAACCAGAAGAAGAAAAATATCATATAGTAACACACATATGTGGAATCTAGAAAAATGGTACAGATGAATCTGTTTGCAGGGCAAGAATAGAGACATAGACATAGAGAATGGACATGTGGATGCAGGGGTGGAAGGGGAGGGTGGGACGAATTGGGAGATTAGGATTGACGTATGTACACTACCATGCATAAAACTGATAGCTAGCGGGAACATGCTATAAACCACAGGAAGCTCAGTTCGGTGCTCTGTGACGACCCAGATGGGTGGGATGGGGGCGGGCAGTGGGAGGGAGGTCCAAGAGGGAGGGGCTATAGGTATACATACAGCTGATTCACTTCATCGTACAGCAGAAACTAACACAATATTGTAAAGCAATTATACTCCCCCCCCCAAAAAAGGAAACCAACCAAGTAAATAAATAAATAAGTGGACAGTGCAGTGGCATTAACATTCAACTACTGTGCAACTATCACCACCATCCATCTCCAGAACTTCTTCATCTTCCCCAACTGAAACTCTGTACTCCCAACCCCTAGCAACCACCATTCTACTTTGTCTTTATGAAGACAGGTACCTCCTGTAAGTGGAATTCTACAGTATTTGTCTTTTTCTGACTGGCTTATCTCACTTAGCAAAATGTCCTCAACTGTAGCAAGTGTCAGAATTTCCTTCCTTTTTAAGATTGAATCATATCCCATTATATGTATATACCACATTCTATTTATCAGTTCATCTGTTGATGGACACGGGCTGCTTCCACATTCTGGTTATTATGAATAATGCTGTGTGGGTGTACAAATAACCCTTTGGGTCCCTGCTTTTAATTCTTTTGGGTATATACCCAGAAGGGGAATTGCTGGCTCATATAGTAATCCTATGTTTAAATTTTTGAGGAACTGCTACACTGTTTTCTACAGCAGCTGCATCATTCATTTTTACATTCTCTTCAACGGTGCACAACGGTTCTAATTCCTCCACATCCTTGCCAACACTTATTTTCTGTGTTTTTGACAGTAGCCATCCTTATGAGTAGGAAGTAGTAGTACCTTACTGCAGTTTTTTTCTTTTCCCGGTACGCGGGCCTCTCACTGCTGTGGCCTCTCCCGTTGCGGAGCACAGGCTCCAGACGTACAGGCTCAGCGGCCATGGCCCACGGGCCCAGCCGCTCCATGGCACGTGGGATCTTCCCGGACTGGGGCACGAACCCGTGTCCCCTGCATCAGCAGGCGGACTCTCAACCACTGCGCCACCTGGGAAGCCCCTTACTGCAGTTTTTACTTTCATTTCCCTAACATAAGTGATGCTGAATATCTATTCATGTGCTTATTGGCCCTTTGAATACCTTCTTTGAAGAAAAGTCTACTTAAGTCCTTGGCCCATTGAAATAGGCTGTTTGGTTTTTTGTGGTTTGTATCCTCTGATTTTTAAACTCACCATGTTCTACCTCCACCTCGCAGGAGAATATATTGGCGGAAGTGAATTAAGTGTCCTCAGACGATCAGGAAACAGGACATGGGGAGGAAGGTAGGAACTTCATTAATACATGATTAAGGGAAAAAAAAATACAGAAAAGGATCTGGGCCAGGTTCACCTGGCATAAGGTCTTCAGGTTAAAAAGACTGTACACTTCCAGTAATGATCACAACAGTCAAGGTGTCTAGCTCTTGAATCATATCGTTCCACTCCGCATTATACATGATGTATCCTGGGATCACCCTTCATGCTCCCCGTGGACATGGCCTCTGCCCTGTTTCTGTATCAGAGCTCCTGTGTCCTATCTTGTTCTTCCTCTCACTTTGAGGGGGCATATTTTCAAGGAGGTTTTTGAGAAAGGGGACACTGAGACTTTGCATGTCTGAATCTATCTTTATTTGGTTCACTCATTATTGATGGATAGTTTGAGTTGGTAGAGAATTCTAGTTGGTGACTCTTTTCCTTCAGAATTCTGAAGGAAATTAGAATTTCCTTTGTTGAAACTTTGTTTCAGTGTCCCCTTCCTGCTCTGCTTTTCGGAAACCCAAAGCCATTATGATTTCTGAGCCTTTACATGTGATCTCTAGAAGCTTGTAGCTCTTCTTGTCCTCAATGTTGTGAAGTTTCACAATGATATGCTTTAGTGGGGAGCGATTTTCACCCATTTCATCATGCACTCTGGGTTTTTTCAATATGGAAACTCTCTTCCTTCTTCTCTGTACTGTACTCTAGTTTTTGAGACTCATAATATTTGGATGTTGGACCTCTTTTGTTTTCCTACTTTTATTTTCCATCTCTTTGTCTTTTTGTTCTGCTTTTTGGAAATGTTCCTCAACTTTATTTTCTAATCCTCTTATTAGCAAACAAAAGCATATTTCTGGGAAGTAGCATCATCATATTTGTACGCCACATGGCAATAAAGAAAAGGGAACACCTTCTGAGCAAGAGTTTTAGGCCAAGTATAAAAGGAAAACAGGGCGAAATGCTAACAAGAGCAGCTGTAGCTGTAAGACCAGGTGAAGTTTTTATTAGCGCAGTGTGTGGCAAGGGCTATTGTATTTCTTTGGGTCTACTGAATAGTCAGCTTTACCCAATTGTTCTCTGCTCAGGGGACTTGTTACAAAATTTCTCCCCCTGGGAATTCCCTGGCAGTCCAGTGGTTAGGACTCAGCGCTTTCACTGTCAGAGGCCCGGGTTCAATCCCTGGTCAGGAAACTAAGATCCCACCAGCCATGTGCCCAAAACAATTTCTTCCTCAAAGACCCCACATTCCAACATAAGAACAGAAATTTCTATCAGTAGTAACATCTTGGAATGTTTTTGTCTTTCAAAGAATTTGTTCCTTTCATATAAATTATTGAATTTATTGCCATAAAGCTGTGCATAATATTTCTTTATTATCCTTTTAATGATTGTAAAATCTGCAGTAATGTTACCCCTCATCCCTGAGAGTGGAAATTTGTGTCTTTTCTCTTTTTGTCCTGACCTCTACTCTGGCCAGGGGTTTATCAATTTTATTGATCTTCAAAAACCAGGTTTTGGTTTCACTGATTTCCTTTTTTCTTTTTGTTTACCATTTCACTGAGTTCTCCTCTCATCTTTGTTATTTCATTTATTCTACTTTGGGCCTATTTGCTGTCCTTCTTTTAATCTCTGGAGGTGAAAGCTGAGGCCATTGATCTGAGACCTTTTTTTTCTAATATAGTCACTTAGTGCTATAAATTTCCCTATAATTACTGCTTTAACTATGCTGACAAATTTTAATGAGTTGTATTCTTGTTTTCATTCAATTCAAAATACGATCTAATTTCCCTTGTGATCTCTTCTTTGACCCATCCATTATTTAAAAGTGTGCTTTTTAGCTTCCAAATATAGGAAAATTTCAATATATTTTTCCTTTATTAATTTTGAATTTAATCCTATTGTAGTAGAGAACATAGTTTGTGATTTGAATCCCTTTAAATTTATTGAGGCTTGTGTTATGGCCCAGAATATGGTTTGTAGAGGTGAATGTTCCATGTGTACTTGCAAATAATGTGTATAGTGTTCAGTGGAGTGTTCTGTAAATGTCAGTTGGGTCAAGTTGGTTGATAGTATTTACGTTTTCTATACCCTTACTGATTTTCTGTCTACTTGTTCTCTCAGTTATTGAGCAAGGGGTGTTGAAGTCTCTGACTACAATTGTAGATTTGTCTATTTCTCCTTGCAGTTCTATCAGTTTTTGCTTCATAAATTTTGAAGCTCTGTTAATAAGTGCATAAGCATTTAGGATTGTGTCCTCTTGATGAACTGGTCTCCTTATTAACATGAAATGATCTTTTTTTTTTTTTAGTTGGAAAACCCATTTTATTTAACATCTTTATTGGAGTATAATTGCTTTACAATGGTGTGTTAGTTTCTGCTGTATAACAAAGTGAATCAGCTATACATATATTCCCATATCTCCTCCCTCTTGCATCTTCCTCCCACCCTCCCTATCCCACCCCTCTAGGTGGTCACAAAGCACCGAGCTGATCTCCCTGTGCTATGCAGCTGCTTCCCACTAGCTATCTATTTTACATGAAATGATCATCTTTATCTTTGGTAATAATCTTTGTTCTAAATTCTACTCATCTCATATTAATATAGCCATTTCAGCTTTCTTTTGATCTTCTTTGAATATCTTTGAGTGCAGAGAACAGACGGCCATGTATACAGAACAATCATCTCTATAAAATATCTGACAAAAGTCATAACATCAATATATTAACAAGTTCTGTGTGGTTGAAAAGATGACATTTAGAGCAGGGCAGTGTGATTCCCCAGACTGGCAGTATCAGCACCACTTGGGAACTCGATAGAAAGCAAATTCTCCGGCTCCACTCCAGACCTACTGAATCATGATTTCTGGAATAGGACCCAGAAATCCGTGTTCTAACAAGTGTACCTGGGAATTTCAAGGCTTGCCAAAGTTTGAGAGTCATTGCCTAGAGTCCGCTCTCACTTCTGATTCTAGGAATAAGTATCTGGATGAAAATACTTATTGGTGGTAGGGAGGTGAACCCAAAAAACATTTCTCAAGCTAGAAGGGTATTTCTGCAACCTTACATTTATATAATGTTGCCCCAACCAAAGGCCTGTTTTTGAATTAGTTATATAATAATACTCCTGATTAAAGTGTAATAACAGAATAAATAACTACAGAAAGAACATTTGTTTTAAATAGGATCATATTTCAGGAATATGGGGAAACATTCATTGCTTTGAGTTTTCAGCTATGATTTTTTTTTTTTTTTTTTTTGCGGTACGCAGGCCTCTCACTGTTGTGGCCTCTCCCGTTGCGGAGCACAGGCTCCGGACGCGCAGGCTCAGCGGCCATGGCTCACGGGCCCAGCCATTCTGCGGCATGTGGGATCTTCCCGGACCGGGTCACGAACCCGCGTCCCCTGCATCGGCACGCGGACTCTCAACCACTGCGCCACCAGGGAAGCCCTCAGCTATGATTTTTAAAGGTAGGAAATGCTGCTTGTGGTAACATCATAATGAATTTTCACTGCATGTGACTACCGAGTCTTGGGGATGAATCAAAGTGCAGGATGACTCAAGAATTCCCTCCTCGACACAAGAGGGAAGAGATATGGGAACATATGTATATGTATACCTGATTCACTTTGTTATAAAGCAGAAACTAACACACCACTGTAAAGCAGTTATACTCCAATAAAGATGTAAAAAAAAAAAAAATTCTCTCCTCTTCAAACAACTCTACAGGGCAGAACTTTTGTTTTCCTTAAGGTCTAGTACAGAAGGTAGGTCATTTTCTCAGTGAAGTTTCCTTACTCTGCAATTGGTCTGTGTATATATAGCCTTTTGAGTGCTATCCCACACAGGTGGGATTGTTCTTCCTTTTATATAAATGTACTTTTTTACCCGGAGAACTGCTTTTTGCTGCTGCTGCTAGTCTATACCATGTATAAAGCTCCTCTCAGGTGTAGGGCTGCACTCGGTTCTTTATACACATGATCTCATCTAATGCCCACTATCACTCTGCCAGGCAGGTACTACATTCCTCATTACTGACAGGTAGAGCGGCTGGCCTGTGCTCGTACTGCCGGGGAATCTAGGTGAGGTGGCAGATTTCTCCCTGAATCCAAATCCAAGAGAATTCCCACTGGGGCCACCACAGCTACTAGTTATAACTTCAAAACATAAAGAACAAAGGAAAAAGACTCATGATCTAAAAAAACCTCTTTTTTTTTTTTGAGTTCAAAAATGTAATACACATTTGAATGGTAAACAAGTTGGTTTATTTCAGCATACATGACATATTTCTAGGTATGAAAGGAATCCAAAGGAAAGAGAAGAAAGTCCTGGCCTTGGCACTTTGTAAACTTACCACATGCAAACACACACCCTCACGCAAACACCCTAAGCCAAAAAAGTTCTTTTACGAAACAGTAGCAGAAGTCATTTCAGTATATAACCTTTCATTTAATGTGATCTAGACTACGTATTTGCATGAAATGTACTCAGTTTTATTTTTAACAGAAGTCTTTTATTTAGGTTACAAGCTATATATACTACTTAATTTTTTCATAGAAAGATCAAGACTCGTTAACTGCGGTATAGAAATTTTATCATATAGCAATAATTGAGGACTGCAATATTTTTATGTATAGTTAATTGATTTGAACCACTCATTAAACAAAACTTAAGAACTTCATTTTCAGGATCACACAAAGAATTGGGTTCAGATTAAATGGTGCTATTTAGCCAACTGGGACGGCTTAATTGGTGGTTTTCTCGACAAAGAATGGTAAACAGAGCTCCCATATTTTTCTAATTTCCTTGTATCAGAACCAAAAATAATATTTAATATTTGCTTTGTACCTTACACAAGAAACTTTTTAAAAAGCTCCATGCACAGAGTGGTCAGTGGTCAGCGGTCAGCAGAAGAATTTAAAAGCCTAAAACAAGAAACAATTTCGGAGGATAGAGTGGTTGGTCTTCCCTTTTTGGCATCTATTCCTAGTAGCATAAAAATGGAGTTACAGAAAAAGTGTTTCAACATGCTGATAAAAGATTAAAAAGAATCACTTGGCTTGAAGGAATTTTAACAACATAACATTAAGAGGAGAGGAGGCTGTAAAATAAAACCAAGAAGCATGTCCACAAGAACTTGAAGAAATCAGGGAAAAAAAAAAAAAAAAAACCAACCCTCACAACTTGTCTAGACAATCGTGAACAATCATTGACTTGGTTTGTTATAATTTCAAATTCACTTCTCTTAAAATATGATTTATATGTGACCATTTACACAGCTCTTATCTATAATTTCAAAGGTGATCAGTTCAAACTTTAATGAATTTTCTTGATACTGAATTTTTAAACCTTTGAAATCTTATATTTCAGTAATTTACTATTAACTTAACATTTAAGCCAAGCTGTATGATCTAGAGAAAATGCAATCTCTTCTGATGATTACATTTCAGTAATTGAACATAAAAACACTTGGAACAAGAAGGACTGTATAAATGAACTGTCAGCATATATTACAACATTACAGGGTTGCTTAGGTAAGAAAATGCTCCTTGAAGAAGTTGGCACAATAAGCAGCCGCTTGGAAAAACAGAGGAAGTGAGCTATCACTGCAAAAACGAGGAGGAATTCCATTTAAGGCTCCAGGCCAGGTATGTGAAGGAGGTGTGATTGATATGCGGGACTCAGAGATTCACTGTGTGGGACATTCTGAGGCCATGCCTACATGCACCGAACGTAACGCTGTATTTGGTATCAGAGTCTGACTGAAGCGGCGTTTACAGAGTCACTGCTCTTGCTCTTTACTTTTAAATGCTAAGGGTTTTGTTTCAGCCATGCCGTCAGCAAGGGAGCAGTTTTTGCGAGGAAAAGAAAAATACAGTCATGTCCAGAGTTAGTCTCATATTAAGATGTGATTAGTGTTCACTTTTAGTGTCAACGACAATTTAAAAGGCTACATTTCATACAAAGTCAGGGATGACAATGACCATGAGCTCATCAAGTCCCCATGTTCCTATCAGTAGGTCCCTTTGGATATTACTAATAAATGGTAAGATTTTAGAAGCCAGCATAATGACATGATAGAAAAACAAATTTAAAAAATTTGATATTTATGAGTACAGGAGTATGGAAGAAGTCATTGTTTTGAAGCTGCTTCTAGAATTGCTACAGAGCATTGGAATTTAGTTCAAGTTAACGTAACTTCCTTGAAATGTTAAAAGGCAAAGGTTAGTTCCAAATCTATATTTCTAGTGTAAGTGATCATACAATGGAATAGAGGTCAGCTGGATGGATTTGAATATTTTCGGTCTTTAAAACATTCTTTCTGGAATACAAGTGAAATCTAGCACAGTAGAACCTTGTTAATGTATGACTTTTTATTACATGAACTCTGATATAGGGACGGCTAAATACTGTTTTACCAAACCCACCTATTACTTAGAGTAAAAGGATGTATGATACCTTAGTTTTTAAGGTGGACGTTAGTCCCATTTACCAACACCCAAGTTATAGAGAAAAGGTTCTGCTTTTCTGTCTCCTGCTATGCACAGAAGAGGGAAGCAGCCTGGGACCCCTAGTTCTGCTACTAGCTCATTGTGTGACCCAGTTAAGGCAGTCAGCTCTCAATGGCAATTAAAAAGGCAAAAACTACGCATGCTGGAGGTTAGTTTAAGGTTCCCTACAAAGTTTTCTCCAATAAAATAAGGTTTGACAACTGGCTCTGACAGAAGTAGAAGACATAACCTTAAGGTATTTGCTTTTTCCATACCCTGTTAATTATTTAGTAATTTTACATCATAATTGTACTTCATCCTTCTTCCAAGACCAAATTCAGATGGACACGTCCTGAATCCCATGGGCAAAAGCAGCAGCATGGCAGCCAGCACTGCCAGAACAGTCCCTGTTATGTGAATTCATGACGCCATCCTCAACACCAGCAACTGGCATTACAGGCAGTTTCTAAAATGTTGCTCTGTTTTGCTTTTTAGAGAACTACATCCCTACACTTTTAAAATAATAATTTGTTCTAAAATGATTAATCAGTTTAATATGATATATAGCCATTGACTCTCTTCTCCGCACCATTCCGTGGACTTAGGAGACGATCCTCAGCCCTCGAGGAGTTTACAATCCAATGACCAGGTGGCTCCAGGAGAGAGGTGAAAAGTGCATGGAGGTTCAGGAAGGGAGGGCTCTGAACCAGCCTAGAGAATTAAGAAACATGTTTCTGGATAACGGTGACCTCTGCAATGGGATTTCAAGAACCAATATAACTATGAAAGGAAAAGCAAGAACAAAATGAAGAGTCAGGAAAGCCCAAGGAAAATTAGGTGGTCTGGCCAAAGCCGGAGTGTCTGTGGGATAGTTGGGAGGAGAGGCTGGTAAGGAAGTTTGGGGTATACCGTTTAGGATCTTTGATTCTTCTGATAAGGAGTCCAGACAGGGAGGAAAAAAATGGAGGCCAGGCCTCTCTCCACGGACAACTAAACTGAAACTGCATCGACTAAGTACATGACACACTGTCATTCCGTTTATTGACTGTGTGCTCTCAGTGAGAACAGGAATCTTGTGTGCTGGCTCCTGAATCTCCAGGGCCTGCCCCTAACAAATACCTAAATTTTTGTTGAATAAATAAGTAAACGAACAAATAACTAAATCTATTAATTAAAGGTAAATGTGAAGTTTTAAATTTTACTATTAGTATATCTCTTCGTGCAAATAAATTTCTATGTGATTTATTTCAAGTAAATGAGCACCTGAATAATTCAATGGCGTTTTCTTTCCTTCACATTACCTCCTTTCTAGGTTACTCAAAACATTATATAAATAGAGAAAAATTAACAAATTTTATGTGCAAGGAGTTGAAGTCGTAAGCTTGTACTAGAGACTGGTTTTGCATATTATTAACTATCTATTTGTATTAAAAGCAAAATAATTATTTTACCAAACATGACCTCTAATAACAGAAAATGCTCTCTCGGTTTCTCCTGAAAAATATCTATTCTCCATATCTGCTTTTAAAAGGTTGTTTTAAGCTAGAAATCCAAGAAAATCTCTTATAATGGTCACAGAAAACCGTATCTAATATTTCAGAATTTCCCTCTCTCATTGGCCATTGACTCTTGAAATTGGTGGCACTGACAAATGTAATACGCTCTTTCCCCCCAACCTGTGGCATCGTTCAAGCAAGGAAGTATTTTAATGGAGCCACAGCTTAAGAACTCTCCTGTCCATCAAGCTGACAATGCTATCCATACGGCAGTTAGGGAAATGATGCAAAGAACTTCCTTTTGAAAGAATTCTCCAGAACTTACTTCTGGGAAGGACCTTGGGACTCAGTGCCTGCTATTAACTCTGGTGGGTGGTGGGAGTGGAGGTTGGTTGTATTGATAGAAGAGAGGAACCCTGGTGTTTCCTCCCCAAACTGAAAACCGCTGTCACTGGAAATTAATAAAGAGGTGACCAGACGACTTATGAATTTTCTGTAATAATAGAGGGGGCTCCCAAACACGGCAGTGATTATGGATGAAGAATGTACTTTTCTCTCCTTTCCCGTAAACACCCTGGAGTGCCCTTCTATTTGATAAAGAGGGTGACAGGGGATCTGATTTGTTTGTTTGTTTAATGTCCCACTCTTGCCTGTTCCTGCCGCACTCTGCAACATGAAAAAGAACACTTTTCTTGCCAACTGCACATGTAAAGCATCTTGGCGCATCTTAAGAGCTTTAAATATATCTGTACAAGGCAATATTGTGGCATTATTATCAATGTTGAACAGTGGTTTAAATAATCCTAGACCAAATTAGCTTGATTCAGATTAACAACTGATACAGCAAGAGAAAACCAACATTTGGCAACTAAGAAAGGAGAGATTAAAGTTACTTAAAAACCAGAATATAAATTTTCATTAGGTACAACCTATATATAACATAAAAATGAATTCATGCTTTATAATGAATCACAACTTATATTAACTGTGATGAAGTATTTGGGAGAATCAGTGATTCTGAAATGTAAATTTTCTTATCTAATTTGGGGAAAAAATCAGTTTACTATAAAGAAAAAACATTTTGTGTGATGCAAATATTTAATCCAGGCAAAAACAGTTTCAGTTTTGTGGCACAAAGTTTGTACTCAGTAAATTTTAAGGAATATATGGGTGAAAGAATGAAAATTTTACCATAAACACTTTTTGTCCTTTAAAAGAACAACGGGGTGATGTAAGTGTACTCTTATACAGAGTATACATTTTTAAATTACCTTTATATACAAACATAATTTAAAATTCCAAATAAAAAGATGGGACTGAAGTCAGAAAACAACATATATATTTTTTATATTTTTACTGTGCTATTGACATCATGTTTGCATCCAGTTGTGAATGTTCAAAGGTTAAAAAAATATGTACCAGTTTCCTATTTAGTAGACGGAATTCATCATAAAATAGCTTTTGATTACAAAGAATCCAGCGTTTATGTCTCTGCTAGTCCAAGGAAATAAAGTTGTAATAAAGGAAATAAAGCAGTAATAAATTCCTCCAAAGCAAAGGTAAATCGACCACTCAAGCCATATCTCTAAAAATCACCTTGAGGTTAAATTGGGAAGAAATATGAGGAAACGGGAAATTAAAGATCAGTCTTTTAAATTTGAGGTCTCCTCATTGACAATGAAAGATTCAGTTACTTAAACTGTTTTTCGCTTTTTCATTTATGAGTTGCTTTTAACAATATTTCATTCCTCAACAGAGGAAATAAGGAATGCTCTTAAAAGAGAAAAAAGCTATACCAGGCTATTAAAATCTTCGCTAAGAAAAACAAACAAATCAAGATTGATCTCTTGGGTTTCTCAGGAGTTCACCAATTCCAAATCTTCACATAAGTTTCAAAAGGGAAGAAAACGATAAAGCTTCGCTATAATACAATGCTTAGTAACTCGGGGGGGGGGGGGCGGGTTGCAGGGGTTACTAACAGTGGCAATTTGTAAAATGCATTTGACTATAATTAAAGTAAGTACAAGTTGAAATGAAAATCCAAGTTTCTATCCCCCAGTACTGAGAAGTATGGGTCAATTTTTTCTACCAATTCTTCAGAGATTTTCTAGAATAGTTTTTAAGAAAAGATTGTGCTCTTAGCAATACTTTGGCAGAAGGGATTGTGGGATGGGGAGGGTGGGAGGGAGGCTCGGGGGGAGGGGGCATGGGGATGTATGTGTGCACGTGGCTGATTCACTTTGTTGTACGACAGAGACTAACACAGTATTGTGAAGCAATTATACTCCAATAAAGATCTATTAAAAAAAATTAAAAAAGAACAGCAATGTAACTATTAAATATGTCTACAGAGCAAATGCAAGGGGGACCTCTTCTACATGTAAGCACACTGGCAAGTTGCTTCTTTTTCAGGAGGTCTTCAGTGTTAGTGACTGATAGACCAAATGAAAAAGATGAAAAATATTAATCACCTTGCTGAAAAAAGACTGGTTATTTCCCCTTGTTTTAAAATTCTCTCCTTGCTTCTTTTAAAATCCACCAAAAAGACACAGTTTGCTATAAATGTCACACAAACGGAATGGATAAATAGTTCAGTACAACCGAAGGAGGTCTTAATCTAATGTACCGTTGTTGTCTGTCAGCTAATCTCTCCTGGTTTAACAATCTGAGTTTAACTGCTTCATGATGAATGAGACAGGGTGCAAATGACCTGAGTGTTTCAGCCCATAAAACAGGCTTAGGGAAATAAAACTTGCAAATTTGATCACCAGCCTTAGATTGGCCATCACTGGCAATACAGTTAGGGTTTCAACAGAGGCGAACAGTTTTAAAGAAATTATCTAAGTGTAATATTGGGTAATGAAATGCCAATAATTTACATTTAAAGTACCATTTACCCCAAAGCAGCCTCCTATCGGCAAGATTTGCCGTTAGGTAACTGAAGTTCGGCAGCTCTGAACTGAAAGGCAGTGAGCTTGATGGTCGGAGGACCCAATGAGGCTGAGAGCTCTGTAGACTCAGTTTTCAGAAAGTTTCTCGGGAGCATTAACATGTAGCCGCATTAAGCAAAAAAGACTCCAGTTGTTAACAGCAGTAGGTCTATTGTTCTAGAAGAAATACATTTCAGGAGGTTCATTATCAAAGAAAGAGGATGGGGGAATCTTTTTTGGCATTCTGCATATAAAATCTTCTCAAAAAGACATCTGCAGTTTAAAAAAATTCCACCTACTTTTACTACTACAACCCTTGTTAATTTTCTACAGTTCTCTGCTCTGACTTAAAAGTCATTTCCTTAAGAAAACAGATGACAGACAACTTGAGTGACTGATTATATTGTGCCATCACTTTGTTTTTCTCCGAGGCCTTGGTTTAAGAGGATGGATGTTAGTGTAAATGACAGAAAGGGGAGCTTTGCATAAGATTTCACTTCTGTTCAAAGACAAGCTAATGTAACCTCACTGCGGTGCAATCGACTTGACAAATGGACACCGTGCAGCCCTCTGCCTCCCACTGAAACCCGAGAGCCTGATTTACACAATGTTCTCCCTGTAGATGGAAAAAGACTTCATGCTGCTCGGCTGTAGAATGGGTTGATCTGATAATTCTCTGCATGTCATGAAATTTGATAATATGGAAGTGAAATGCATCTCAAAGAATGAAGCAAGTTAATGAACTTATAAAACTACACTTAAGTCTTTTAAAGCCAGAATAAAC
This sequence comes from Phocoena phocoena, assembly GCF_963924675.1. NCBI lineage: Eukaryota > Metazoa > Chordata > Mammalia > Artiodactyla > Phocoenidae > Phocoena > Phocoena phocoena. Next base: position 17,937,340 of record NC_089235.1, read on the forward strand.
AGAAAAAGGGACTTAGCTCAAACCAAAGCGAGAAAATGTAGCAGTTCTCATGCCTAACTCTGCCGTCAATGAAGGACATATGGACAGATCCCAGCTCTACAGAGCACAGTTCTATTTAAACAATTCAATATAATCTGTAGACCTTGGTGCATCTTATCTTTACCATCAGATTTTGCCAGCCCTCAGTTCTTTACCTCAAGAATTTTACATTACTTTATCCTGTTAAATTATGTCCCTGGAAACTTAATATTTTTCCTTTTCAAGTGGGAAATTTCCGAAAGAGTTTATAAATACTACCATACTTTACTACTGTGTTTTACAATGACACTACTATAATTTGCAAACTTAACAAATAGTTCATCTGGAGATTTAAACATATCCTAAAGCAGTTATGGACACACACACACACACAAATCAGGGCTTCATAAGAAATATAAACTTTTGCTTTAGAGACACAGTATAAATTCTTACTTATTCAAAGCATGAATGTTTAGATAAATTACTTTGAAAAGAAAACGCTCTGTAATAAAACTGTCTGTTGGTATTAATGCTTGCAAATAAATACCACGAATGTAAACTGCAATCAGAAGCAGTTTTAACACATGTACATGTTGAATGAGGTAGAATTTTAGTCTCCTGTTTACTTTGCTGTTGTCACAAATAAAAAAAGCACTTATGAAAACATTTCATGCTGAAGTGAATGGATTTCAACAGCTGCTGATTTGGTGACATGGAGAACCCCAGTGGAGACATCCTGCTGAATTAACGTTTTGGAAATGTTAAAAAGAAACTTCAAACAGACCTCGTTTAGCAGGCGGTCAAAGATTTTGCTCAGTGGGGATCATGTGAAGGCTAGCAGAGCAGTCACTCAGCCATGAATCAGACTTGTCAATAGTTGCCCATTTTCTCGACAGGTGATTCGAAAAGGCACACAGTCTATTTCCCCTAACATTTCTGTGTGTGCTTGCACGAAAAAAAGTTATCCTAGGCTTCAGCTCTGACATTATTTAGGAAGGCACAGCATGCACAGTTGGGGAAATTGTAGTTTAAGGGATTTAAACACATTAAAAAATTTTTTGTACTTATGTTCTTTTCTAACCCAAAATATTTAGCTAAGCTATATTTAAAATCTACTGCTTTTCAAACAAACTTTTATGCTAAGTTAGAAATCTAGAACAGATTCGATCAAAGAATTATAGAACAGCAAGGGATCTTGGAGAGAACAAAGATCAGGCCCCTAGTTTTACAGATGAGGAAACTGAGGCCTACAAAGATTTAGCAGAGATTTAAGTAATTTGTCAGAGATCACATATGTGTTTCTTGATGTCTTAGAATGTCCATCTGCTGACGTCCCAGCTCAACATTCATTATACTTACCCTTAAGAAATAAATCAGATTTAAGCTTCATTTAGCAATGTAAAAATACTTAAGGAAAGAAACTGTTAAGCTGGGCAAGATCTCATAGTTCAGTGTTTTCCTGATGTGGCATGTTTTGATTTTTTTTTTTTCTTTAAACTGGCCACAAAGAGAGTTAATGGAAAATTCCTTCCCCACATCACCAAGAAGTCGGGGTGGAGCGGGGTGGGGGGGGGGTGGTGTGTGAAAAGAGGGCCCGTACCAAGCTTTGTTTCCAACTCTCAACATTTAAGAGTTTAGTCCAAATATAGAGTACAAAAATAATAAAGCATTTCATTGTTACTGATTCAGATTGGCGTTGTAAACTGCAATACAAGCTACTATTATGTCAGAAAATTACCAGGTATCCATTAAATGAGCCCAGACTATTTTCTATTGTTCAAGGATGTTTTTGTTGTTTTTGAGAGCCGAAGTACAGAGTTCAGTGAAAGTTCTCAGAGGTGACTCCACTGTCAAGCGATGCTCACCAGCTTAGTCAATCTCACCTACTGCTCCCATCAATACACAGTCATTACCAACAAAAGCGAAAATAGAACCTGAGGCTTAGTTAACCACCTCATATTGGCAAGAGGTACCCTGTTGGAAAATACTTTCCACATAATTCAGAGACAAAAATTAGGAGGAATCATAAGTAAATGACAATCCCATAAACAGACACACACAACCAGAGGGCCCAAGTTCACTAATTCTTGTTATCAAAATTTACCTTTTAGAAGTTTAACTCCTCATATGGTAAGAGGAAACAGGTACTCTAATACTAAGGTGGATGGGAGTATAACAGACAGATTGGGTTTATATATCAAAATGAAAAACGTCCTCATCCTTTGACCCAGAATTCCCACATACAGAAATTAACCTTGAAAGGAGATAATTCAACAAGCAGGGAAAGATATATGTGCAAGGATTTTCGTAGCAGTTATTTTTTCTGGTAGTACAAAGTTGGAGATTAAGTTAAATTACAATTTTAAATTAAAAATTGGCAAGAAAATAAAGGTACATACGTACAACAGCATATATGCAGCTGTTACACGTGGGCATTCACTTAATATAAAGCTACAATAAAGCTATTAAAAATCACCATTCATTTAATATAAAGTACAGTAATATTAGCATATAGACTGACGAATTGATTCATGGAATGGAATAGAGAGCCCAGAAATAGACCCACACTTATTTGGTCACTTGATTTTCAACAAAACATCAAAGTAATCCAACTCTGTTAGGATTCCCTAACTGAACACGACATGTAAACAGACAAACCAACAAACAAAACCTTGACTTCTTCTCTCACCACACACAAAAATTAACTTTAGATCTATCTTAGACCTAAATGTAAAAGCTAAAACTATAAAGCTCTTAGATGAAACAAAGGAGAATATCTTCACAAATCAGGACCAGGCAAAGGTTTCTTAAAGCAGAGATAAATAATCATAATGTAAAACTTTAAGGAATGCGTCAAAATTAAAAACTTGTGCTCATGAAAATACACTGATAAGAAGATGAATAAGGAAGCCAAAGACTGAGGAAAAAATATTTGCAAAGCACACATGACAAAGAATTGGTATCTAGCATACCAATAAAGAACTCCTATAACTTAATAAAAAGACAAACAACCTATTTTAAAATGGGCAAAAACTTGAACAGACTCTTCACAAAGAAAAATATATGAATGACCAATTAAACACATGCAGAAGTATGCAACATCATTAGTCATCAGGGAACAACAAATTAAAACCATAATGAGATATCATTACACACCCACCATTATGGATAAAATGAAAAGGACACGCCCAATGTTGGCAAAGATGTGCAGCAACTGAACTCTGCACGCGGTTGCTGGGAGCATCTAACGGTGTCTTATATAAAATGTACGCCTGCCCTATGACCCAGCAATTCCACTGTTAGGGATTGATCCAAGAGAAATGAAAACATATCCATAAAAGACTTCTACAAGAATGTTCATAGCAGCTGTACTCAGGGTAGTTAAGAACTGGAAACAGCTCAGATGTCTATCAAAAGTAGAATGAATAAACAAACTGTGGCCTATTCCTACAATAAAATACTAAACTATTTGGCAGTAAAAAAAAAACAACAGAAAACCATGGATACACGCAACAACATGGATAAATCCCCAAAATGTTTTGCTGAGTAAAAGCAGCATTACACAAATGAGTGTACACTATATGAGTTCATTTATATAAAGTTCTGCAACAGGCAAAACTAATATATCATGGAATAATACCAGAACAACGGTTGCCTTTGATGGTGGCGAGGGCTGGGATTTACTGAAAAGGGACCTGAGGGAACTTCTTGTGGTGATGGTAATGTTTTATATCTTGATAGGGGTTTGAGTTGCACAGGCATATGGTCAGAACTTGTCAACTGGTACACTTCAGGATTTGTGCGTTTTATTGTACGTAAATTTTACCTCAAAAGGAAACAGAGGAACCATAAACAAATACTGAACTCAAGTTAATGACATGCGTGCTAAATTATTGGGGGGGGAGAGTATAGGAATGTCTGCTCCTTCGAAAGGCATCCCCCTGAAGACAGATTAATAGAGAGATGCTTAGGGCTTCCCTGGTGGCGCAGTGGTTGAGAGTCCGCCTGTGATGCAGGGGACACGGGTTCGTGCCCCGGTCCGGGAAGATCCCACATGCCGCAGAGCAGCTGGGCCCGTGAGCCATGGCAGCTGAGCCTGTGCGTCCAGAGCCTGTGCTCCGCAATGGGAGAGGCCACAACAGTGAGAGGCCCGCGTACCACAAAAAAAAAAAAAAAAAAAAAAAGAGAGAGATGCTTAAATAGAGACATACATGATGAAGCAAGTATAGCAGTCACAACTGCAAGTGATTTACAATGAGCACGTACAATTTTTCAAAATAACATTTTTCCAAACTGACATTTTACCTCTACGAATAGATACTTCTTTCATCTTTGTATACAATGAAGTCTGATGACTGAATGATTTTCAAGTCCATCTATGGCAAATGTCAAAAGAAGATATAAAATAAAGCTAGCTCAGTCTGATCAGTGGGTCTGAATGTTGAAGTTTGTCACATTTTCGAACAATATGAAAATGCAGCAGTGGTTGTATGACCTTCTATTAAAAATCTATGACCTGGCTCAGAGGAAAGACTCTTCTAAAACCATCTGTGTTATCAACAAACTGTAAGCCGCTTGCACTGCAATTAGTATCTAAAAATTATTAAGAAAAGTTAACTTAAATTTTAATGTAAAGTTTTGTTAACAAGTAACATTTAAAATTTTACAGATTACTGACTTATACGCATACAGAAGGAAAAACAACATTTTTCCAATTGTGTCGTGTCAATAAAATGGAGATAAACAAATCACAAGACACTGTAGAATGCCCAGGGTCAAGTATAATAACATTTTATTATAATCTCAAAGTTCCTTTATCATCTATTTAGAATAAAAACCTTAAGTCTGTTCCCATTTCTAAATTAATATATTCTATTGATAAAAGGAAGAGTTTTTACTCTTATTTGTTGGGTATGATTTTTTATTTGCAATTGAAACAATAAATCTACTTTAGATCACATGCTGGGATGGTTGGCTATAACCCAAAATACCCATGTAAGGAAACTGATCTGTTCAAATTAGAAGTGGACTGGTCCCTTTAGGTATTCTAAGCACTAAGTATATTACTATATATAAAATTTAATGAAATATAGAGGAATATGTTTATTCCTCTATGAAATATAGAGTAATAAATTATTGAATTGTAAATTCAATAATTTACAGATATTATATCAAGTATGTTACTTCGTATCATAAAAACCATACCACATAACAGGCCTCAGAAGGATTTCTTCATTGTGGTCGGTGATATACTTTCTGCTCTCAGTTATACAATTACTTAGCATCACATGTAAATAAAGTAAAAGTCTCTGCCATTTAATTGGAAATGAGAGGGTTTTTTTTTTTTCTTTTTTACTGGTTAATGAGTATAAGAAATGGTTAAAATTTTAAAAAGAAGTTTATTTTAAACATTTACATTTTTCTAACAACTTATTTTAAAAAACACATATCAGTTACTTTACCAAATGATTTCATTACTTATTTAGTGTCTCCTCTATTTAATGTAATATTATAGAGTCTTCCAGTTATTAAACAAAATGCCAATAAAAAGTCATGCTTTTTTTTATTACTTAATTTACCTACATTACCAACATTACCCACATTTAAAGACAGGGGCCCTTAAAATAAATCATAAACTACTAGTAGGCATAAAATAAATCATAAACTACTAGTAGGAATAACTCACAAAGCTTAATATATATAATATATATGTGTATAGTTAACATTAGTTCTTGGGTTTATCTCATGAAAAATGTGACTATAAAATAACAATGATTAAAATATATCAGAAATTATGTATTCAAATGAGCACTGTCTTATTAATATTCATCTAGGGAAACAACAATTAATGCAGTTGGAGAATTCCATTTTGGAATTGTCTTTCACAAGACTGTCTACCTCAAGTGTATGTGTTCTCGCTCTCTCTCCCCGACACAAACACACACACATACACAGGTACACACATACACACATATGAAGCTGCCTTCTTTTATGATCACACTTTCAGATAACAATAATATTACTTAGCCAACATCTCCAAATAATTTGTAGTTATTTCTAAAAATCAAAGCCACAACAAAAAGTAATAAAATTGCTACCAAAAATGTTTGGAAAATTCTGAAGACATTTCTGAAAGTGGAAACTTACATGTATCACTAAAATAAACAAACATACACTGCCTCCCAAGATGCTAAGATGACCACTTTGGAGGAGTCAACACTTACTGAGATGTATACGCTCTGGAATGTGTGTTTGTGTGTGTGTGTGTGTGTGTGTGTGTGTGTGTGTGTGTGTGTGTGTTTTAACTGCCACATCTGAAGGAAGTGTCAGAATGGAAAGAGCTGGGTCAGATATCAGAAAGCCTGGGTTTGAGTCTCAGCTCTGCCACTTATAAGCTGTGCAAGATTGGGTAAGTCCCTTCACTTCTTTGGGTTTCGAGTTCCTCATCTTTAAAATAAGAGTTTATCTAGACCAGCACAGTCCAACAGAAATATAACATGAGCTACATATGTAATTTTTATAGCCACATTTAAAAAGTAAAAAGAAACAGCTGAAATTAATTTTAATAATATATTTTTATTTAACCTGATATATCCAAAATACTATCATTTCAATATTTAATCCATTAAAAAGTCATTAATGAGATCTTATACATTTATTTTTGGTACTAGATCTTTGAAGTCCTTACGGCACACATCCCAGGTGGACGAGCCACATTTTCAATGCTCAGTAGCCACATGGGCTAATGATTAACATACTGGACAGCACAGATCTAAACGGTCGCTAACAGTTCTTTCCATTTCAAAAACCTACTATTACTTTGTTGTCAAAATTAATATATTAACAACAGAATTAGTATAAAATTCAGCACAAGCGTATGAAAACCATAGATTTCATGCTTCCATGGAGCGTCTACTTTCATCAGGAGAGGTTCATTCATTTCCTATTTTATCTGGCATTTTTTAAACTCCAGATGCTTCTTCCCAACACTGAGCGATCATTAAGAAGTAAAGAACTGGCAATTATCTTCTGGGCTCAACGCCACAGAGAGTGGGTTACTTAATCTATTAAATTGGCTTAGGTCTCTTAGTAATTGCCAAGTCCCCATTTCATACTATATGAGGTAGATTCGGCCTTAATCTGAAGCTTAGATCTTTATGTAATCATAAAAATCGCAAGACTGTTTCTCAAGTGAATAAACATCCAAAATTACTACTACAGCGATAAAGCCTATTTAATTTCTGCTTTGTTTCATTTAGTCTAAATTACTACGGCTATCAGGGTTTTATATTAGTGAACCACAGCCCAAGTGAATCAATGTTCAATAGTAGACATCATTGTTAATTCTTGGGAGCTTATTACTGGGAAAGGCCATGTGCATTAAAACAGGTAATAAGGGCTTCCCTGGTGGCGCAGTGGTTGGGAGTCCGCCTGCCGATGCAGGGGACGCGGGTTCGTGCCCCAGTCCGGGAAGATCCCACGTGCCATGGAGCGGCTGGGCCCGTGAGCCATGGCTGCTGAGCCTGCACGTCCGGAGCCTGTGCTCCGCAACGGGAGAGGCCACAACAGTGAGAGGCCCGCATACCGCAAAAACAAACAAAAACAAAGATACAGATAATAATATTCAGTTATATTTTCTTAATGATAATTGAGAAAAATGTATAAACCATTAGCTACGTAGTATCATTCGTCATTTAGTAATTTAACAGCTGGAGTAGAATCTAGTTGCACTACAGGACAACTTTTCAATTATCAATTATACCTGCAACAGACCCCTACACATTATTTCTCTCCAGGTACAACTGTACATCATCTCAATTAGCTTATGAGTTTGTTATACCAAACTTTACAACAATTATACAGATGTACTCTCTGGCATTACTATAATCTTTTGAACCTTCTCTTTCCTCCTCAAATTTATAATAGAATACTAATAGTACACTCAAGTGTTTCTGTATCATTATAAACCATTGTATAACAGAATTCTTATTTTTTAATAAGTTGCTAATAAAACATTCCACGTGCTTCGTCAAAATATAAAGGTGTTTCTGCAAATCTCTAAAATGTATTTCAGCATTATATATAGTGAAAGCTGGTGACATTAATTCACATTTATAGGTGGCAACATAACAACATATCGATCCCTTTAGTAATTAGCATAACATATATTGTGTTTGTAAATGTCCCTATAGGATAGAATCACGTCATTAAGTCAACTTTCTACATGATTTATATTATTTAAGGAGTATTCAGCAGAGCCAAACTGATACATAATATTGTCATTTCTGGAGGAAAGAAGGTAAGCGTTATTGCTAACCTGCAGTCACCTATAATTAATTTCTCCAGACAATTATCTTTCACATGTCGGAGGCCAGTGAAGAAAGGAATAAAGGCAGAATCAGGAAACTCTTAATGTTGTGTGGCCCATGCCTAGTGGACAGCCTGGCACTTTGGGGATGTGTAATGTTTGTTGTATGAATGGCCACACAGCATATACACTATACAGTATATATGTGTGTAAACACTGTGGCTTGCATTCATTCTATCTATAAAGAAACACACATACACACACAGTACATGTACTGTGTAGGCACGTTTCCTTTTTTTTATTACTAGAGAAATTTGTTGTTAAGAACGGTTAATCTGATCCTGAAGTCTGCATCTCAGCTCTCCATGTGGGTGACATCAAAACACGAGTCTTTTTCCCGCTTTCACTCATTATGCCCTCCATTCATTCATATTTACATAACTGGCATATGATAGGCATGGGGCTGATACAAAAAGACTAAGTTTACCATGAAGACAAACAGACCAATCATTATTGTTTTGTAAACGAAGGAACTGCTATTTGGGGAGATCAAGAAATTTGCCCAAGGTAACCCAACCTGTGAGTGCAAGAACCAACTGTCAAATCTCGATCTGTGCGTCTTCCAACTATCCCTAGAGCTGAAACGTACTGAGACATGGTAAACGGAACATGATGGTTAATTTTACGTGTCGGCTTGGCTACGCTCCGGTGTCCAGTTGCTTTATCACACACTAGTTTAGATGTTGCTGTGATAGTATTTTGTAGATGTAATTAATATTTATAAGCAATTGATTTTAAGTAAAGGAGATTATCCTCTATAGTGTGGGTGGGGCTCATCCAATCAGTTGAAGATCTTAACAGCAAAATCAGGTTTTCAAAGAAGGAATTCTGCCTCAACCCTATAACAGAATTTCCATCCTGCCAGCCTGCCCTACAGATTTCAGACTCAAGACTGCAACATCGACTCTGTTTCCAGCTTTCTGACCTGCACTACAGACTCTGAACTTGACAGCCCCCAAAACTGCATGAGCCGACTATTTAAAATGTCTCTCTCTCTACGTATACATACTACTGGTTCTGTTTCTCTGGAGAACCCTCATTGATACAAGGAGTCACAGCTAAATACGGAGGCTGGGAAAACATCAAAATGTGGATGATAACGCAAGTCATGGAAGCGGACAGGACACAAAAGGAACCAAGGAAGCATGGGTAAAAAAACTTGGGTACAGCAGCACTTAAGGGGCCAGTAAAAGATAAGGAGTCAAAAGGAAGAGGTAAGTCAAGGGAAAAGAGGGTTTCATGAAGGAGGGAAGCAATCCTGCGGAAAGGTCAAATAGGATGAGGGCTGAGTATAGGCCCCAGTATTTATTTGGCAATTGGTAGGACTATGGTGACCATGGCCAGGGCACTTGTAATGGTGGTTGGGATGGAAATCATACTGTATTCACTGATTGCCTACCAGTAAATAAAAGGGTGATAAAGTGCAAAGAGTCTGGCAATTGAGGAAAGGAAGAAAATAATATTAAAGCTCAAAAAGGAAGGTATAGTGGAGGGGGAAGATTGTTTTTAAATGAGGGAGATACTTGCAAGTTGATGGAAAGAAGCCACTGGAGAAGATAAAGGTAACTGTTGGGAAACCAAGTCCCAGAGGACATAGAAAATCCTAGAATATGGGCTCTAGACATCAGGGGTAGGGAATGACTCTGATCAGAAGTGCAACAGCTCTTTGTCTAAGACAAGCAGTGTATAGATAAGAGATCAGTGCTCTCATGGATTGCTCTGGAGCTGGGGCTCCATGCCTTTATTTTATTTATCCTTTTTTTTCTCAGGGAAATTCAGAGGTGAGGTTATCATTGAGAGTCTCTATTAAATTATATATGTGTCTAGTACTATAAAGGATTCAAAAAAGCATGAGGGGGCTTCCCTGGTGGCACAGTGGTTGAGAGTCCGCCTGCCGATGCAGGGGACGCGGGTTCGTGCCCCGGTCCGGGAGTATACCACATGCTGCGGAGCGGCTGGGCCCATGAGCCATGGCCGCTGAGCCTGTGCTCCGCAACGGGAGAGGCCACAGCAGTGAGAGGCCCGCATACCGCAAAAAAAAAAAAAGCATGAGACCTATTCGCTACCAATCTACTTGTCCACCTAATATGGCCTAGTATGTATTTAGTCACTAAACAGACAAAAAGTTTTAACCATTCCTAGAGTTAAATTATAACTAGTATTGGGTTACACAGTATATTGTGAGAAACCTTTAGCAAAATACACTCATTTCTGCCAGTAATTAGTAAAAGTTACTATTGGTCCTCTGCTTTTCCTCATTTGTACAAATTTTTAAATAGAAGCTAGAAAGTAAGATTTCCGATACATGGTTTAGTTACAATTCCAATGATACAGTAACTATATGATCTTAGTGTCCACAAGACCACTATTACAATATATGAGCATGATAAAATAGCACAGCACAGTTTAATTTTATTATGTTCAATTGTTTAGAAGACTACACTTGAGACTAGTGATCAATAAGTCTTCTCTTTTATTATTTTCTTAGCTGTGGATATAAAGTGATTAGACAAATAATATGTAACAATTTTTTTCCTTAAAATATAAAGGGATTTACACAGTTTTCTCACATTCTATTAAACTAGGAGATGGGTGGTTAGAGGCTAAAATCTTTAGGTTCTCCAGTGATGCATTAACTAAACCAAAAGGGCAACTTTACTCATTTCAAAATGTTTTATTGTAACAGTAATCTTCGAAGGCAAACACAAAAGATTCTACCATGCTTCGATTTTAAAACATAAATAACCAATTTAATGCATCACTAATGGTGTACAATAGATGTCTTCTTGTAGTACCAATTCAAATAAGAGACTGATGTAATCTGCCAGATACTTCAAAGTAACTAATTTGGTAATAAGAAAACACTTCTATTGTGTAAACTTTCCTACTAAAAAAAATTGCAGAAACCTTCCCAGTTGGATATTTACTAAATAGAAGTGTTGAACTCTCATTAAAATGAAAACTAGAATTAAGGAATTTACGTCTTAAAAATTTATCTTGAATAACATTAGGCTTTTAAATGGAAATATATCTCTAAACAAAGAAAATAGATATTAATGGCAAAGTATGACCTATTTTGGAATTGTATGTTTATATTCAATGTATTTAATTTCATATCTTAAAATTTTAAGTATCTATTACATTTGTTGCTATTATGTTATACACCCTATATACACATACTCCAGATGCCTTATCTATGAAATAAATATAGTAGTACATTTGACTTTTCTATAAATCTTCCCCAGCAGGAATAAGTAAAACATTTCCCAGATTCTAAACTTCTGAAGCTAAAGGCTTAGGTCAGTTTCCTGATCATATTGTATTATAATGTTTAACATATTTTTCCAGAGAAAGAACCTTAGACTTCCCTCTGTCTTTCTTCTCCCTTACCTATCATGAAATCCATAATTTCAGCCTTAATAGAAAAAAAGAAGTATGAAATTCAACAAGTATTTCCAAAGCATGTTTAATAAGATTATTGTTTGTTGACCAAGGCCATTTGTAATTTGTCTTTTGGCCCACAAATGTCAAGCAAAATATAAATGTAAATTAAGACATTTTCAATTATCAGTTGTTTCTTCTCCAGGAGCAGCTAATCCTGGGAAAGTACCTATTATTCCACAAAGGGACAAGAGAGAAGGAGTTTCCATTTCTACAGCCACTGAAAGGGGGGTGTCCAGAAGTGGCACACAGGAGATTATTCTTAGGGCTGTTTTCAATGGTATTCAAAAGACCCAAGATCTAATTACCTAATATTTTTTATGGCTAACGATAGAGGGGCAGAAGTAACACCCATGATGTTACAGTAGGACTTTACTGCATAATATTTTAGGATATTTGCTCTCAATTAAAGAAAAAAACTAAATGATTTGAACCATGTAATAACAAATTATATTATCAAGAGGGCACTCTATTATTTATTCCACAGAATTTTAGAGCTAGAAAAAAAAAGTTATTTCTTGAATTAATTTGCTAAATTATTTGTTGCTTAATATTAATTGTTGTATATGTCCTATGCCAGTGAATGAGCCACGACTGCTTTGCACGCTTGCATATTTTCATGGCTTCTTATGACCTGCTGGATGAGATCCAAATTCTTTGTCCTGGTGTCCAAGACACTTCACGGTCTGATCTCTATCTCTCATTCTAGCCCTTGTTCCCACTAGGATCTGAAGACCAATGCTACACTTTAACCAAAGTGTCCCGTCCCCTACATAAGCCCCACCCCCGCTACCCACCAGTGCCTGGGCTCATGCTAGCCCAGCTGCCAGACCAAATACCTTTTACTAAATGCCTTTTTTCTCTATCGTTTAGAGGGAAATCTGGTTCATCCTTCTCCTTCTCTAGAGAAGGTCACCTTCTGCATAAAATTTTCTTAGTCAAAATCCTTCCTGTCCCACAAGTTTCTTCAACATTTTGCTTCTATTTCTCACAGGCCAGTTATCTCTAATTTGCATCACAGGCTTTCTTCTAATCACGGTGATCAATCTTCAGGAGCAGCATCCATTTCTTATATACACCTTGAGACACATATCATCACACTGCCCTGTATGCAGCAGACATTCACTAAAGGTTTATTGAGTGAATTAACTTTTATGTAATCATAACGTTTTATTCTGGATTTATTCTTACGTGAGCAGTCACTGTAGAAACCAGCGGCAAAACCATTACTGCCTATAATCTCCTCTCAAAAGCAAATAAGAGAAATGATTAATCTCTCAATTACAAATTCAGTTGAAGGTGAGACTAGAGATCAGCCTCATTCATAAAATGAGACAGTAGAAGCCCATAACAATACTGATCCAGGGACTACGCAAGAGGCCCTGAATGATAGGTTTCCTTGTAACTATGAAAAAGATATACTGCATATCAAAGCGTGCATGGGACACATCGTTTGGCGTAAAATAGGAATGAATACATGGTACAGTGAAGTGCTTTATAATGAAGTTTTGTGGAATATATTCTTTCCTACTCTATTGAAGTGGTCAAATTTTAAAACCTCCAAATCAATGAGGCTTAAAGTAATAGCAAGGCTCATTTCCTGGGATGATACATGATTCTCTGTTCAGAGTTCTGTCATCTACATAAATTGAAAAGCCTGTAATGGAAGAATTAATAAAATAGGGTTTCCTTTCATGGAACTGACCTAAACAGTGAATCACAATTTGAAAGTTACTCATTTAAAACAACAACAAAACACCCAAGCACCTTGCCTCTGCTTCAAAAGGCAACAGTGTTTTGTTTTGTTTTCATTTTGGCACATAGAGATACTGAATAAATATTTGTTGAATGGATGAATAAATGGCTGCTTAAAAAAAAAAATCAGAGTATTAAATAAGAACACTGTGACAAGTGATGCAATGCTAATATCTGAGCGTGCACTTTAGGCGAAGAAACTAAAAATTTGTCTCTTGGCTGAGATTTGAGAAATGTCCCCCCAACTTTATACTATTTCTGGTTGTGCAGGACTACAGTTCCGGGGAAACTCCACTGCTCTCTGGTGATTCTGGCCTGAGCTTACAAACTTTACTGGGGGAGTCAGTTTCTGTTAGAATAAAACTGTTGCCTTTTCAAAGACATCTGGGGACAAAAGGACACAGGAAAACATATATAAAAAGAAAGAAAAAATACCTAAGAGAAGGGAAATCACTAGCAATGTTAATATTGAAAATAAAAGTGGACCGTTATTTGGTGACCCTAACAAAAAAAATCTTTGAATAGCATACTTTAAACATGCTCTTTTGTCTCAGGCTATCCTGAAGCATATTCCCAGTCCTGCGTAATTAATGAGCCCTCCAGAAACTTTTTATATTCATGCAACTCAAGAGAAGAAAGCAACCTACAATAATAGATATTGGTTTAAAGAGGACTTCTGAGAGCTTCCAACTAGCTACCACCAGCTACAGCAGCTTGCTTAAAACAGAGTTGATCGTTTAGCTCAGAATTCTTCAATAGTTAGTATTTCCCAAGGACTCTTGGGACAAAATTGTGAATGACCACAGTCATTTTCTCTTTAGGATTTTATGTAAATGTTTTAGTACTTTACGTGGTGTCCCAAAACATTCATAACTGTTTGCAACCCAAACTCAACACAAGGTATATCTTGACCCTTCCTTCTTCTACTTCACAGGAAACTTTAGGATTATACAGACTATGTATGTCAAATGTAGAGAGTGTTTGAATGTTCCAAAATGACGGTTTTAAGGACACATCGCTTAGGAAGAAGTGACAAAGCAGGGTGTAGGAGCCCTGCTGTTCTCTCTCCCTCCGGCAGCTTACTTTTGCCACCTAGTGGGAGGCAGTTTCACAGTTACGTCTGTGTTTTGCTCGAGGACTGTCTCCTTCCTTTAAGATCTAAGAGCAAAGGTCAGCTTCTAAATAGAATATGATCAAACACTTTTCTTTCACATTGGGGGTTTTAGATAGTTTGGGGATAACCTTAAGTAATTTCTCCAAACGGGTCTGTTCCACATCTATTGGGTTTTTTTCAAGCAGTGAGTTTTCACTACAATGATTAACCTAGAGGATTCAAGGTAAAATAAAATCTTCTTACATATATTTCTAACTCGTAACTCTTAAAAAAAAACCCTGGACTTTTCCTGGCTTCCGATGATTCTCTAGCCCTTTACCTTGTAGGACTTCACAAAGTCTATGTTTTAGCTCATTCCTGTTTTTTACACTTATGTGAAGACCAAATCTATATCTTAACCCCTAATTTCTCATTGTGGTTCTAATCTCAGATTTTCAGTTATCTACTGAATATCATCCCTGGAACTGACATTGAGCATGTCAAAAACCTAAGTCAACATCCTCCCAAAGAATCAAAGAATGGGCTTTTCTTTTGAGGCAGTGTGGCAGGCTTAATCAGAGCTAGACTGCAGTCCAGGGTTAAAAATGGCAGAGAAAAAAAATTTTTTTTATGTATCTAAGAATTAATGAAACAAGTTAAGCAAAGGGAACAATCAGAAGCCAGGCTCAGTTTACTGGGCTGGGTGGGAGGAAACACGATGATCAAGAGTTTGGGTGGAGCAATAATAATGAACAGGAAGTGAGGTCGGGAACATAGGAAATTTGAGGCAGGTCACAAAGCTGAAAACAAAGAATATTGGAAATAAGAGGCCAGAGAGTTTGGAGAAAGTGTCATAGCTCAAGTCCTCAGGCTTAGGTACATGCAAGGATTAATGGGGTGAGGACGAGCAGATTCGTGGAGTCTTGGGCCTGGAAGAGCACGGTGATACCTAGTTCGCAGTCCACCTCTGTCCAAACAGGAACCTCCCCTCCCGTGCCCCGACCCCCAATCCCCATGAGGTCTGCTGGAGACTTTCTTGAGTTCCTGACCCAAATAAATTATTGCTTATCAAAACTGCCGTGATCGGGCTTCCCTTGTGGCTCACTGGTTGGGAGTCCGCCTGCCGATGCAGGGGACACAGGTTCGTGCCCCGGTCCGGGAGGATCCCACATGCCGCGGAGCGGCTGGGCCCGTGAGCCATGGCCGCTGGGCCTGTGCATCCGGAGCCTGTGCTCCGCAACGGGAGAGGCCACAACAGTGAGAGGCCCACGTACCGCAAAAACTGCCATGATCATAAATGGCCCTATAATCCTCTCCGAGGCTTCTAAGCTTTTTTTTAACACAAAGGTAAATTGAGGTATAATTTATATACCATAAAGTTCATCTTGTGTGAGGAGTTTCAGTAAATTTAGGACGTTGTAGAAACATCACCACAGTCTAATCTTAGAACATTTTAATCACTGCAAACAATTTCCCTGTGCCCATCTGCAGTCAGCTACCATTCCCAGCCCAAGGCAACCCATGATCAGTTTTCTGTCTCTACAGATTATTTGCCTTTTTGGGAAATCTGATATAAATAGAATCATACAATATGTCATCTCTTGTGTCTGGTGTCTTTCACATGGCATGTTTTTGAGGTTTGTCTTTGCTATAGCGTGTATCAGTTCATCCCTCTTTATTGCTAAATAGTATTCCATTGTATGGCTTTATAGCACTTTGTTTATCCTTTCACCAGTGGTGGACATTCAAATTGTTCCCAGTTTGGGGCCATTATGAATACTGCTGCTATGAATATTCACATACACATCTTTGTGTAAAGATACGTTAATTTTTCTTGGGTAGATGTAGGAGTGCAATTGCTGGATCCTGGAGTAAATTTAACTTTTTACAAAACTGCCAAATTGTCTTCCTAAGTGGCTGCGCAATTTTCCATTCCCATCAGCAATCTGTGAAGGTCTCAGTTTCCCCATATCCTTGCCAACATTTGTAACTGTCTGCCTTTTTTAGTAAAATCATCTTAGTGGGTATGAAGTGGTATCTCACTGTGGTCTTACTTTGCATTCCCCCAATGGCTAATGACATTGAGTATCTTCTCAGGTGTTTGTTAGTCAGCTGTATATTTTCTTTGATGAACTGTCTATACGTATCATTTAACTTTTTTTTTGGCCATGCTGCACAGCATGTGGGATCTTACTTCCCTGACCAGGGATCGAACCCATGCCCCCTGCAGTGGAAGCGTGGAGCCCTAACTATTGGACAGCTAGGGAATTCCCATCATGTATCAATTTTAATTGAGTTGGCTTCTTATTACGTTATAAGAGCTCTTTGTATATCCTAGATACAAGTCACATTTCAGATATATAATTTGTTAATATTTTCTTCTAGTTGGTGGCTTTTCTTTTCATTTTCTTTTTTTTTTTTTTTCTTTTCATTTTCTTAACGGTGTCTTTTTAAAAATTTTTATGTTTTTGGCTGAACCACGCAGGATGTGGGATCTTAGTTCTCTGACCAGGGATCAAACCTGTACCACCCCCGCAGTGGAAGCGCGGAGTCTTAAGCACTGGACCGCCAAGGAAGTCCCCTTAATGGTGCCTTTTGAAGCACAAAAGTTTTAAGCTTTGATAAAGTCCAATTTACCAATTTCTTCTTTTATGGATTGTGCTTTTGATGCTGAATCTAAGAAGTCTTGGCCTAACCCAAGCTCATGAAAATTTCTCCTGTGAGTTTTTCAGAAGTTTTACAGTTTCAGGCTTTACATTTAAGTCTATTCAGCCATTTAAATTTTTTTTTTTTTTTTTTTGCGGTACGTGGGCCTCTCACTGTCGTGGCCTCTCCCGTTGCGGAGCACAGGCTCCGGACGCGCAGGCCCAGCGGCCATGGCTCGCGGGCCTAGCCGCTCCGCGGCATGTGGAATCCTCCTGGACCGGGGCACGAACCCGTGTCCCCTGCATTGGCAGGCAGACTCTCAACCACTGCGCCACCAGGGAAGCCCCAGCCCTTTAATTTCTGTAGACAGCTGAGGTAAGAGTCTAAATTCTTTTTTTTTTTTTATATGGATATTTAACTTTTCCAGTACCATTGGTTGAAAAGACTATCCTTTCTCCATTTAATTTCCTTGGCACTTTTGTTTAAAATTGATTGAACATAAATTATAAAGGTTCATTTCTGGACTATTCCATTTGATTCTGTTCCATTAATCTACATGTCTATCCTTATGCCACTAACTTGAATAATGTAGCTTTATCGTTAAATGTGAAACTGAGTAGTGTAAGTCTTCCAATTTTTTATTTCTGTTTCAAAAATGTTTTAGCTATTCTGGGTTCTTTGCACATCTACATAAATTTTAGGATCAGCTTGTCAACTTCTACTAAAAAAAAAAGCCTTCTGGAATTTTGTTAGTGACTGCATTGAATCTATAGGTCAATCTGGGGAATTTCCAACTTAACAATAATGTCTTCTAATCCATGAAAATTTAATGTCTCTCACATATTTAAATCTGCTCTAATTTCTTTCAGCAATGTTCTATAGTGTACAAGTCAACATCTCTTTGGTTAAAAGCTACTGTGAATAGGGCTTCCCTGGTGGCGCAGTGGTTGAGAGTCCGCCTGCCGATGCAGGGGACACAGGTTCGTGCCCCGGTACGGGAAGATCCCACATGCCGCGGAGCGGCTGGGCCCGTGAGCCATGGCCGCTGGGCCTGCGCGTCCGGAGCCTGTGCTCCGCAACGGGAGAGGCCACAGCAGCAAGAGGCCCACGTACCGCAAAAAAAAAAAAAAAAAGCTACTGTGAATAAAATAGTCAATTTTATTTTTGGAGTATTTGTTTCTAGTATGTAGAAATACAACTGACTTTTGTGTATTGATTTATATCCTGTAACTTTACTGAACTTGCTTTAAGTCCTAATAGGGCTTTTGTTTGTTTGGTTGATTGGTTGTATTTTTCTTAGGATTTTCCACACACAGGATCATGTCATCTGCAAATAAAGGTAGTTTTGTTTCTTCCTTTCCAAACCGCATGTCTTTTGTTTTTTTCTCTTTCTCTTCCCTTCTCCCCTGCTCCCCATATTGAACTGGCTGCAATCTCTACAACAATGTTGAGTAGAAGTGGTGAAATCAGGCTTTGTTCCCAAACTCAGGGAGAAAGTATTTAGTCTTTCACCATTAGGATGACATTAGCTGTAGGTTCTTCGTAGACGACCTTTATCAAGTTAAGGAAGTTCCCTCCTGTTCCTAGATTGTTCAGAGTTTTTAATCAGAAATGGGTGTCGGCTAAGCTAAATAAAAATGACTCACATCTATGAGTTCTACTCTTTAAAAAAAGAAAAGAAAAGAAAAGGGTGTTGGATTTTGTCAAATGTTTTTTCTTTGTCTACAGAGATTATCACGTGCTTTTCCTCCTTTATTAATATGATGTAAACAGCAACTGATTTTCAGATATTAAATCAACCTTGATAATGGTGTTTAATCCTTTTTATATGTTGCTTGATGTTGTCCAACAGTTTATGAGGCTCTGTTAATTTTTGTATTCTTTCTCTGTTATTCAGAGTAGATAATTTCTTTTGATCTGTCTTGAAACCATCTCTTTTGGTTCTTTCTTCTGCCATCTCAAATCTATTGTTGAATTCAATCCCTTTACTGAATTTTTCATTTCAGTAATTACTTTTAACCTGTGGAATTTCTATTTGGCCTTAAAATTTTTTTCTCTTTATTGAGAGTCTCTATTTGTTGACTCATTGTCACTATGTTTTCCTTTAATTCTTTTTTTTTTATTAATTAATTTATTTATGGCTGTGTTGGGTCTTCGTTTCTGTGGGAGGGCTTTTTCTAGTTGTGGCAAGCGGGGTCCACTCTTCATCGCCGTGCGTGGGCCTCTCACTATCGTTGCCTCTCTTCTCTGTGGAGCACAGGCTCCAGACGCGCAGGCTCAGTAATTGTGGCTCACGGGCCCAGTTGCTCCGCGGCATGCGGGATCTTCCCAGACCAGGGCTCGAACCCGTGTCCCCTGCATTCGCAGGCAGATTCTCAACCACTGCGCCACCAGGGAAGCCCCCTTTAATTCTTTAAACATGGCTTCCTTTACTTCCTTGAACGTATTTATTATACCACCTTTGGAGTCTTTGTCTGCTGAGTCCAACATCTGGGCCCACAGCTTTTTTCCAGGGAATACTGGTTACCCTTTCCTTTCTTTGTATACCTTGTAATTTTTTGTTGAAAACTAAAAATTTAGATACTATATTGTAGTTACTCTGGGTTTTAATGTTTCTCCTCAGGATTGCTGTTGTTGCTGTGGTTTTCTTGCTTATTAATCTGCCTAGATTAAATCTGTGCAATCCATTCCCCTCACAGCATGTGGCTGCTTGTGTCTCTTCTCAGTTTTTTAAAAAATTATTTTCTTTTTTAATTTTTAAACCCAGTTTCCTAGGAGTAACCCTTGTGTCTGTATAGCTTAGTGGTCAGTCAATGATTGGACAGGTGGTTGTGCTTAAATATCCTATGCCAATAAAGCTTTTACTCCCTGGCCAATGAATCTGTGTTTGGGTTGGAGACCACATTCAAAGGACAGGCAGTTCTCAAGTCTACCTTGGCTTTTACTTGCTGCTAGGCCCTCTTGTATTCCCTTTTAAACTCAGCCTGGGATGTGTAGATAGCTTGAGCCCTCTCTGTTCTCTCCTGCATGTGTATGAAGTCTTCTGGTCAGCTGTGTTGACTTTAATGAGGACCCTTATCACTATATCATTTTCTGAGTCTCCCTGATAAATTTCTGACTAGTCTGTTGGTCCAATGTTGACCCCAACCAAGACTGTAAGCTCAAGTTCACTGAGCTGCTAGCTAGCCTTTCCTGTTTGTTTGCTACTAAGATGTTTACTGTCATTCACAATGCCACTGGCATGGGTTTTTCACATTCCACTTCAAATCAAGTAAGGCCACTCCTCCAGTGAAACTGCTGTTTTCCATGGCTTTCCTTGCTCTTGCATAACTAATGTGCTGACTGAGCCTGGAGGTGGGGAATGAGATCAGCTCCAGGCAGGAACACCACAGAATTCTACCTTTCACCTGAAGTTCAGTAGTTTTTCCATCAATAAACATTTCTCAATTTTGTGAATGCCTCTGATCCTAAAATTGATGTTTTTCACAATTTTGTACAGTTTTATTGTTGCTTTTTGGAAGGAAGATTTGCCCAGCTCTCATTCTGCCATATTGGTAGTCTGCCTTTAAAGCTATTTTTAATTGCTCCGTTTCTTTCCACCATACCCAGCTGGTCACCAAGGCCTGCTGCTTCTTTCTCTGCAATGCTGTTTTCTTTGCCATTTTTAGAGTCACACCCATCAAGGTCATCAGCACCCATTCATTCCTGAATTACAATGACAGAAGCCTTCATCACAGTCAGTCCTGCATCCGGTTACTAGACTGACCTTATGGACACCAGTATAATCATATCCCTTGCTCCTGACCGAAGCATGGTTCTTTGCTGCAAAGAACATAAAACTCATACTGCTCCATCTAGATGTCAAGAATGTACTCAACTGTCTTGATCTTATGCAACAACATTTATTCCTGGAGCTTCCGGCAGGTTGAGTTTTTCTTCCCCCACATATTCCTCGCCAACTTCCATGCTCCTATTTTTTTCTCATGTTGTTTCCCCTATATGGAAAGCCCTTATAATCTTTCATTTCACAGTCCATCAACTCCTAAAAGAAGCTTAATCAGGTAAATTCTTCTGCTCTTGATTATTTCCATATGCTACAGTAGATTTCAAAATTCATATATGCATAAATGGATTTAAAAACATTTCTGACACTAAATCATGTTGCTTTGCAATCAGTCCTCAGTTGTTTCTGAATATGTTTTGTTGTTTCTCCAACTTTTTTTTCCTTTTAAATACTTTATTTTTTAGAGCAGTTTTAGATTCACAGTAAAATGCAGCAAAAAGCACAGAGAGTTCCCATATACCCTGTCTCTAACTTTTAATTACAGTCAATTTGAGGGCTTTCCTTATTTACACAATAGTAAATACTTCTTCAGCATCTAGTAGAGTAGTAGAGATACAGCTGGCGCTGAGTACATGACGGCTGAATGAATAAACTAAAATGTTCCTTGATTTCCTATGGACACTTTCAAAAATCTTTTAAGAAAAAGGATCACTTTAGAATGTCTTCCCTACCTCCCTGCCCCCTTGAAGAACTTAACTCTTTCATATAGCTCTGAAAGCAGAGATGATACGAAAAATATTTAATAATTTGTGTGGCATGGACACCAACCAAAAGAATCAGACAACAAAACTAGCTGGCCCGAGAAACAGACAACAAAACTAGCTGGCCCAAGAAATGATCCATTAGTTCCTAGATTGTGGAGAGATCCCAGATGTCCCAGACATGAGACCATGATGACAGAGGATGAAACATGGGGCAGAAACTATCTGCCAAGTGGCAGGAAAGTATTTAGACATTTTAACAACTGGTACAACCATATCGGGGGCACAGGCTGAATACCAGTTCTGCCAACAAGTAAATTATATCCAGATTTTATAATGACTGTAGACTATAATATCAATAAAATGGACCTCTTGTCAATCATGAACAGTTTCCGATTTGGAGAGCAATATGAGAAAAATGAGTGTCATGCAAGATGCAGATAAGAACAGAAGACAGTCAGAAACCAATCTCAAGGGTTGGTTAGGCAGTACAAGATCAGAGAGAACAAAAGTACTAGCAGGCCGAGACAAACAAACAGGGCAGACCCTAGGTAAGTAACCAGGAGTCAGAGTTCAAGGTAAGGTAGGTTCAGTCAGGCAGATAGTAAGGAAATAACTAGATAAAGACTGCAGCAAACAGTTGTCTGGAAGCAGAAATGTATCAGCAACAAGGAGCTGGCAGACAGACGACTCTGTCCCTGAGCTGGAGATTTTCTTACTCTGTGCTCCCTACTACGGCAAGAACCTCCGTAGAGGCAGGACCTGTCTCTGCATGTGAGGTTAGGTGAGCCAGCTATAAGGCCTGTCAGCATATCAGCCTTTTAGAGTGAGAAACGTTAAGTGTGGGTCTTGGTAGAGTGATGACACTTCTTACCAAAATGTACCAGGTTTGCTGGTAGCACATCACTGTACAGCCTATGAAGGGCAATAGAGACATTTTAAAATCACTACGTTGGCCCTTATTATTAAATTTCATACATGTTAAATATTTGGGGTTTAAAAAAATGTCTTTATATTCCTTCCATCAGAGGATGCAAAAAAGAAACCAATTCACTAAAGAGTATTTAAAAAATATGTGACCTGAAGAGGCATTAGCTGCTAACTTAGAAACAAAGAGACCAGGTCAAATAACTATTAGCAATGAAAGAATAAAATTGAAAATTCTGAAAAATAACCTGTAACTGGTTAGTCTAAAAAGTAGTTTTGGAAATGGGGAGAGGCATGACCTAATTGAAGGTATACTGCTAAGAGAGAGAAGGTTACTGTTTTTCAGTTTTAAATAGTGTAATAAATCATACACAACACTGTAATTTGAGTTTATGAGGAAGGTAATACTCTTTAGGTTATAAAAGTGACCTCCAGTGGGCAATAATGCTCTCAAATCTGTGGCCTAGGGAACTATATTCTATTGATCAACACTTTTAAAAAGTCTATATAGGCAACAGTTTTCCACTATAACTTTCACATCCATTTAGCCAATTATATACATATGGTATTTATTGGCTCAATAATGTATCTGGTTATGATCCATTAGCATGAACTGTTAACAGAAAGGTTTTTAGGATATTTCCCCAACGACCTTCAAATCAACATCAAATATCTAGACCTAGAGAATAGTAGGAATATTAAATCTTTACTTAAATAATTTGAAATTAGAATACCAAATTTAAAATTAAGGAACTACTGGGACTTCCCTGATGGCACAGTGGTTATGAATCTGCCTGCCAATGCAGGGGGCATGGGTTTGATCCCTGGTCCGGGAAGATCCCACATGCTGTGGAGCAACTAAGCCCGTGAGCCACAACTACTGAGCCCGTGAACCACAACTACTGAAGTCTGTGCACCTAAAGCCCAGGCTCTGCAACAAGAGAAGCCACCACAATGAGAACCGCATTGCGCTCACTACAACGAAGAGTAGCTCCCACTTGCTGCAACTAGAGAAAGCCTGCATGCAGCAACAAAGACCCAACACAGCCAAAAATAAATAAAATAAAATAAATTAATAATAAAAAAATTAAGGAACTACTAACATGGAGTATGTATACAGGTCTAAAACTGAACAAAACTTATAGGGAGAAAATCTAGGAAGCACTTTTGGACTCTATTTGTCTCCTATGAGATCATGAACATGAAATTATCTTCAAAGAGATAATCTGTTGTGAAACACTGAGCTACAGGTAAGGTGAGGTACAGAGCAAATAACCATGGTGAAAATCATTTTTAGTGCAGTTGGGGAAAAGTCATGTTTTTTAATACCTAAAAGTTCAACTTTTTGTTGATTAGCTGTTATTCATCACTTCAGGAAAAAAAAGCAAGAGAAGGAAAGCAATAAGGTAAATTTGTGGGTCTTGACTATAGTCCAAAATTATTTTATAGGTTAAGTTAAGCAAGTCACTTGTGTGCACAATATCACTGGATACATATAACCTTTTAGAAATGTGGTCATGCTGTACTAAGGATAAATGAAATTATGAGTCAGTTGTAAAATACGTAATATTCAATCTTCCCACTACCTTCCCCTATAACTCACTGTTGGTTCTGGAAACTGCTTATATATCTGAAATGAAAAAAGATCACTATGGAAACAACAGAATATTCCTTATTACTTAAAATAAAAATGCAGCTACGAAGCTTTTCTAAGTGGGATTTCAAAAAGGAGACAAAAGTAACCTTTGCTACCAGCAAACTTTCTTTCAATGCTCTGATAAATACTGATGAAGAAAGATAATTAATTTTTCCCTTAGAGAATAAAATTGGTTTCTACTGTAGAGTAAATAAATCCAAAATTCACAACCAAATAAATCTAACTGTGCTATAATACAGGCAATATTTCCAGAAGATTAGCTCCTTTCTGAAAGAGAATGAACTCTGAGTGACCATGTTTAGAATAACATTTGATACAAAATTCAAAAAGTGCATGCCTAATGTTTCTTCCTTCTAGTTCGGGGATTAGATCAGCAAACTTTTTCTGTAAAGGGGCAGATAGTAAATATTGTAGGTGTTGCAGGCAATACGGTTTCTGTCGTAATTACTCATTTCTGCTGTTGTAGTGAAAGTGGCCACAGACAATACCTGAACACGTGGGCATGAGTGTGTTCCAATAAAACTTTCTTTACGGATACTAAAATTTGAATTCCATATAATTTTCACATCTCATGAAATATTATTCTTCTTTAGATCTCTTTCCAACCATTTCAAAATCTAAAAGCCGTCCTTAGTTCAGGTGGTAAGCTGGATTTGGCCCATGGGCTGTGGTTTGCTGATTCCTGTCCCAGTCCATTGAGTAATAACTATCCAGTGGTGAGAAGCTGTTCCTGGTGACCTTCCCTCCTGAAACATTTTTTGAAGATATGACTGAATTTGTAACTATGTGTGGTGATGGACGTTTACTAAATTTGTGGTAACCATTTTGCAGTATATACATATATCAAATCATTATGTTGTGCGCCTAAAACGAATACAATGTTATATTTCAATTCTATCTCAATTAAAAAAAAACAGCTAAAAAACAAAAACAAATGTTACAGAAAAAGGTTTTAACAAAATTCAACAACCATCATGATAAAAACTCTCCAGAAAGTAGGAATAGAGGGAACCTATCGCAACATAATAAAGGCCATATATGACAAACCCACAGCCAACATCATTCTCAATGATGAAAAACTGAAACCCTTTCCTCTAAGATCAGGAACAAGACAAGGTTGCCCACTCTCACCACTATTACTCAACATAGTTTTGGAAGTTTTAGCCACAGCAATCAGGGAAGAAAAAGAAATAAAAGGAATCCAAGTTGGAAAAAAAGAAGTAAAACTGTCACTGTCTGCAGATGACATGATACTACACATAGAGAATCCTAAAGATGCTACCAGAAAACTACTAGAGCTAATCAATGAATTTGGTAGAGTAGCAGGATACAAAATTAATGTGCAGAAATCTCTTGCATTCCTATACATTAATGATGAAAAATCTGAAAGAGAAATTAAGGAAACACTCCCATTTACCACTGCAACAAAAAGAATAAAATACCTAGGTATAAACCTACCTAAGGAGACAAAAGACCTGTATGCAGAAAACTATAAGACACATATGAAAGAAATTAAAGACGATACAAACAGATGGAGAGATATACCATGTTCTTGGATTGGAAGAATCAACATTGTGAAAATGACTCTACTACCCAAAGCAATCTACAGATTCAATGCAATCCCTATCAAACTACCAATAGCATTTTTCACAAAACTAGAACAAAAAACTGCACAATTTGTACAGAAACGCAAAAGATCCCAAATAGCCAGAGCAATCTTGAGAAAGAAAAACGGAGCTGGAAGAATCAGGCTCCCTGACTTCAGACTATACTACAAAGCTACAGTAATCAAGACAGTATGACTGGCACAAAAACAGAAATATAGATCAATGGAACAGGATAGAAAGTCCAGAGATAAATCCACGCACATATGGTCACCTTATCTTTGATAAAGGAGGCAAGAGTATACAATGGAGAAGAGAGCCTCTTCAGTAAGTAGTGCTGGGAAAACTAGACAGCTACATGTAAAAGAATGAAATTAGAACACTCCCTAACACCATACACAAAAATAAACTCAAAATCGATTAAAGACCTAAATGTAAGGCCAGATACTATAAAACTCTTAGAGGAAAACACAGGCATAACACTCTATGACATAAATCACAGCAAGATCCTTTTTGACCCACCTCCCAGAGAAATGGAAATAAAAATAAACAAATGGGACCTAATGAAACTTAAAAGCTTTTGCACAGCAAAGGAAACCATAAATAAGACGAAAGAGACAACCCTCAGAATGGGACCAAATATTTGCAAACGAAGCAACTGACAAAGGATTAACCTCCAAAATATACAAGCAGCTCATGCAGCTCAACATCAAAAAAACAAATAACCCAATCCAAAAATGGGCAGAAGATCTAAACAGACATTTCTCCAAAGAAGACATACAGATGGCCAACAAACACATGAAAAAATGCTGAACATCACTAATCATTAGAGAAATGCAAATCAAAACTACAATGAGATATCATCTCACACTGGTCAGAATGGCCATCATCAAAAAATCTACAAACAATAAATGCTGGAGAGGGTGTGGAGAAAAGGGAACCCTCTTGCACTGCTGGTGGGAATGTAAATTGATACAGCCACTATGGAGAACAGTATGGAGGCTCCTTAAAAAACTAAAAATAGGACTACCATACGACCCAGCAATCCCACTACTGGGCATATACCCTGAGAAAACCATAATTCAAAAAGAGTCATGTACCACAATGTTCATTGCAGCTCTATTTACAGTAGCCAGAGGGCTTCCCTGGTGGCACGGTGGTTGAGAGTCTGCCTGCCGATGCAGGGGACACGGGTTTGTGCCCCGGTCTGGGAGGATCCCACATGCCGCGGAGCAGCTGGGCCTGTGGGCCATGGCTGCTGAGCCTGCGCGTCCGGAGCCTGTGCTCCACAACGAGAGAGGCCGCAGTGGTGAGAGGCCCGAGTACCGCAAAAAAAAAAAAAAAAAAAAAAAAGACAGTAGCCAGGACATGGAAGCAACCTAAGTGTCCATCAACAGATGAATGGATAAAGAAGATGTGACATATCTATACAATGGAATATTACTCAGTCATAAAAAGAAACGAAATTGAGTTATTTGTAGTAAGGTGGATGGACCTAGAGTCTGTCATACAGAATGAAGTAAATCAGAAAGAGAAAAAGAAATACCATATGCTAACACATATATATGGAATCTAAAACAAAAAACAGTTCTGATGAACCTAGGGGCAGGACAGGAATAAAGACACAGACATAGAAAATGGACTTGAGGATGTGGGGAGGGAAAAGGGTAAGCTGGGATGAAGTGAGAGAGTAACATTGACATATATACACTACCAAATGTAAAACAGATGGCTAGTGAGAAGCAGCTGCATAGCACAGGGAGATCAGCTCGGTGCTTTGTGACCACCTAGAGGGGTGGGATAGGGAGGTAAGAGGGAGGAGATATGGGGATATATGTATACGTATAGCTGATTTCCTTTGTTTTACAGCAGAAACTAACACAACATTGTAAAGCAATTATATCCCAATAAAGATGTTAAAAAAAAAAAAGGTTATTTGAACTACTGGACTAGTTAGTGAAATACAAAATGTAAAGAAAAATGATATGATTGAATTCCTTAACTATAAGATATATTTGTGTAAAATGGGAATTTTATATAATAAATGAAAAGCCAGGGGAAGAAATTTTAGTCCTATAATCATGGGATAAGTTTCAGATAGGAGAATATTTTAAAATAAAAAAATCAACAAATATGAAAGCACTTTCCCCAAACAAACATTTTGATGTACCTTTTTAGTATCTCTCTCAGCATCCTATTTCATAAAAAGTAAACAAAAATCAAGTTATGTGTTGAATTGTGGCAGCTCCAGAACTTCCTAGAAGCTGACAATGGCAGTGATTATACCCTCTCTTTCAAAACTCTATGGCCCTCAGCACTGTGGCTTGATAGTGGAGCAGATGGAACAGTGAAGTTCAAAACTTATACTGAACCTATGTAATACAAAGAATGCCACAACCCTATCGCAGGTACCTCTAGGATAATGCAGTGAGGGCTGTTGTTATGCAACGTCACTCCTAAGTGTCCCTTATATTAATAAAAAGCTGCTTTATTTGTCTTGGGAAATTGTTGCTCAAACCTATGAAGTTTGTGCCTCTTTATGTTCTGAGGGATGCAGTCCCAAATGACACTATGCAGTGAATACTGACTTGTATATTACACTGTGAAATGCTAGAAACAGGAGGCAGCTCTGGAACTTGAGAAAAGTAATTTAGGCACTGAGAAGGATGTACTCATATGCATGACAGGTTAGAAAAATTCAGTTACAAACAGATCAGTAGAGAAATGAACGGAGATATATGATGGATTCCTGACGACAGTTACGTGGATTCAGAGTATGTAAATGCTCTGAGGTCACATATGGAGGGCGTCAGGATGCTTTCACAAAAAATGTGCCTATAAAGCCACCACCAGAGAAAGCATCCTGGCCAAACATTCCATTTCTCTCACCAATTCTATCAAATGAACCCTACCAAATCCAAGTCATTCTCATTTTTCTTAGAAACTCAATTCATTTCCATCCTATAAATATGTATGGAGTTACTCCTAAGTGCCAGAGCATAGACATGGAGAATACTAAGGCAAAGAATGCACCGCTCTGGACCTCACTGAAGTCCCTGCCCAGTGGGGTAGACCAATGTGGAAACAAATAATGGGAAAACAGTTTGATAAAGGTAATGGTGGGATGATGTAAAAAGTAGGTGTGGGGAAGGCTTATTGACTGGAGTGACATGTTGGCTGCACCTGATGGATAAAACAAAGTTTCTCTTATGAGCAAGGAGAGAACGGTCCAGACAGAGGGAACAGTGCCAATAAAGACAGATGCAAGAGAGCAGGAGACGTGGTAACTCAATATGGCCAGGGTATAAAAGCATGCGTACAAGTTAGGCACAGGGTGAATAGTCAAGGATAAGACTGGAGACATAGGCAGGGACTGAGTCATAATGCCCTTGGATTTCATCCTGTCCAACACACATGTGGCTACTGACCACCTGAAATGTGGCTAGTCCAAAGTGAGATGTATAAAAGAGCACAAAATATCTCAGTAATTTAAAAAGTTGATTACAGTTTGAAATGATACTTTAGATATATTGGGCTAAATAAAATATATTATTAAGATTAAACTTAACAGTTTCTTTTTAGTTTTTAAATGGGTCTACTAGAAAATTTTAAATTACTCATGTGGTATTTTATCCCTCCTGTAGTAGTCCTTGTGGTTGATTCCTCAATAACCCTTTCACCCCAAGCATTTAAACTAATAGTGGTCTCTTTTCTCTTGCCAGTGACTGGTTTAGACATGGGCATGTCACCGACCCAATGCAGGCCTGAGCTACGAAGGAAAGATAGCTGGGGGAGTTCCAGATACACATGTCTTTGCCCCTAAAAGAAGAAAGAAGATGATCAGATCTCGTGTTTTCCTTTGGATATGGCTATGTGGCCAGTGACACAGAGAACCACTGTGGCCATCTTTCCATGACACAGAGGATAAAGCAGAGGATGGCAGAGTTAAGAAATGAAATAACCCAATTCCCTGCTGACATCACTGAGCTGCTTTATCAACCAACCTTGGAGTTCACCCTTCCTCTGAACTTCCTGTTATGTGAGATAACAAGATTCCTTATTATTTAAGCCCAAATGAGTCAGTTTTTCTGTTACTTGTAGCCAAAAGCATCTAGCTGATACACTCCATTAGACTAAAGGGTAAGGTAGTAGATGTACTATCATTTAAGACCTTCTAGCACTACAAAAGTTCTGTACATAGTCTACAATCAATCAATGTACTATTGCTATGATAGTATATACTTAGATATGAGAGAAGGCTTTTTCTCTTTTAGTTTTAAATTACTATACAACTGTAAGACATTATGACACAATTACTCAGGCAAAGAGACTTGTAATTAATCAGAAAAAGAACTTTGAGCAGAATTTAATTAATCAAAAGTAGAAGAGAATACCCATAAGATTTGTAAATTGTTACACTTAATGGTTGCTCTTTGAGAAGTCTGCCTTGGATTCTAGTCAAAGCACACAGGTTGACTGATGTTACTAATCTGGACATAAACCCTTAAAGGCAATGTAGCAGATGAAGCAAATAATCAAATGGTACAGCTTCTACCTCACAGTTACCATGAGAATTAAGCAAAATAATGTATGTCGAGCCTAGCTCAATATATATAGTAGTACACGGTAAACACATTATACATAAATCCGGTTCTTGTTCAAACTAGTAGTTACCAATGGGGAGGGGGAAGGGAGGAGAGGCAAGATGGAGGTAGGGGATAAAGAGGTACAAACTACTATGTGTAAAATAAATAAGCTACAAGGATATATCGTACACCACAGGGAGTATAGCCAATGTTTTACAAAAACTATCAATGGAGTATAACCTTTAAAAATTGTGAATCACTATGTTGTGTACCTGAAAGCTGTATAATATTGTAAGTCAACTATACCTCAATAATAAAAAAAAAAAAAAGAAAAGAAATTTGGTTGTTTCTTTTCTCTTGTAAAATTGTTGATTTTTCAAATTCTAAGTAATGTGCCAAGTATGCACTGTCAGTTACTCTATACAATAACCTCACTTTGTGATGACTAGGGTCAGATTACAGCAAATACTAATAGACATGTTATACTTCACTGGCTAGTTAGTACTTGATTAGGTGGTTGATTTATTAGTTCATTCTTTTATTTATACGAAGCAGGTGAGTTCCAGAGCTAACCTGAACAAAATAAGGTAGGGAGTAACAACGCTATTAACCAGGAATTAAGCTATAGTATTCTGACTAACCTATGCCTGCTTACCTAGTATTTGTGAAATGGTGAGATTAGGAATTCAGTCTGAATGAGATGAATAAAAAGAAAATACAGGGCTTCCCTGGTGGCGCAGTGGTTGAGGGTCCGCCTGCCGATGCAGGGGACACGGGTTCGTGCCCCGGTCCGGGAAGATCCCACATGCCGCGGAGCGGCTGGGCCCGTGAGCCATGGCCGCTGAGACTGCGCGTCCGGAGCCTGTGCTCCGCAACGGGAGAGGCCACAACAGTGAGAGGCCAGCGTACCGCAAAAAAAAAAAAAGAAAAACAAACAGAAAACAAGAAAATATAAAGACAAGGAAGGAAGTTTATGACTCTGAGGCTGTAACAGAAGGTGACTGGTGTAATTAAAAGAGACAGAGAGGGAGAGGTACTCAGTAACATTTAAGAATGATGAAGAAAAGAAAAAAAAGAGGTACTGATAGAAAGGGTATCGGGCCAGGAGAGAGTACCCATAGTATCTGCTGAGTTATACCAAGACAGGATATTCTAAAATCCTTTCTGCAGTACTACAAACAATTTTGCTTTACTAATATACACTATACAATATAAATTTAATTTCCAAATAGGATATACTGAAAAATACTCAACAAAACCCTCACTAGCTCAATCTTAACAAATAAGTGTGTCTTTTTAAATTCAATTTATGAATAAGGATGATGGCTCTTCATTGAAACCATATGATCTATAAATTTTAAATTTCACAAGATGATTGGTTCAGCAGGCTCTAAGAAGTTATTTATCTAGCTTATTACAAGGATTGTCAGTCAGTTATCTTTGGATGCTCTAGAATCTAGTGCAGGATTCCCACGTAGTTGTTCAGTTAACAAATGTGTCTAAAAAAATCAACATCTAGGGCTTCCCTGGTGGCGCAGTGGTTGGGAGTCCGCCTGCCGATGCGGGGGACACGGGTTCGTGCCCCGGTCCGGGAGGATCCTGCATGCCGCGGTGCGGCTGGGCCCGTGAGCCATGGCCGCTGGGCCTGCGCGTCCGGAGCCTGTGCTCCGCGACGGGAGAGGCCACGGCAGTGAGAGGCCCACATACCACAAAAAAAAAAAAAAAAAAAAAATCAACATCTATAAACTTAAACTACATTTATATTCTGGACAACTAAACATTCTAAACTAATGTGAATTTATAATATCACATTTACTGTGATGAATAAGGCAAACACCTGTAGAACATTCTCACCCAAACACGTGGGGACCTCCAGGCAGACACCGCCCTGAATGACTGTCCACTGCTTGGATGAGAATTCAGAGTTCCCAAACAGGAAACACTGGCCGACAGACCCTTTCCCTAAAGTCAGACAGTGGCAGGCTGAGACCAGTCTTTGGAGACGAATAATTATTCTAGGAGGTCTGAAGGCAAGCCTTAACTAGCCACTGGTATTCGAAGGAGCTCTAAACCAGGCTATTAGTTAAATATAGTGTGTTTCCCAGGTGGACCCAACACACAGCGAATACAGGAAAGGGGACGCCATCGTTCCACATTTCCTTGGGATCAATACCACATGAGTGGCTGATAAAAGAATGAGTTCGGCTTTTTGTAAAGTTAGGCTTATTGAGGTAGAATCTTCAAACAGTAAGATTTACCCCTTTTAGTGTCCAGTTCTGTGGGTTTGATAAATGCATACAGTTGTGTTTCTACCGCCACAATCAAGATACAGTACATTTCCATCATCCCCCAAAACTCTGTCCTGACACTTTAGGGTCAATCCCTCCCCATCCCCTGGCAACCACCGATCCATCTAGAGTTTTGCCTTTTCCAGAATGTCATACACATCAAACCTACCGCAGTCTTTTGAGTCTGGTTTCTTTCATCCATTACAATGTAACTGGCAACAAGGCCAGTGAGACTGGGAGGGAGTGAAAAGGAGAATGGCAGGAATTGAAATTGGAGAGGTGGAGGGGGCCAAACCACACAGGAACTTGTATGCCATAACAAAAGTTTTGGATTTATAATAGGTGTGATGAGAAGCCACTGGAAGTTTCTAAGTCGCTGGGTAACGTGACTGAATGATTGTCTTAAAAATAATTTTGGCTACTGGGTGGCAGACAGCCCATAGCGGAACAAAAATAGAAAAAGGAAGCCAGTTTAGAGACTACTGCAGTGGTCTGGATTAAAAGTGCTAGTGACTTAAACTAGAATGGTAACCCTGGAGGTGGTGACAAGTGGTCAGATCAGAGATGTAATTTAGAGGAAGAGATGCTAGGACCAGATGTGGCACGTGAAGGGGAGAGAGGAGGCGAAGATGCTTCAAGGGGGCTTGGCCCCAGCAACAAGGTAGATGGTCGTTTACCGGGATGGATAAAAGAAAAAGGAGATAAAAGATAAAAGCAAGGAAAAGCAGGTTTGGGAGGGGAGCAAGGGAGAATTAAGAGCTCCATACATTTCGACATCACCAGCATATAGATACTGAATCTCTTCCCCAACCATTTTGCATATCTATATTGACCTTGATAGAGAAATTTCACTTAATGGTCCCTGTCCTATACAGTGAGGGAATGCACTGGTAATACGTTCAGTCTCCACTTCATTGGGTTCCTAGCGCTGAACATATTTTTAATTAAGAAGCTGTAAACTCTATTCAATACTCTGTAATGACCCATATGGGAATCGAATCTGAAAAAGACTGGATATACGCATATGTATAACTGATTCACTTTGCTGTACATCTGAAACTAACACAACACTGTAAATCAACTATACTCCAATAAAAATTAATTTGAAAAAATTAAAAAATATCACAGTGAGGGAAGACTGTACTAACATACGTGGCGATGCCAACAATGTTAACCTAAAATAAACATTGGGAGCTCCAACACCAAAAAAAAAAGTAAGATAAGCTGTAAAGGTTCAAGGCTAGAGAGTTCTTCCATTTCTCACCTCCATTTTCTATACAGATAAGAACACCCTGAGTTTCATAGGAAGGATTGCCTCTACATTTTACATATCCTTTTTTTTTTCAGAATACTTATTCTCTTGTTCAACTGCAGTGGCTCAAATAATGTCTTTTAAATAACAGTAATTTTTCTTGCTTTAAAGTGCTTTCCTGTTTTCCAGTATTTACAAATTAACAGGTGAGAAAGCATTCAGTGGCCCATCTTTTCCAACTTACGAGGTCAAATTTATGCTTTTGGTATGGTGAAGGAGTAACTCTTGCTTAGACAGACCCTTCGTTTTTCTACATTTTCAACACAATGTAGAAAAGCCAGAGGATGTGGAGTAGAGGTTTACTCTGTGTCTGCTCTCCTCAGGGAGCCCAATGATCCAAGCACAAGGGAGGTGCACGGATCACACCACCACCCCCACTTTGCACCTCTGAGGCCACCAAAGTAGAGTGTTTGATATACAGGACAGTCGTTCTAGTCATGGCTCCATTCATCCATCCCTCTATCCATCCACCCATTTGACCACTATCGACACATTTCCTGGAAGTCTCTTTCTTTCATCTTAAAATTTCATGCAAATTTGTCATCTATAATGCAGTTGTATTTACTTTATATAAAAATGTCTTTATTTACTTACCATTGAGTAATTGACACTCCAGATAGATGCAGAATAAGACCATTTTGTACGGTTGTGCAGGTTGTGCACTGCACACCTTGATGGGGAGGGCATTCACACCGTAGTGACTGGATTTATCTATTATGACAATTTTCTGTTGGACAGCAGTAAAATGTTTTGAGGAAGAGGTACCTTTTTTTCTAATTTAAGTGCCATATGGGCTAACTGTAGCCCTGGACTTTGAGTGCCTTGGCATATGGTCTGGGCACATGCCTGAACAGTCTCATTATTTTACTCATGAAGAAGCCAAGTTCCAAGAGGTGAAGAGACAAGGTCCCACGGCTAGTTCCTGGCAACTCTGGGTTCGAGCCCCGTCTCCATTCCCAGTCCAGTGCTCTTTCATAACAATAAACTACCTCCACTAACAGTGAGTTGCTCTTCTCAGGTATGTGGGTTTCTGAGAATGATTTCATTGCTTTGCCTAAGGAGAGACCTTTGCAGGATGGCTGTCTCATGCCGCTCTTGCCATTTGTTTCTGCCATCCGTGGATACAGAGTTAGATACAGCAGCAGCTAGACTTCTTGCCAATTATTCAAAGGTGCTGGAGTGTAAGCTCCGTAGGAGCAGGAACCATGTCTAACATTCTTACCATGTCCTCGGCACCTGGCAAGTAGCTCATTTATAGTTTTATACAGGGAAACGTAATACTTCCTGTTAGCTAGTTTAGCCCCTGTTCCTCAGAGCCCTGCTATACCCTCTTCTGCAGCTGGAGCACACATCAGCGCAAAACCCTGAGAAGCACTGGAGAGACGTCTAAGCTGCCTCCCAGATCGACATGCTACTAACTGTTTATTACTGGTTGGGCTCATTCAACCAAGAGAAGGAAGATCCGTTATAGAATCATAAAATGGTAGCACTGGAATGAATCTTGTAGGTCAACTAACTCAACTCCCTCATGTAGCATCCTAGGAAACAGAGTCCTGAAGAGATGATAGCATCCACCCAGGTAGCTGTCTGTAGGAGCTTACATATGCTGTGGTTACTTCCTAAAACTCAGATGTTTTGACCAATTAGTTGTTCTTTCCGGAACACCACAATACCTTGCCACCAATCAAATGATGATTGGAAACCCATAATGGCAGGGACATCATGAATTAGAGAGGTATGCCCTTAAGACTGTTTTCCTGTCTGGGCTGGACAATAAACTATGTATTTGAGAAGTTACACTATTAGGCTCTTTTATTCTCTCCATGCAAGGGCACTATTCAGATAGAAAGAAAAAAAGAATCAGGCAAGACTATTGGGAGTTCTCAAATTTACTGGGAAAAGGATATGAAAGTGGGTTATGATTGTTCTGTATGTAAATTAAATGGTTAATTTAAAAAGCACAGCTGGTTAGTCATACAGTAAACTGTGTATGTCTATTAATTTTGACTCCAAACTAGAAATTCTATGACCTAGGTCACTAGTTTAGTCGAATCTGATGATTATTTTAATTGAAAATATGTATTATAAACAGGATGTATTCTCAAGCTGTTATCTAAACAATCAAAGGAATTTGTTTATTAAGAAAATATACTTTTCAGATTTTTAGCTTTATCTCAGAAACAGAACTTTAAAAGTAAAAACAACACTGGAACTTCATTTTAATAATATCCCAAGTTATAGGATGTATCATAGTGAGACTCCAGTGTTATCTACATTGTTTTGCTGACCCTTCTTTCCATATAAAATTATTAAAAATAAAAATAACACAGGGCAATTACCTCTTCCTTATAAGAGAATTCTATATTTAAATTAATAATGAACCACTAACGAGAAGTCTAAACTAATTTAAATCTCCTAAGGTATCGGTTTCCCAACACGCACACACAAAATCTTGATTTCTCAAAGGTCTAGCAAATGGCACTAGTGGCTAACGTATTAGGGAAAGCAAAGCTGTATGTGTGCACGTAGCTTCCATTCTGATGGTCTCTGATTTCTTAGCTGGGCCATAATGCAGCAAAATGGCAGTGGCATATTATACCTGGTCATGGCTGGCTTCAATGGAGCTTCCAATAGCATGGAAAGTCATCTGCACAGGGGCTAATGTCAGACAGGTCACACACTCTGTGCCACTTTGTCTATCACAGTAGTGAACCTATAACAGAACACATGCAAATCTGCTGAACACCACTTGTAAGAGGGAGCCAGATGCAACAGGTCCTTTTCAAAGGTTCTAGCTTTCAAGAAAAATTTCAAATAATTTATGTAGAACGCAATTCAAATATTTAAAACCTTATTGGGACTTGAAGATCTATGGAAAATCTATTAATTCCATTTTAAGTACTTGCGAAGTTTTAAGAGAGTTTAGGAAATGCTTTGCAGAGTGCTCTACATTAGTATAGCCGGTAGAAAAACTCACAACTAAATGCTACACCCATCTTTTTTTTTTTTTCTTTTTCCAGTACACGGGCCTCTCACTGTTGTGGCCTCTCCCGTTGCGGACGCGCAGGCTCAGTGGCCATGGCTCACGGGACCAGCCACTCCGCGGCATATGGGATCTTCCCGGACTGGGGCACGAACCCGTGTCCCCTGCATCGGCAGGCGGACTCTCAACCACTGCGCCACCAGGGAAGCCCTACACCCATCTTTTTTGTCCAACTTTTCATAATGTATAAAGGACTCGGGGTAAGCATAAGTCAAGTTCATTTGAGTCTCATGAAATTTTGTCAACCTGAATTTTCCTCATCTTTGACTCTATGTGTGTGTGATTGCCACCTGATTGGTAGTGACATTCTTCTATTCTACACTATAGTCCCTATAAAGTCACTGTTGAATACACACACACACACACACACACACACACACACACACACACCTCTCACTACCTCATGCTCTGCTTGAAATTTTGACAGTATAATCAAATTGAATAAAACTGAAATGATTTGAAATGTGCAGATGAAAATAAAGTTACTATAATATCATTTTTCTTTTAGTTACATACAACCAACCATTATTAAAACCACGTGTAAGACACTCTATCAGAGGTAGGGTATGGGGGGCGGGTGGTGGGGGAAGTATGAGTCCATCTGCCCATTGGGAAAATTTCCATCCTTCCCTTTATCTACTTTCAAAAAAGTTCTTTCAAGCAGTGTTTACTTTAATTCTAAGCTAATAAAGTAAAAATAGCGTTGCTTTTGTAATAAATTAATAAAAATACGCCTACAGATGTACATATATACATATAATATGGATCTGACAGAAAACGACGATATAAATCCTAGTCTAATGGTTTAATAATTCAACATTTTTAAACCAGTAAGGTCGTTAAGATTGGCCATCAGTATCCATGAAGGTGGGGAAACTTCCTGGAATCTATAAAAAGTAGTTTAGAGTTCAAATCAAGCCAACATACAAAGCTCTGCTTCCAAAGTACTTTAAAGATTTTGTTATAAAAATATTTCTTCCAAATTAACTTCGGGGTAAAAGATTTGACAACAGTTTGAATTCACTGTACCTCCTGAGCAAATTAAAAGGTCACGGTGTGTATGAGTTCAAGAATGTGGACCTGTTGTTCACTATGCAGCAGTGAAATATGATGGGGGAAAATGAAACTTAACACGTAACAGGTTTATGCAAAAGCCAATCAGTGGTGACACTGTAATAGATACAGTTCACAACCATTTATGGTACAGTTAAAATATTATGTCTGATATAGTGCTATCATAAAACATGCTTTTTAGAATAAAATATAATCACCCTTTGACATCAAATGAAAGTCTATATGAAAGACACGACACTCTCCTAAATATCCAAATTGACAGCGAACACACTCATACATCAGCCAACTTACTGCAGCTTTATTTTTTCTTCTAGAGAAACGAAAATTAGGAAGGACAAAAATAGCACAAGACAGTCCCAGTCAAAAAATAAATTTCAAACTTCATTTCCATCAGTGGCTTGGATACTGTGACTGAAAGAGTTGACTTTTCTCCTAATTCACTGTGAGCCTGCAATACCCTAGAGAATATTATATATCCTGCAGGCATTAAATATTACTGTACATGTAGAACTCATACATACAAGGTAAATACCAAGGTGCAAGTTTCCACACAGCTCCAAAGAAAATGTCACAGCACCCAGCAAATGTGACAGAGATTGCTAACTGTCCTCCAATATTTTTCCACAGTAATTCTTAGCTGGGCACAGAGTAAAGATACTTCCCAGGTTCCCTTGTAGCTATGCTTAGTAGCTGTGACTGAGGAGAATGTAGATGAAAATTCTGCGGTAGCTTTCTGGAAACTTTTCAGAGATTTCAGGTGTGTGCCTTTGGCTCTTCTTCACCTGTTCTGCTGCTTGGAAATGTGGACATGACCATCTTTGACCATGAGGACAAGGGCCGAAACTTAGAAATGGCAGAGTGGTGAGCTGCAGGGAGCGTGGGTCCCTGAAGAGCTTCATGGACCAGAAGCATGACACTGGCCCTAGACTGCAAGCTGATGGACCTTTATGTGAGGGAAGAATATACATCTCTGTTGTTTAAGTCGCTGGGCTTTTTCTTACTCACAGAAGAACCTGATCCCACTGAGATTTTTCCTATTGCTCCCAAACTGACACCAGGACCCACAGCCAACAACAAAAGGAGCTCTAGGGAGCTGCCGACATCTAGGGCCAGGTCTTATTCTCTCTTCCCACCTGCTTGTTAATAGTCAGCAGAACTGGTCCAACCATAAAGAATACAAAGAGGCACTAGGAAAAGGCAGGTGAGTGGGAGGGGATCATTTGGCTGTCGGCCTTATGAGGAATACGATATTTCCTGTGAGTGGGGCAGCTCTAAGGAAACAGCTGACGGAGATGAGGAGTACCTATATGAAAGGGAGACAAATTTCGTCCCCTGGCAGTAGGTTTGCTGAGAATTGAACCTATAGGTCCTCACCGAAAAGAAATCTTTTTTTTTTTTTTGCGGTACGCGGGCCTCTCACCGTTGTGGCCTCTCCCCTTGCACAGGCTCCGGACGCGCAGGCTCAGCGGCCATGGCTCACGGGCCCAGCCGCTCCGCGGCATGTGGGATCTTCCTAGACCGGGGCACAAACCCGTGTCCCCTGCATCGGCAGGCGGACTCCCAACCACTGCGCCACCAGGGAAGCCCCGAAAAGAAATCTTGACCGAGTCTGATGTATGTCCCTAGCCATTTGGAAGCAGATGAAAATATAGAGACTGAGTTTGGAGATATCTGAGAGCTTGCTGAAGGAGCCCTAGGCACACAGTATCCCTGAAAACAAAAAAGGATGAAGGAAGATGCTCACGTAGATCCCCATGGCCCTTGGAGGGAATGAAAAAGTGTCTCAGCAGAAGCCAAGGGGCTACTCAGGCCAAGCAAAGTGACACCTACCAACAGCAGGGCCAGGGGCATGCACCACTGGTAACGCCCGAAGGAAACATGGCTGCCCTTCAGGAACAGAGGGAATTGGGAGAAACTAAACACTGCGTCAAGAAAATCAGATGGAGTATAAACCTTAGAGATTGTGAATCACTATATTGTACACCTGTAACTTACATAACATTGCACAGCAACTATACTTCAATAAAGAAAAAAGAAGAAAAAAAAAGATGAACGTCATCTATGTGGAAGCCAGCAATGGATGAAACCAGGCTAAGGGTGGCACCCTCCCCTCTCCTAGTCCACCTCTCAGGCTTCCAACATCAGAGTAACTAGGTCATGAAACAGAGGTAGAGTGTGGAGGAAGCTGTCTCAGAAGCAGATCAAGCTCCTACCCCACTAACCACAAATATTCAAAGGTGCTGGCGTGAGAGGATAACCAAAAGAAATCACCGTATACCCTCCTTCCCGTACGTGTCTTGAACCAAAACAACTGGCTGGCAATGGGGGGACATGAGCTTGGAGTTTTACGGTGAACTGGACTAGATTTTGTAAAGCTAAAGGTAACTAGAAAACTATGGGATTGGCCAAAGATATAAAGAAACATGAACGGGAGAGTTGACACAGCATGGGGGAAAGTGGTGACTAGAGAAATAGTCATTCCATGTTTATCCCCTCACTGCACTGAGACTGTACCCCTCAAACAGATAAAAATATGTAAAAAATATAGAGGACACAATTTCAAATTAAACAAAAATTAATAATATATAGGTAAAAAGCCTTAAGAAAGAATCATACTTTACACAATCAATCCCTCATAAAAACAAGTTTGATATGGCTCCTCAGTTATTTATTTTCTTCTTGGACATAAAAACATTAGAGTTCATAAAATTGTGAATTTCAAAAAAAAAAAGAAATGTGTGGGGCTTCCCTGGTGGCGCACTGGTCGAGAGTCCGCCTGCCGATGCAGGGGACACGGGTTCGTGACCCGGTCCGGGAATATCCCACGTGCCGCGGAGTGGCTGGGCCCGTGAGCCATGGCCGCTGAGCCTGCACGTCCGGAGCCTGTGCTCCGCAACAGGAGAGGCCACAGCAGTGAGAGGCCCGCGTATCGCAAAAAAAAAAAAAGAAATGTGTGAATGACATTTTAGAATTCATCCTTCCAAATCGAAAAATGCTTCCTATGATTCAAAGCATCAGCAGAAGCCAGGAATCTTAGAACTCTAGGCTAAAACAATTAGGGTAATAAAACTCCATTACACTCTATAAAGCACAAATCTTCAGGATTGATGGGTGAAATGTTTCTGCTACAACAAAGCACTGTTTCTACAAACATGGCCCTAAAATTTCCAATATACAATGTCATGGGCCTTGATTTTGATGAAAGATAATTTTAGAAGATTACAAAAGTCATCTCCTATGTTGATTTTAAGATTTATTGTTTATGAATCATATCATTTTGCTATCTTTCATACTCTAAAATGTAAGCAACTAATCTTGATTTTTTACACTGTTGCAGCACTTGCTCTGGATTTAAAACACCATCAACCACAGCAAATTGACATTTCGTTTCTTTCTCATGGACTTACAAAAATTATTCCACTGAAAGATGGGTCAGAAATTTCAATATATGTAAATTAAATAATGTGGCTTCCTTTGAAATTTGAAAATCTATAATAATTCTTATTTTAAAATAAGTTCCCTAGTTTGATTTGTAATCATATAAACCCAGATGAGATGCTATAATTGAGCATTCTGATGATGATTTTGCCTGTCTAGTAGAGATTTCTTCTTCTTGAAAGGAGAGATACAAATCACTTCAACTATTCAGATAACTTACAAAATAAAGAATTCAAAGCTACTCAATTTGTGATGTTTTGTTTAAATGGCAAATCTTGACTTGATTTGAATAAATAATCCCATTCCTTAAAAAAAAAGAAAAGAAATAAAGAAAAATGCTATAAGCTTTAAAATAATTTACATGAAAAGCTATGTATGCAAACTTTTTTCATGCCCATCTGAAAACATGAGGGGGGCATTCAAATGAAAATTTAAATTTCCTTCCCCCTACCTCCCAAAAAAGTTGAATCAAATTGTTTCCTGCAGGGCTGAGAAATTCCCTGATGTTGTAGGACTACTAAATATTTTACTAATCTC
This sequence comes from Phocoena phocoena, assembly GCF_963924675.1. Classification (NCBI taxonomy): domain Eukaryota; kingdom Metazoa; phylum Chordata; class Mammalia; order Artiodactyla; family Phocoenidae; genus Phocoena; species Phocoena phocoena. The sequence continues at coordinate 17,979,672 of NC_089235.1, forward strand.
ATCAGGGAACTGGTTAACTGCTTGTCTGTTAGATGTTTTTAACGGCCACCCCCCGTGGGACAAAAATGAAGAGGTGTGAAAAAGATCCACGTTCAAAGAAAGCTGCTCATTAGATCATTAAGGAAAGATAAAGGCCTGTACGTTCACATGTGAGAACACAATCACTATCAAGAAAACATGCTTGATTAGCACACCTCGGGTTCACGGGTTTACTCCAAAGCAGCAGGCAGGGATCACACTGCTGCAGGTATGCATAGAAGCCCTGCAAGGAGGGGTAAAGACAGCAAGGAGCTAAAGGGCAACAGTTCGGTACCAGATCTTACGACACTCAAAACATGCTTGATTCTTGTAGAGCCTGCACACTAGCTATACAAAAGACCTAAATCTTTATTAACACGAAAATCAGCATATTCTTGGCAAAGCACTAAAACAACACTGCGTGACAAATATTACACTAGTTAAGTAGGGTAAACTGGTATTAAACATTTCTTACCTACTTTTTTAGATGACTTGAGAACATGTAAACCATCTTACTTATTTGGGTTAACTACAGGCAACAGTACAAATCTATGTTATTATCTATTTATAATTATCGAATTCATTTTAAAGTAATAAATAAAAATAAAAAAATAAAAGGAGTTTCTCCATGAAAAGCACTTAGAACAATGCCTGGCTTATGGTTAGCATTAAAATAAATATTAGTCTTATTATTAGAATAACACATCCCATGATAATACAATAAAAGATATGACATGATGTATAATTATGAAGAATAATATTACATTAGGATAATGTCTGTCACTGACTTTCCCTAAAGCTTCTTTCCCCAATCCTTTTCATAACTAAAGGCAAGTCCTTTGTAACTAAAATGTAAACATATATTTAACATGTTCAGTCATGTATTGAGTGTTTTAACTGTATGAGTAATCTGTTTTACTCTGCATGCAATATGCTTGTCACATTAATGCCTCGAAAGGGACAAGTGAATGAATGAAATCACATTATACAGACTGAGACTCAACTTGTAATTATCTTTTCTCTCTTTTGGAAATTCTATGCTCAGGAAAAGCTTTGAAAATTACATGCCTATATTTGGTGTACAAAATCTACCAGTGATGTACTGATTTATTTCTAGTATAAGTCACAGATAAAAACTAACAAATGCAACAACAGATGTGCTGTCAGGATTGTTAAGGAAGATAACTGCATTCTTTTTTTTTTTTGGCGGTACGTGGGCCTCTCACTGTTGTGGCCTCTCACATTGCGGAGCACAGGCTCCGGACGCGCAGGCTCAGCGGCCATGGTTCACGGGCCCAGCCGCTCCGCGGCATGTGGGATCTTCCCGGACCGGGGCACAAAGCCGCGTCCCCTGCATTGGCAGGCGGACTCACAACCACTGCGCCACCAGGGAAGCCCCTGCATTCTTACTTTAAGTGATGAGTTTGTACATGACACAGATCCTAAATTTTTGTTCACTGCTTTTCTGTTTCCATTGACTATGCCAGTGAAGGTCTAATGAGGCAGCTAATTAAGATGTAAATTATATATATACACACACACACAAATATAGTTATTTTAGTTTTACACTTCCCTCAAAAGAAAACACTAGGTGATTTTTAAGTCGATTACACATCTACCAGAAAAAGAGCCTCCCTCTTTTATATAGTATGTACTCATGCTTTGATATACTCACACACATCCATTTACAAGCTGCATTAAAATCTACAGGCTTGGGACTTCCTTGGTGGTCCAGTGGTTAAGAATCCACCTTCTAATGCAGGGGACATGGGTTTGATCCCTGATTGGGGAACTAAGATCCTACATGCCACGGGGCAACTAAGCCCACGCCCTGCAACTACTGAGCACACAAGCGAGTCACAACTACAGAGTCCATGTGCTCTGGAGCCGGCACACCACAACTAGAGAGAAGCCCTTGCACTGCAACGAAAGATCCCTCACGCCGCACTGAAGATCCCACGTGCCACAACTAAGACCCGACACACCCCAAACTAAAATAAATAAATAAATTTTTTTTTTTTAAAAATCATTAAAATCTACAGGCTTTGCAAATAAATAACTTTTTTTTTCCTGTTGGAATGTGTTTTTGTAACATCTTTATTGGAGTATAATTGCTTTACAATGGTGTGTTAGTTTCTGCTTTATTACAAAGTGAATCAGTTATACATATACATATATCCCCATATCTCCTCCTTCTTGTGTCTCCCCCCCAACCTCCCTACCCACCCCTCTAGGTGGTCACAAAGCACCAAGCTGATCTCCCTGTGCTATGCAGCTGCTTCCCACTAGCTATCTATTTTATATTTCGTAGTGTATATATGGCCATGCCACTCTCTAACTTCCTCCCAGCTTACCCTTCCCCCACCCCATGTCCTCAAGTCCATTCTCTAGTAGGTCTGCGTCTTTATTCCTGTCCTGCCCCTAGGTTTTTCAGAACTGTTTTTTTTTTTTTAGATTCCATATACATATGTGTTAGCATACGGTATTTGTTTTTCTCTTTCTGACTTACTTCACTCTGTATGACAGGCTTTAGGTCCATCCACCTTGCTACAAGTAACTCAATCAATTTCGTTTCTTTTTATGGCTGAGTAATATTCCATTGTAATATATGTGCCACATCTTCTTTATCTATTCATCTGTTGATGGACACTTGGGTTGCTTCCATGTCCTGGCTTTTGTAAATAGAGCTGCAGTGAACATTGTGGGGTGGTACATGACTATTTCTGAATTATGGTTTTCTCAGGGTATATGCCCAGTAGTGGGATTGCTGGGTCATACGGTAGTTCTATTTTTAGTTTTTTAAGGAACCTCCATACTGTTCTCCATAGTGGCTGTATCAATTTACATTCCCACCAACAGTGCAAGAGGGTTCCCTTTTCTCCACACCCTCTCCAGCATTTATTGTTTGTAGATTTTTTGATGATGGCCATTCTAACTGGTATGAGGTGATACCTGATTGTAGTTTTGATTTGCATTTCTCTAATGATTAGTGATGTTCAGCATTTTTCCATGTTTTTGTTGGCAATCTGTATACCTTCTTTGGAGAAATGTCTATGCAGGTCTTCTGCCTAAAGAAGTTGTTTGTTTTGATACTGAGCTGCTTGTAAATTTTGGAGATTAATCCTTTGCAGCTGCTTCATTTGCAAATATTTTCTCCCATTCTGAGGGTTGCCTTTTCATCTTGTTTTTATTTTCCTTTGCTGTGCAAAAGCTTTTAAGAGAAATAACTTTTTAACAAGGAAATCTTTTTCCAAGGTCAAAGGAAAATTACAGTTATACAGGCACTCAGTGTACCACCAAAGTCAAACATGAAAAATCTTCTCCCAAGAAGGCCAAACAATTCTACTACTTTTCATGCATTAAAATTCTGCTGTATTTACTATCACTTCAAAAAGTGGGTATCAAAGACCTTACAAATCTTTTCATTACATACTGGTTTAGTTCATAATGGCATTTAATTTTTTTTTTACAAAAATATTGGAATATATTCTTCCTACTCAGGAATTACAGCTTTTAGAAACATACTATATTTGTTTTTAAAATATAATGAAATTCATGATGAAAAGACCATTTATGACTTCTGCTTCCAAACAAGATGGAATAGATTTACTTTTCCCTATTCTTTCTGCTAAGCATAAGTAAAATCCCTTGATATATACATAAAACAAACATAAGAGGACTCAGAAAGGTACAGAGAAAGAGGAAGACCCTGTAGGGATTTCATGGCCCAAGGAACAACACAGTGGTGAATTCCTGGTTTTTCTTTTTGTCTTATTTATCCTGGACTGGGTGCTAGAATAGTTAGCACCCTGTAAATGTCAGTGGGTATAGGAAAAGAAGCCGCAAGAAAGCCTGCTCTCTCTAACCAAAGGGCCAGAAAACGAATAACGTAAGCAAGAGAGAAAATGTTTAGACAATAATGGCCCTCCTCCAGTCAAACACCACTAAAAAGTGGCACACCCCCGCATCCTCAGCCCCATCAGCAAACGTCAACTGGGGAGCCTAGACTTCCACTCTTGCCAGACTGGAATGAGGTAACCCAATCGCCTACTAAGGCGATGACACGACACAGAAGGCTGAATGAGGAGTCAAGACTTTCGTACCTGCTGTTTTCCCAGGCTTTCCAACTTTATCTGGTAATGTTGGGCACCCTACCCCTTCTCACTGGAGCGGTATCAGGGGGGCACGGTGGAGGGTCAGGACTTCCGCACCATCCATCTGTAACAAGTCCCCTTCCTCGCACCAGGCTGTCAACAGAGGCTAAGTGGGGAAAATGAACTTCTACCCATACCTGGTAATAAAAAGACAGCACTCCAATACCCAACTTGGCATACTGCCAGAGGAGGCTTACTGAAACAGAATATTTAAATAAGATACAGAGACTTATTATACCCATAATGTCCGGGATTCAACAGAAAATCATTCATTATATCAAGAACCAGAATAATCTCAACTTGAATAAGAAAAGACAATCATGAGATGCCAACACCAAGACAGCATATTTGTTAAACTTATCTGACAAGTGTTTTAAAGCAGCTATCATAAAAATGCTTCAAAAAGCAACGACAGGGGCTTCCCTGGTGGCGCAGTGGTTGAGAGTCCGCCTGCCGATGCAGGGAACACAGGTTCGTGCCCCGGTCCGGGAAGATCCCACATGCCGCGGAGTGGCTAGGCCCGTGAGCCATGGCCGCTGAGCCTGCGCGTCCGGAGCCTGTGCTCCGCAATGGGAGAGGCCACAACAGTGAGAGGCCCGCATAACGCAAAAAAAAAAAAAAAAAAAAAAAAAAAAGCAATGACACACATACCTGAAACAAATGAAAAACATGTATAATCTCACCAAAGAAACAGAGATATAAGAAGAACAAAATAGAAGTTTTAGAACCTAAAAACCAAAATTAACTCAATGGATGGGCTTAACAACAGAAGGGAGAGAACAGAGGAAAGAATCAGTGAACTTGAAGATAGAAAAATAGAAATTCCTCAATCTGGACAACAGAGAAAACAGACTGAGAAAAAATGAACAGAGCCTCAAAAACATGTGGGACCACAGCAAAAGATCTAATATTTGTGTCATCAGAGTCCCAGAAGGAGAACAGATAGTGACTGCAGCTAAAAAAGAATTTGAAGAAATAATGGCTGAAATTTTACCAAATTTGGGTAAAAGATATAATACACCTACAGCTTCAAGAAGCTGAACAAACTCCAAATGTGATAAACACAGAGAAACCCATGCCAAGACACATCATAATCAAACTTTTAAAACTTAAACTGCTATCCTGGAAGCAGTGACCTATAGAGGTAAAACAATTCGACAGTAATTTCTCAACAGAAACCATGGAGGCCAGAGGAATTGCAACAACATTTTTTAAGCACTAAAAAAACTGTCAACCCATCATTTTATATCCAGCAAATATATCCTTAAACAATGAAAGGGAATCTAAAACATTCTCGAATGGAAACTGAGAGTATGTTACCAGCATACCTACCCTAAAAGAATGGCTAAAGTAAGTTTTTGAAACAGAAGGGAAATGATAAAAGCAGGAATCTTGGAACTCCATTGGGAAGAAAGAAAGAACACAGAAAGGGGTAAAAATGTTGGTAAACACAATAGACTTTCTTTTCCTGAATTTTCTAGGTTATGTTTGATATTTGAAGCTAAAATTACAACACTGTCTGATGTAGTTCTTATATATGTAGAGGAAATATTTAAGACAATTATAAACTGAGCAAATAAGGCACTGAGAAGGGCATATCACTTCTGTGGTATTCTTACCAAAATGCACGACCTCAATCAAACAATGAGAAAATATCAGAAAAACCCAAATTCAAGAACAGTCTACGAAATAAGTGGCCAATATTATTCAAAATTGTCAAAATCATGAAAGACTAAAGAACTGTTATTGATTGGAAGAGACTTAAGAAGCATCACAACTAAATGCAGTGTGGGATCTTGGACTGGATCCTGGACCAGAAAAATGGCATTAGTAGGAAAACTGACAAAATCTGAATAAGAGCTGTAGATTGGTTAATAGTATTATGTCATCATTAATTCCCTAGTACTGACAAATTTATTTTATGGTTATATAATTGTTAACATCAAACTCTGTAGTATTTTTCTGCTTTTCTCTAAGTCTAGAATTATTTTTTAGAGGCCATTTATAGTAGAAGAGAAAACCTTTAGTGCTTCAGAATAAAGGAGACTTGAAAGAAGCCAAGAGGCTATTAGAGGAGGTAATAAACAAATTTTTCTATGCATATCAGAATTTTATACTAAAAGAATCTTCAAACACAAGAGAAGGGAATCAGTGGAGACTAAATTATCTCTTAATTAGAAAAATTAAGTCACTGAGCAATGTGGTACTTTCTATCTCTGATATGGGAAGTAAAAAGGTTGCAGAAAAAAATTTTCCAAGCATAAAAGCCTAGAAAATTATAATATCCAAAGCATCATGAAAAAGAGAAGTTAAAGGTTCCTCTTTAAGTTAGAGTTTTAGGGAGAAAAAATGTGTAATATAGGCCTATGCCTGGGAAGCCTACCAATGGGGACCAAGAAACTTGAACCGAGAAATATCAATAAATGCTACTGATCTGCAAAAGGTAAGAGGAAATAAGTTGCTGCTTAAACTGCAAATCCAAATTGGTAGCAAACACCACCTATGAGATTATTTTTTAGCTATTTCTATTTTAACCCTAGGAAAGTACTGCTATTACCAACTCAACGCCCCCCACACCCCACATTCACTTTATTATAGAAAGTTTCCACTGAAACTCTTCTAACAGGGAGCAGTAACCACCTAAAAGCCAATTCTGTTAGGTTCTTCTTTGACAGAGAAGTTATGGAAAACTAAGAGAGGCTACTATCCCAGAAGCCAAAAGAAGAGAAAGTTCAGTATGAGACAAAGTTTGGAGTCTGAGTCCATCCAGGTTAAGGGCCTCAGAAAACAAAACTCAAAGTATGCAGAGGAATGTAACAGAACCCAGTCTCTATAATGTACCATTAACAACAGTCAAGATGCAATCCAAAATTACTTGATCTAGAATAAATAGGAAAACCTGACACACAATTAAGTGAAAAGGCAATTAATTAATTAAGACGGAATCCAATATATCTGATGTTGAAATGAACATAAAAGGTGTTTAGAGAACCTATTATAACTATTTTCAAGGATGTAAAGGAAAATATGTCTAAAATAAATGAATGAATAGGTAGTATCAGCAGAGAAACAGAAACTAAAAAGAACCATATGGAAAGTCTAGAAATGAAAATACAATACCCAAAGTAAGAAAAAAAAAAATCACTGGATGAAAGAGATATAGAACTTATAGATACACAGAAATAATACAATCTGAAATTCAGAAAAAATTTTAATGAATAAAGCCTCAGGATTCTCTGAGACAGTATAAAAAATGCATGCAAATGGAGGGAGAGGAGAGAGAAAAGGTAGCAAAAAATTTATTTGAAGAAAATATGGCCAAAACTTTCCCAAATTTGCTGAAAGCAATAAATATACCAATTTAAGAAAGCAATAAATATGCAGTGAGTTCAACAGTGGCCCCCAAAAGATATGTTCAAGTCCTAATTTCTAGTACCTTTAAATGTGACCTTATTTGAAATAGGATATTTGCAGATATAATTAAGTTGGGATCATCCTGGATTTAGAGTGGGCCCTAAATCCAATGACAAGTATCCTTGCAGCTTTCCCATATTTTGAATTATTTGCTTAGGAAAGATGTCAAGATGGCCAGTTAGTAATTAAGTGATTAATTAATTAATGGGTATATTCAGTGGTATTTAAGAACAACTGGTTGTGTTCCAGTTTCTGGTAATGGAAGTATAAATTCACCAGACAAAGCCTCTCACAGATAACAATACACGATGTCGACAAAATAAAACATCTGAAGACAGTGGAATGTGATCAAAAGCAGGAAGATATCAGGGCAGAGTTTTCCCTTAAAAGACCAAAACTATATGGAGTAAGAATTGTGAGTTTATGGCTTTTTCTTGCCTGAGGGCATTCCTCGCTTCCTGTAGTTCTATTGGTAGAAAACTGCAGTCTTACCAGCTGGAGAGAGCAGTGGAAAGAGCTTAGGGGTGGCAGATGAGCTGGTCATCGAGGGAAGAAATTCTAGAAATGAGGTAGCAGTAGACGTGGTGAAACACTAAAGCTGAATATAAACTCTACACAAACCCCTGCTAACTACAAAACTTTACATGTACAGGAAAGACACTAGAAGACCTGACGTAGAAATAGGCAGGAACCAGTGAGAAGTCCGTTAAGATCTAAAAGTCTGACACTTTTTTGTTTGAGTGCAGCCCCTCAAGTGCACACAGCTCAAAAGATAGAAAGCTAAAGCTTTACTGGCCTGAAGTATCAGAGGACATGGGCTGGCAGATCAGCTGAAAATTGGGGGTTGGGAGAGGGAATGCTAGAAGCTAGGAAATGCAAAGGGTGAGCTCCAAAATCTGAGCCTAAATGTGCCCAAATAATTAGGTAGGCACAGAAAGACTGCAAAAGGAAAGGCTGCAGCTGGAAGCTGAAGAAACTAAGTGGAAATATCAGCTGAGGGATATCACCACGGTGAAGGCAAAGCTTGAAGTTTTAGTCCAGGCAACTTAACTGAGTACTAGACCAAAAACAAAAAGAAAAACAATAATCTACAAAAGAAAAGACGATCCAGAGTTGCTATAACATATGATAATATGTCCACAATGTCCATTTTTCAAACAAAAATTACAGACATGCAGAGAAATCGAAATGAAGCATATTCATAAATAAGGTGGTCAAGAGGAAACTGACTCCTAATGGGCCCAGATGTTGGGTTTAGATGACAAAGACTTCAAAGAAGCTATTATAAAGATGTTCAAATAATTTTTAAAAATGTGTTCTCAATGACTATACAGGTATGGAATCACAACAAAGAAACAGAAAAAAAAAAGAAGAAGAACCAAATAGAAACATTAGATTAAAAAAATACAATAACTGAAGTGAAAAATTTATTACATGGGCTCCACAGCAAATTGGAGAGGACAGAGAAAGTAGTCAGTAAATCTGAAAATAGATCAACGGAAGTTACACAATCCAAAGATGGAGAAAAATAAACAGAGTCTCGAATACCTGAAGGACAACATCAAGAGGACCAACATATATGTAATTAGAGTCCCAAAAGGAGAGGAAAGAGAAAAGGGCAAAAAAATCTTTTGAAAAAACTAGCCAAAATCTTTTCAAAACTAGTGAGAAACATTATCTTAATCTAAAAAGCTAAATGAATCCCAAGCAGGATTAAAAATAATCCTAGACATGGTACAGCCAAACTGGTGAAACAAAGGTGAACAGAATATCTTAATAGCAGCTAGAGTGAAACAACACATTACACATATGGTGCAGAAACAACTGGTTATCCTATGGGAAAAACAGGCTTCAAGTCTCACCCATACCATACCCCCAAAATTAAATAGATATCAGCATTAAACATAAAAGCACAAACTACAAAATGTCTAGAAAAAAATCAGAGAAAATCTCTGCAACCTTGGGGTAGTCAAAAATTCCTTAGATAGGACCAAAAAGGCACAGTTTATGGGGAAAAAAATGTAAACTTGAACTTCATCAAAACTGAAAACTTCTTTTCCACTTTTCAAAAGATGCCATTAAGATAATGAAAAGACAAGTCAGAGGCACAGGCAGGGAGATAATATCTGCAACAGAAAGGGCTTGTATCCAGAATGTATAAAGAACTCTGATGACGCAATAATTTTAAAAAATCGCAACCAGAAACTGGGAAAAAGATGTGGAAATTTCACAAAGATATATAATTGGCCAACAAGCACAAGTAAAGAAGTGCATATTATTGGTCATCAGGGAAATACAAATTAAAATACCAGTGAGATACCACTGTACCCTTCACAGAATAAGACTGATCATATCAATGTATGGAACCCTCATACAGCGCTGGTAGGAATGTAATATGATACAACACACTGAAAAAGAATCTGATAGTTTCTTGTAAGCATACTTACCATGTGACCCAGGAATTTCACTCTGAGGTATTTTTCCAAGAGAACTGGAAACATGTCTGCACAAAATCTTGTACATGAATGTTCACAAACAGCTTTACTCATAATAGCCCCAAACTGGAAACAACTCGAATGTCCATCAACAGATAAACTGATATATAATTTGTGGTGTACATCATACAATGGACTAGTACTTAGCAATACAAAGGAACAAACTACTGATATACACAACATGGACAATCTCAGAAACATTACAGCCAGTGAAAGAGGCCAGAAACAAAACTGTTCAGGCTGGATGATTCAATTTTTATGAAATTTTAGGCACAACTAATCTTTGTGACAAAAAAGATATCCTGGTTGCCCAGAGCCACAGAGAGGTGAGGAAAACAGGCTACAAAGAGGCACCGGGGAATATTTTACAGTAATAGAAATATTCCCATCTTGATTGTGGTTGTAGTTACAGGGTGGTATACATTTTTCAAAACTCATCGAACTGTATAACTAAAATGGGTGTGCTTTATTGTATGTAAATTGTACCTCAATAAGGTTGATCAAAACATTTCAAAAGCATAGTTATCTGATACAACACTAAGTCATTGCTCACACTTCTCACAAATAATCATAATTAATCTCCCAATTAATTTCCAAGTAATTGTTACCTTAGGAGACTAACCATTTGAATTTATCACATGTTCAGATGTGACTGTCTGTCCTTCCACTTCCCCCTTTCTCCTGGCCACACTCCACATCCCACCCCCAACAATCCCATCCTAATGTCAGCTTCATGAGGGCAGAACCCTTGACTGTCATTTATGCTATATCCTCAGTGCAAAAAGTGCACCTGGCCCATGGCAGGTGCTCAATATACTTTGGTTGATGCAATGAATGAATGAATCCCTCACATTGTTGGTATTCATCAGGAATCTCTTCCTAGGCCTTTACCCACTTTCCCTGGTCAATCTTTACTACTTTTTTTTTTTTTTTTTTTTTTTTTTTGCGGTACGCGAGCCTCTCGCTGCTGCGGCCTCTCCCGTTGCGGAGCACAGGCTCCGGACGCGCAGGCTCAGCGGCCATGGCTCACGGGCCCAGCCGCTCCACGGCTTGTGGGATCTTCCGGGACCGGGGCAAAAAACCGGGTCCCCTGCATCGGCAGGTGGACTCTCAACCACTGCGCCACCAGGGAAGCCCTTTACTACTTTTATGGCTTCAATTGCATCTGTACATCGATCACTCCCCAATCTCTGTGTCCTATGCTCTCTTGCTGATCACCAGACCCACTGATGAATGCCTACTGGACTGCTGCCTTTGAAAGTCCCACAGGAAACTCAAATTCGCCATGTTTAAAATGGAACTCATTAACCTCCTGTAAGTTTATTCATCACGTTCGTACTAAAAATAAAACCTTTCCTAAAACATTCGTATTACCTTCCTACTTTACTTCATTCTCAAATTCTTGAAATGAATGGTCAATTCATCCTCAAAGAGTCTCTAATTACTCTACAATGCCCCCTAAATGTAGCTTCCATCCTGACCAGGACAGTGAAAGCATCCTCACAGAAGTTAGCAGCCAAGATCATTGAATTCTCTCAACTGTACCGTGGATGCCTGTACCTCAGCCCCACTCCTCTACGACCATTAGCTTTGCTTCATTCAATCTTTGCTATTTCTCTACTGGATTCATACAAAGTCACTCTAATTGGTCTTTCTGCTACCAATCTTTTTGTCTAGTTCCTCCTCCACATGCTTACAGAATTATCTTTCTGAAATACAAAACCAATGTCACCACCCTTTAAAAAAGAAGTTGGTGGTCTCTGGCTAACAGCTAAATTCAAATTCTCAGCAGCACACGTCTTTTCAGCCTACTTGCCAACCACTTCCACTTTGAACTCTTAAGCATTTTCTAAAACATCATGCCCTTTTGTCTTTAGGAGTCAGCTGTTTCTGCCTGCAATTTCTTTTCTTCTTATTCACCTTAAAAGTCTATGTACTTCTTAAAGCTCATTCAAATGTCCCTCAGCTATGAATTCTTAATTCCTTCAGTCTGAGCTCTTCATTCCCATCCATGATTCTTGACATGGCTAATCATACCTCAAGGGATGACACTTACTATGCGGGGCAGGCATTACCTACGTTATTTCCTGCAGCATGCTACAAATATTTAATTTTTTTTAAATTAAATTTTTGTGTAATGTTCAAACACTGATCCCCGGAGACCAGACTCAATTGTGATAGCGGCCACTCTTCTGTATATTGGTTTTATTTTCCTGTCTGTCTGTCTCCAACTTGACCATAACTCTTCCTGTACCCACTGTCTGGTATGCTACCTGGCACGTGTAGGTATGTATTAAGTATCGGCCCAGAGTGAATAAACAAACGTTCCAGTTCCTGTTGTTCAGCTAAATCAATTCCAGTATTCAATGAGATGATACTATATACCCAGATTAACTTCATATCCATCCAGTTCTTCACATATATACTGAAATGACTGAAAACTATTCTTAATGCACTATTTTTCTCTTAATAAGAGTTTCTGAAGCTGTGAACTGTGTATCCTTTTCCAGCTGTACTCCTTGTTTTCTCAAATGTTCCACTACAGGATTTGATTCTGAACTTTTCTTATACTTAAAAAAATGACAATACTACAGATAAAAAACATTTTAAAAGTTTTTCAACTATCTCTTATCTCTCACAGTTATATCTGCTTTTTGATGTGACCGTGTCAAGACGCCAGAACTTTCCTGAACCTAAAATCTGTAAGGGTTTAAAATTAACTAATAATTCTCTATGTGGAAATGAGTAAACTGCATTACTAATAGGATGCTTTACTTCTGTAGTCCCTCAAATGTGTATTTACATCATAAAGTTGTATCTTTGAATAAAAACTGAAGTTCCTTCCAGCTCAAAAGAGAATTCTTAAATAACTCAGACTCAGTTGTGTACCTAGTGGAGGGCATAAATAAATTTATTAATGAAAGCTATGACTAAACCAAAACGATATCCAGAAGACCATGGACTACCATGAACACTAGTCCTACCTTCAGGGATCAGGCTTCAAACACTATACAACAGCTGGATTTAAAATCAAACGAAGATTTGTAAGCAAGAAGCAGAAATGTACCAGGCACTTCTGCTGTGTCATAAAATAAAGTAGGTAATGCCTCCTTCACTATCTGATACATAACGAGGCAGTCAATAAACGTTAGTTTCGTTTCCCTGTTTACTCATATATCTCCTAATGCCCCTGGTATGTCAGAGTAGTTTTTTTCCGTGTGCAGAAATCTTTTACACTCAGTATTCCACATACTGTTCTCTTTCTCAAGAGTTGTCCCGGGTGAGAAGAGAACAATATATCTGAAATTTTAGATGCTGTCATTCACGAAAAAAAAATCTCAGCCATAGCTGAATGCTGGAGAGAGGGAAATAGATAATTTCAACATGACTTAGAATGAACATAGGTATATAGATACCAGCCTGACATGCACTGACATGTACCTGATGGGTACTACAATAAATCTTACATTACTAAGTAAAAAATCACATCATTGCCAACCTTTTCTAGCAAAAGGAAATGAAATTCACCTTTAGATGAAAAATAATTTCCTTTTCTTCAAATTGATTGAAGAAATAATTGATTATTGGTTTTCAAATAATTCCAAATAGAATTCTCATGCTGACTTGAAATCTCTTCCGGTACAAACAGAAAAGGCTACAGTTATTTCTACTTGGGGATGACACATAACGGCAACTATTTTTTTCTGCACCTCAGTGGCTCATTTCAAAGTCACTGTGCCAGGACAGCTCTTTTGTGTTTGTATATTACTCTTTCTTTGAAATATGTGTCTTACTATGTATGTGCTGGCATATCAAGGCTCAAAATGAGTACCTTTGTCTTTCTGATTACATTCTGCAGTGATTCAGGGTGGAGTCAGTTAGTCCTGAATAGTTTATGCAGTAATGGTAGACTGTTTACTTGAAGCCTGATTGATTCTTATTTGTGTTACTGTTACTCATCACAGTATGTTTTTATATGGATCAGGATTTCTTTCTTCAAATGTAATATTTTTCTCTAAAGGGTTGGAAATTTCAGCAAAGTAAGGTGACCTATCATTTTACTGGTTTTTATGAAGTATGGTTATGTGATATGTAGTCTGCATACCCTTAAGGGCTTGGCCAAGTATATCAAGGCCTAAAGAAACCAGACAATAAGTCAGTTTGCATGAATGTAGGCTGCCCACTTGAAGAACAAACCTGAGTTTTAGGGTCCCTACAGGAAAACCAAGCCTTCAGGAGAATTCTTCCAATTTCTCCAAGGTCTTTGAAAAGCAGCAGAGGCTAAATCCAAGAGGGCTTTTTAAGAAGTGACTGTGAATCAGAGCAGAATCTCTTGACCCCATGCTAAACCCATATATGTTTTGCTCCTTGTACTCTGAGTAATTTCTCATCACTTTATACATTTGTTTAACAGTGTAGATGAAAATTTGGGCTCAGAAGTGACACGGTGAGTTATGTTTCAAGGACAAGCTAGAAACGGGGGAAAAACATATTCCTAAGTGGAAGAGTATATGTATATGCATGATTTCTTTCTCCATATTTTCCTATTAGGAATCTACAAAAGTTTACTGAAACTGGTCTTTAAAAAAAAATGGATCCCTTACTCTTTAAAAAAACAAGTTGCAAATAGCTACTCTGATTATAAATATGTGGATTACAAAAAGTGAGGTACAGGGAAATAAGAAAAAAGAGAAAGGAAAAAGGTTGATTCTCAAATTGGCCAAGCCCCACTCCCCATGTCCCAGCTCAGTGTAATCTGTACTAAGGTCGTATTGTTAAAATATGCTATGTGTCATACATGTCAAAAATAAATATTTAAAAGAAGCTCATAACCATAAAAGAAGTCTGCTATAATCATACTAAACTTCAAAAAAGGAGATATATTATTATAGTTGAAATGTATTATGTTTGAATTGTATTTGAAAAGAAAGTTTTTAGTTAAATAGATATTTCTAAGCCTTCTACTGACATTCTCATCTTGCTAAAAATGGCACCAGCATCATAAACTCACAATAATGAACAGCCCCCCTACAAAACACTCCTTGATTTTTATAAAATAAACTAATTACGGTTTAACTAAGACACCAACTAAGTGCTTCTTTGCATTCTTTATGTGAGAAAAACAAATCTAGTTTATCAAATTTTACTCTCAAGGTTTTAAAAACAACACTCTTCAGTGGATGATAGTCACAAGGAAGGGTACAGACTAAAAGATTAAAATTAAATCCATCTATCAAGGAGAATTTACTAAAAGATTAAAATTAAATCCATCTATCAAGGAGAATTTACTAAAACAACTCATTTAAATTTCCAATCTAATCATGTTCTAATGACTCATTTAAACAATGAAACGGCTTATAGTTAATTATTCAGAGAGATTTTTAATCTAATGTATGGAAAAGCATATTAAAGATGGAAAAACTCAGAATAATGTAAATTATAACACAACAAAACAGTCTTCTGCTTCAGCTCAAAAGCAGAGCATTTCAAAAATGTCTCCATAACAATCTTCTTTAAAAAGCTGAATGATTTTGAAATATTTTGGCATTGTAATTAAAGGGTATCAAGGTACGCACCAAGGAACCCTGAACACTACGGTATAACTACATTTCAAATGGAATTTTTATGAAATGCATAGAAGTTATAGAAGCATGCTAACTGGGCTGAACAAAGTCTGAGGTTCACAGAACTACTGATATAAAACTTTTTTCTGCTAAAAAATAATAAATCAATAAGAACATTCAGGCTTTAAAAGAAGATAATAAAAATGTACTCGATAAAAATTCAAAAAATAAATATTCACTTATGATAGAGATCCAAAGGCTTGCATCTAAAATGTGATTAAAAACTTTAGGTGAGCCCAAGAAAGGATAAAAGAATTACTGAGAATGTGCAAGTGTTCAGTCATATTCTGACCTATGAAGTCAGCTTTATTAATAATAACTTTAATTGTATAATAAATTATTCTGTAGATTTAAGCAAAAGGATGTGAGTTTAATACCTACGTTCCGGTGAGCAAATAAGCTTTTTGTAACTTATAATTTCAATTAAGGAAAAAAACTTAAAAGTTAAAACAACGTCGTTTTCAGTACACTAATATATTTTTTTACTTTGTAATACAATATAGCTGTCACATACAATGGCTCTGGTAGGCTTAAATCAAATGTCAGTGGGCACAGAGGGCCAGAGAAGGGTTTATATACAATATTCAATAAGCAATAATATCTATTCAGTGTACGGTAACAAAATTTTAAAAGTACGAACCTAGAAACACAGAAAAAGAATTTATTGTTTTTAAATTCCAGAAATGAAAATAACATAACAGCATGTCATCCATAACAAGCTGGCCCTATAATTTCTAAACTACAGTCCAATTAAAACATTTAAGAAATAGAAACAATCTACATGTTTTTCTACCAGGTAAATGTACCTGAGAAAGTTACCTATGAAGCAAGAGGCTTTAAAACTCTTAACCACAAAGACTCTTCTACCGTGACATTATGAGGACGTGCCGGGCACCTGACAGGGAAGGGAAGCCATTTCCCACAGTCTGTTCACCACACACTGCAGGCTGCAGCCCGTCAGCAAAACAATATTTCATCGCAACACCGAGCTCATTTGACCAAAGCAGCACAGTAACGTTTTAAAACCATGTTTATCTTCATTAGTATGTAAAAATCACCATACACAAATTTGGAAATGTTTAACGTGTCCATAAGTAAGAGTGTATTATCTCAGCATAAGCTTTAAAAAAAAAAAAAGGTCCGAGTACTCAGCCCAAATATAGGAGAAACAGATTCTACATTTTGACTAAAGTAAAGGTATTTTAAAATTATAGTTGTTGTCATTGCTAAGAATTAACAAATAAATACAAATTTAAGTAGTTCTTCTGGCAGCAAAATTACGTCTATCAGAGGAACATCTCCAACCAAAAAATCAATTCAGAGCTTGAGTGCGATTTGTGCTTTGTTTCTATCAAAATGCAAATGCAGTGTTACTTTCACACATTTCTAAATGACTAGACTTGTAAATAAACAGTGAATTCCTTTTCATCACAGTTTATTTCTAGTCACCTTATGCAGATTATAGATAGAACTAAAAATTGCTTAGTTTTTCTTTTCCAGTACTTTAACTGTGTGAATCAAGGTCCTTTTATTTTAAACAGTGATTTATTGTTATTCTTAAGGTAAACAACGAAAACAAGTTCTAAATTTTAATTTTTAAGTTAAGTGTTTAAAATTTCAGATGACAGAGCCCAAAACTGGTAACAGCTTTTTAGATTTCAGATTAATAGTCTAAGTAAAAACACTCAACGACTACCTGGCAATAGATGTGAAAGAATCAGGTTTCGGTGACGAGAAACAAAAAAAAGACATGCAAAATACCCCCTTGGTAAAACACATGATCTTCTCTCTTATATCTAAATTTGTAAAATTTTTATAAATACATGGTCATTCTACACAATACAGATCTTCTAGAAGATTTCTAAAGGAAATTACAGTTTTTGGTCTTAAGGAGTAAGACTAAGACGGAAAGGGGGGTGAATATAATGAAATCTGAGGGAGCAGTCCACTCTTTCTACACACAAGCACGCTGCTGTTCACCCAGTCAAGTGAGCGATTACAGCTCAGTACAGGATTTTCAAGGCAACTAAGAAGTCAGAACACAGGTATTTCCTCTTCCTAGAGTTAACGATTCTTTAAAAAGTTCTACTCATAAAGGATTGTTGGGTTTTTTTTCAAAAGGGAACACTGACTAAACGGGGGGTGGGGGGGAAGGTTTCCAGCCCCAAATTCATATACACAACAAGTGGACTATAAGCTAGATTTAGACTGCCCGGGGAAATAGACTTGTTGGTACCGTCTAAGGTAGGCGCTACCCTAGATGGTTCAAAACACGATCTAGTAAAACGATACATGTTTTTATGCCTCAGACAACTAGAAAGCATTACTGTTCTAATACCATGTTTAACTAACTCCTAAGATAATAGACTTCTAGGATGTTGTACCTTAGTGGTATACCTGAATCATTACTAGCCATAGAATGTCAAATTCAAAACTGCTATGAAAGTCAAATCAGCATTAGAAAAAAACCTTACTGTAAAATGAGGGAGGACTTAGTGCTAAATACTAATACCAAATGTACGAAGGCAGAATTTTTGTTTGGGGAGGAGAGTGAGGGAATAGATGCACCCAAGCAGAACACAGAACAGAGAATGAAAAATGCTTAAAAAAAAACAAATCAAAAACAAAAACAGAAGAAGAAGGAATATGGAGGAGAGCCAGGAGGCAAAAGAATTACTGGAGAGCATGAAAAATCTTTAAAATCAGGCGTGGGCACATGACTCGTTTTTCTGTCCTCTGTGTTCCTAATAATTTACAATGTAAGTGGCATAGAAGTCACGCTAGCAGGCAAGAACGAGCTTTCTGATGGACAGAGATGAAGGATTTGGGGCTAATGGACTGTTTTGTTTTCTTGTTTTTGTTTTTGCTTTTAATTCATACCTGAAAGCCTTGAATCCTTGCTAAATATTCCAGCTGTTTTGAAGGTTGTACTGGAGAACAAGGGGGAGGAGGAGAACTTCCTTTTAAACCTATGGCTTCAGCTGTAGGAGATGTTCCATTCATAAGGAGTTCCCTGGCAATTGTAGCTGAACTACTCGAGGTGGGAGATATACTGAAGAAAGAGCTTGAGGGTTGGTTCATATCTTTGGGTGACAAATAGCCTAGAGCTGTGCCAGAGATTACTTTGTGGCGGCTGGCTTCCATCTCTTGATAAACATCAGGAGACAAATGAAGAATTCCTTTTGGAGCTACAAGTAAAATAAAGGAACACTGTTATTACACGTAAAATAAGTGGAACAGAAACATGTTATAGCATTATTAACTCAAGGATTTCACTTGACACAGTGACTGAGCAGTGAGAAACGCTGTAAGCAAGCACCTTCCCCACGCTTGCAGAGGCAACGGCAGTCTCCTGTTTGGAGGCGAATAACGCATGTTTCAATATTCCTAAAATCATTAGTATAAACAAGCCACCGAAGTGACTTCAGGGGAAAGTGTACGTGGTAGGGAAGCTGTGGAGGAACACGGGTAACTGATGTGTGGAAGTGCAACATGGGATAAGATCAGGAATGTGCAGGGTCTTCACCCTGCAACTTAATATTTTATGATCTCATAAAAGAGATCCCTAACATGGATTTTGCTGCAAAATCCCTAACATATGCAGCAACTGAGACACAGTG
Organism: Phocoena phocoena; assembly: GCF_963924675.1. Lineage (NCBI taxonomy): Eukaryota > Metazoa > Chordata > Mammalia > Artiodactyla > Phocoenidae > Phocoena > Phocoena phocoena. Next base: position 17,998,997 of record NC_089235.1, read on the forward strand.
GGTCAGTCCAAACCATCGGAGGAACAAACTCCTATATCCGACGGCCTACTGGTGTTCTCCTATGTCCCACCGTCAACTCTATCTCATGAACATGTCAAAAAGCGACAGAGCATCTTCTCCCCCAAACTGTCTCCTATCTGGCTTACCTCATCATGACACCACCATCCACCTGCTCAGCTGCCCAACCTAGACCCCTGGCAACCACCTCTGAGTCACCCCCTGGCAACCATCTCTGAGTCACCCCCTGGCAACCATCTCTGAGTCACCCACGTGCATTAGTTCAAGCCAGGCCACACACAGGTTCTAATATCAAGAGGAGTGAGCCTGGGGCTGTGTCATCAGTTGGCAGGGTTGTAAACATATAAAAACAGCACTTTCCTGTGACTACCATTTGTCTCAGAGAGGTTTCAAACCACACTTCACACTGCTTGTTCTAATATCTTTGGGTCAGATTTTAACGACTCTCAAATCATGATATTATCTTTTAAAATTACTGATAAATCACCACTTTTGGAGGATGTGCTCTGAGAGACACAACTTCATTCCCTTGGTCCTGCCTCCCCCTTTCCGACCGCCAACCTCCTGATACAGGCCCTCAGTGTTTCTGGCCAGGGTTACTGTAACAACCGCTAAAAGTTTCACCGCTGCTAGTCTCCCCAGTGTCCATTTCCCAAAATGTGTTCTATAACACAGTCCCCCAATATAAGGGTTCCATGATAAATAAATTGGGGAAATAATGAAAATTGTATCACACACAGACGTCCTTTTGGAGGATTAAAAACGCACATGAGCACAGTAAAGACTGAGAAGTCCAGAAGAACGGAAATCTATTCAACTTGGTTTAACCCAGGATTTCCCAAATTTATTTTATATCCAGGCTTTTCACATAATATTAATAATATCTAACACTCGGGGAAATGCTAAGACCAGCCACCCTCTTACTTTAAAGTCTTCACTGGCTCCCTCACTTACACGATAAAATCTAAACTTCTTAGGACGACGTATGAAGCCCTCAGTGACCTGGCCCCTCCTCACCTCTCCATCCTACCAAAATACTCATGCGGAACCCATGCTCCCATCATGCAAATATATTCACACTTCTTCCAATACTCTGGCTTGTTTGATCCCATCATATCTGTATTTCTACTGTACACACACACACACACACACACATACACCAGTTAAGCTCCGACTACTAGGTTCCAGGCACTGTGCTAACCAATACTGTCCTGACCTCAAGTCACCCTCAGTCTCTCAGGAGAGGAAAATGAAAGGCATAAATAACATAGGGTGGTAAGTGCCTCTGGAGAGGTGGGTTAGGGAGCGGTAGGAGCTCAGCAAAGGCTTCCTGGAGGTGGTACTGACGGCACATTTCAATGGATGAGGAGAACTGGGCCAGGGAGGAAGAGGGCTGAAGGCAGATGGCAGCATGAGCAAACGCGGGCACTAGCAGAGTAAGCCCAGGAAAGCAAGAAGGGGGAGGTGCGGGGGATGCCCTGGTGGCGCAGTGGTTGAGAGTCTGCCGCCAATGCAAGGGACACGGGTTCGAGCCCCCGTCTGGGAAGATCCCACATGCCGGGGAGCAACTAGGCCCGTGAGCCACGACTACTGAGCCTGCGCGTCTGGAGCCTGTGCTCCACAAGAAGCGAGGCCGCGACGGTGAGAGGCCCGCGCACCGCGATGAAGAGTGGCCCCCGCTTGCCGCACCTAGAGAAAGCCCTTGCACAGAAATGAGGACCCAACACAGCCAAAGATAAATAAATAAATAAATTTTTAAAAAAAGAAGGGGGAGGTGCGAACTGCAACGGGGGAAGGAGGAGGCAGGAAGGGGCGAAGCTCCAGGAGACTTCATCCTGACGGCATTAAACATAAAGGAGTTGCTTTTAAAAATAAATGGGACTTCCCTGGCGGTCCAGTTGCTTAGGGCTCGGTGCTTCCACCGCAGGGGCTTGGCTTCGAACCCTGGTCCGGGAACTAAGATCCCGCACGTCGCACGGCGCAGCCAAAAAAATAAGTGATTTATATAGCTTAAAATAACATATCAATCCCATTTGATGGATTTACTTTATGCCTTTGTGTTTGTTAGCTTTATATCCAGGAAAAATTGCAACAAAAAAATTTAAAAAGAAAACATATGCGTTGGAAAAAATACAGATGAATCTCACTAGCCAGAGGAAACTACTTTTACATTTGGCTTTAAAAATATACTTTTAGTCTTGTTTCCTATATACCTTTTTGTTAACTTGAAAAAATAAGTTAAAACATAAAAATACCACATGAGGGCTTCCCTGGTGGTGCAGTGGTTGGGAGTGCGCCTGCCGATGCAGGGGACGTGGGTTCGTGCCCCGGTCCGGGAAGATCCCACATGCCAGGGAGCAGCTCGGGCCCGTGCGCCATGGCCGCTCAGCCTGCGCGTCCGGAGCCTGTGCTCCGCAGCGGGAGAGGCCACAGCAGTGAGAGGCCCGTGTACCGAAAAAAAAAAAAAACAACAACAAAAAACCACATGATCCTTTTGTTGTTTACAAAACAATATACTTTCATTAATAATTTTAAGGCTTAAATTTTCATTATATGAATTGTTTCCTTAAACAATTCCGCATTGTTGGACATCTAATTTATCTCCTTTTCATGCAATTAAAACAATAGAGTGAAACATATTTTTGCAATTACATCCTTATTCACATGAAGATTGATTTCCTTCACTTAGAAGCAGAATTGCTAGTTCGAAGAATATGCATTTCAGTTTTTCTGACACTAACAAACTGCTCCAAGTCGGTACAACTCCAACAGCAGTGCCAATTTCACGCTTCCATACTAATATATGCAAGTTTCTCTTTCCTACTTTGGTACTGGACATTATTATTAAAAAATCCTTGCCACTGTTCTCTGTTAGTGCCGTTAAGTGGCAAAGATTTTTTTAATAATATCTAATACCAAAATAGGAAAAAAAGGTACTTTTAGCCCCACCACCTGACATCTGGGGAGGTGAGAGGAGCTGGAGATTGGAGTTCAATCATCAGTGGTCAGCATTTTAATCAGTCATGCCTACATAATGGAACCACCACAAAACCCCTAAATGAGGAGGTCTGGGAACCTTCTGAGTTTTGAACACATCCACATGCCGGGAGGATCGGGCTCCCCAACTCCATGGGGACAGAAGCTTCTGTGCTCTAGAGCTTTTCGAACCTCATCCTGTGTACCTCTTCATCTGGCTTTTTGTTTTAAATTCCTTTATAATAAACCAATGATAGTATCTTCCCAAGTTCTGTGAGCTATTCTAGCAAATTATCGAAGTTGAGAAGGGAGTTGTGGGAACCCCTTGAATTTATAGCCAGTTGGTTAGGAGTACCGGTGGCAACATGGGACTTGTGACTGGCCGAAGTGGGGCATCTTGTGTGGCGGAGCCCTTAATCTGCGGAGTCTGTGCTAATTCCGGGGAATGTCAGAACTGAACTGTAGGACACCCTGTTAGTGCCTGGAAAATTGGAAAATGGGTTGGTATGGGGAAAAAAATGCCTATACATTTGGTATCAGAAGTGTAGCAAAAACAGTCATATGTCAACACTGATCAAACTGTACACATGTGTACAGTTTATTATACTTCAATTTTATCTCAACAAAGTAAAAATATTTGCCAATTTGATTAAGTGCTATGTCATATTATTAATTTTTTATATTTTCACTAGCTGCACAAACACCATATGTAATTCTTAAAGAATAACTCAATGTATGACTCTAAATTCTATACTCAATTTAAGAAATCAGGAAACTAACAGCATTATCTCAGTACTGCTATTATACAGCAGTAATGGGCTTGCCAACAGCAATATTATAAAGCAACGAAAATGCTCTCCCAACACTCGAGAGGCATTACATCACAGTATAAGAACTCATGCAGAGTACAGGCTCCCTTATTCTACAGTAAAGCCTGAATCGACTTTTCTTCATGCATAAAGAAGATTCCTTTCTGCAGAGCTCAAGTGATGTAACAGCCATTGAAAGACTGTAAAGGCACTTGTGGATTTATGCAGTCAACTACCGAATGATTTTCAACATGAATATTAGTAACAGTGTTTGGATCAGTCACAATTCATTTAGGTTCTTCCTGTTGTAAATTTAAGTCACTTTTCAGTAGGGTAAAGACCGAAAAGCAGATTCAAAAAGTTCAGATATACATGTTTAAGGACTTTCAACTGTCTCCTGAAAAACGATATCCATTTATTCTTCTATTAGCAATGGGTGACTAAAACCTGATTTCCTACACGCCTGTCAAAACAGGTTTTAGTTATTCTAAATAATTACTGCCACTCTACAACATTCATTGTTATATTAATTTACATTTATTTGATTACTGCACAGATAAACTTTCTCTCACGTGACCACCTCACAGGCCCAAGCCTTTTTTCCTGTTGGCTTTGACCTCGGTTTTGCTCATGGCCTTGGAAGGTATTCCCTTGCTCAGGCTTGTTATATCTGTTATATTTACCCTCTATCTGCAGATGTCCTGAACCCGTTCTCCCATCATCTATCGTCCTCCCCGATTTTGCCTTTAATACTCCCAACTTTTTTTATTTTATTTTTTTTTTGCGGTACGCGGGCCTCTCACTGCTGTGGCCTCTCCCGTTGCGGAGCACAGGCCCCGGAAGTGCAGGCTCAGCGGCCATGGCTCACGGGCCCAGCTGCTCCGCGGCACGTGGGATCCTCCCAGACCGGGGCACGAACCCGCGTCCCCTGCATCCGCAGGCGGACTCCCAACCACCGCGCCACCAGAGAAGCCCCAATACTCCCATCTCAATACTGTCGATCTGAAACCACTGTACGTGGCTACACCGCAGATACAACACTGGCACTATTCTAGCTCTTTACACGCATTATCTCATTTAAACCCCACAACAACCATATGAAATGGATTTTTATTTCTCTATATTATAGATGAAAAAACTGAAGCACAGAGAAGTCACAAAACACAGCCAAAGTCGTATGGATGATTAGCAATGCTAGACTTTAACTCCAGGTAGTCTGTCACTAGAGCTTGGATACTTAAACATTACATTAAACGGCCCCCTGAAAGAACAAGAAGAGCACAAAATGCAATGTCCAGCCAGTTCCAAACACCTAGGTTTAATCCAGGAAGTAAACTCCAAGACTGAGGTTTACCCAGATTGGTTCCATGGTTGACCAATGTCATCATGGTTGTTCTTAGATGTTCCAGAGATTGCCTCACCAAAATCTCCCTAGATTATACAATGTTCACACAGGATTTTAAAAGCCCCAACTTGCCAGGGACTGCGACATCTTACAGATAAGGAATGCCAGGCCATGGTGCCCTTTTTACTTGTTTTCCCCATTAGGTTTACGTTTCTCTCAAATAGGTGTGTAAACCCTCCAGCACGCAAAGCCTCCTGCAGCATTTTCCTGGAGCTCCAGTTCTTACTGGAAGAGCTGAAGAGGACATTTTGAATTGAGATCTCTTAAAAGGTCTTATCATATGTATAGATAAACAAACTTAGCAGAACCTGGCCTTTTGATGTTCACTAACATCATAACTCTTCCAGAGGCTGAAGAACAGTGGTATCAGGGGTATCAGAACAACAGGGCAAGTCAACGGAGCAAGAAAGATAGTGTCACTTCACTGGTACAAGTGGTTAATATTAGTCTATAAAGAGGGATTTCTCTGCAAGTCTGTGGAATGAACACATAGCTATTGCTTAATAAAATGAACTTGTCACTTTTTTTTTTTTTTTTGCGGTACACAGGCCTCTCACTGTTGTGGCCTCTCCCGTTGTGGAGCACAGGCTCCGGACGCGCAGGCTCAGCGGCCATGGCTCACGGGCCCAGCCGCTCCGCGGCATGTGGGATCTTCCCAGACCGGGGCACGAACCCGTGTCCCCTGCATCGGCAGGCGGACTCTCAACCACTGCGCCACCAGAGACGCCCTGAACTTGTCACTTTTTATACCAAAGCTCTGAGAGAGAAATCTTACTGCTTGTTTCCATAAATTACCTTGAATTCTTGCCACAATACTGTTGGACTCCATGTTCTGTTTATAAATATTCAAATACCCAAGAGTACTCAGGTCTACTCTGTCACAGTGAGTTTTTCATAACAAAAAGTTATAATTCACACAGAGGTAAAATACTTTCGTAAATGAAAGAAAGAGCAGAAACGGTGGTGGGTCCTTCGGACTGAGATTTAACACGTGTGGGTAGACTCTGCTCCTATGTAGACACCATCAAGGATGACTCACCACATTTTAAGAAGAAAGTCAATTATTTGTATGTGTTTTGAAAGCTGATGCCTCAGAATTTTGTTCCTTCTCCAATCAGACGTTTTGTTTAGTACTACCTCAGAAGACAAGAGTCCTGCTTCCTGAATGGCATCAATTATCTTAAAACACACCCCAGGTTTTGAGGGTGTGTGCCTGCCAATTTAGAACTGGCCATCTCAAAAGTTACTTGGTTGCTACTGGCAAAATAGATTCTTAATGAGTTTTATTTTAATCTTCTCTTGTCCAAAGTTTCAAGTGGCAGTCAGGTATAAATACATTATGTGACTGGTTTTCCTGTTGTAAAAGTAAAGTCCACCTCTCCTAGCATTTGCTACTCACTGAATTTCCCTTGTGTGTCCTGATGGTGGCAAAATTTCATCATTCTAATCTGTTTAAACAACCTTAAGTTTAAAGTTTCAAAAAATTATAATTGAAAAATTCCTAAAACCTGGAAAATAAACTGCTGGTTCAAAACAGGAAATCTGAGAAAAGAATGAGCAAAAACAGCAAGATTTATCAGTTTGACAGTGATTTTAAAAAGACATTTATATGAAAACTGACAAAATCCAGGTAAGGTCTGTAGTCTAGTTCATTGTATCATACCTGTGTCAATTTCCTCGTTTCGATAATGTACTATAATTACATAAGATGTCACCACTGGGAGAAGCTGAGTGATGGGTACACACAACCTCTCTGTACCATTTTTACAACTTTAAAAAGTTTTAAAAACCCAACTACATGAAAGCATTGTTATGCTTCTCTGGGCATCTCCCAGAACAGAGGTCCTAGAACAAAGCAGTGCTGAGACCTCAAGGTAGAGAGGACCTTGAGGGCTCCAGCTTTGACCACTGATGTGCCTGATGTGCAGCCCTGGCTCCCCAGGCTCTGGCTGCTTGACCTCTCGTTCCATGAGAGTAAGAGAGAACCTGATGGGGGTGTGGGCCCCATGGCTGGGATTCTGGTTCTTTGCCAGAGAAGCTTGAGGTCATTTATTAGGTGAGAGTACATGCGACCCAAGAAAGAACCTACTGGACCACCATGGCCATCCTCATGGAGTAGAGGGTTAGACAATCCATCCTCTGCATGATCTTTAAGCTGCTAGGCTGTCTGGAACTTAGAAATCCCTCCTTCCCATGGCCCTGCTGTTGAGATGAATGAAACGTGGATGTTTTGGTGGGACCCCACTTCTCTCTTCCCACACAGCTCGTTATCGAGCTGGTCTTCCAGTGGAGGGCCTTGGGTCCCTAGTTCTGCCTGATTCTTAAGCAACTATTTAAATGGAGACAAATATTAATAATGCAAAATTTGAGGGAAACTTCTGAAAATTAAACTAAGAAAGGAAATGCTGGATAAAAGCAATACAATGAAAAAGTAAAACGAACAGGTAAATAATTTGTTAGAAGTTCCTTTTTTAAGGTCAGTTTCAGAATCACCTTGGAAGGTGAAGTCTCAACTAGCGAAAATCTGGTCACATCTTATGGTATAGATGAGATTAAACCTATCTGGATTAAAAGAAACAGCTACATTTAAAAAAAAGAGTCATTATTGAATGAATGAACAAAATGATGTACTTTAATGTACTCAAAAAGCATAACTTAAATCAGTGGTGAAAATTAACCTGGCTTGGGCTTCCCTGGTGGCGCAGTGGTTGAGAGTCCACCTGCCGATGCAGGGGACACGGGTTCGTGCCCCGGTCCGGGAAGATCCCACATGCTGTGGAGCGGCTGGGCCCGTGAGCCATGGCCGCTGAGCCTGCGCGTCCGGAGCCTGTGCTCTGCAACGGGAGAGGCCACGGCAGTGAGAGGCCCGCGTACCGCAAAAAAAAAAAAAAAAAAAAAATTAACCTGGCTCTTGCCCTTGAGTTGGATGAAAGCACTGATTTTGTTAATTTGTGTATTTTATTGGTCTTATTTTTTTTGCTCCATTGAACATGATGTATGTGAAAAGTTATTAATTTGGTGAATGCTTATGAATGAAACTACTGACAAAGAACTTTTCGGAAGATATGCAAGTCTTGTGGTGAGCACAGTGCCAAGAAGGAAAAGTGCTCAGTCCATTCCTGATGCACAGAGGTGGAACTCCAGGGCAGAGGCCTGACAGGACAGCACGATGCAGCCGCCAGCACACCTGAAAGAGCCTGTGCCTTGACGGTATCAGTTGTGCAATTCGGGGGGGCGGGAACGAAATGGTAAATGATACATTTTCTTTAATGAAACAAAAACAACAGTAACAGCAGCAAAAGTTTTTTTGAATATTCATCTTTTCGTTTTTTAAGAAAACAATTTGAAATGAACTGGGCAATGCCTTTGGAAAGCCAGTTCTATCACACAAATGTACACTAGCTTAGCCAAAGAAAGGGGCCAGTCAGAGTTTTCAAACCCACGGCTGAATTGTTATTTTTTCTTTAAAAGAGAAAAATAAAAAGTACATAATTACGAAGGGCAGCACCCTGAGTATGGTGAATAAACTCACATTCATCTTAATAGTAAAGAAGGTCTCACTTAGTTGGCTTATGTAGCAGAAATGTGTTCGAGGTTCAACATTTTCCATAAAGATACAACTGTGAATATTTCTACTGAGTAGGACAAAACTTCTGCGGTGATAAGGAAGTGTGAGAGCAGCTTGTGAAGACAATGAGTTGTGTTCAATTATTAAGTTTATTCAAACCGGGTAAAAACATTGCTGGTAAAATAAAGATCATCCTCACTAGTTATCTTTCTTCACAGGAAAAAATCCATTAGTGACTATTTCCCTAAGACCGTAAAGAAGACTAAAAAACAGATTATGTATATTGCCACGTGACACAAATGACCAATCCCTCAGCAGGAAGAAACACATACTGAAATGCCTAACACAGCAGCCCCAACAGTACCCTTCTGCTAGCGTCCTGAGCCTCTGTCACAGAGAGCTCACAAAACAGTCATAATTATAGCTAAAACGCATGCGGTCCTTACTAGATAGCAGGCTTTGCATATATTAGCTCAGTAATCCTCACAATGACCCTATGAAGCAGGGATTATGATCCCACCCCACGGTCTCAGTGAAGACCACCCAGGGAGCCTGGACTTCTACCCCAATCTGGCAGTAACGAGTGGTGTCAGAAGAGGAAGAGTGGAGAGTCAGGACTTTAATCATCACCTAGCGGTAACAAGGTTATCCCCGCTGTGGTGTCAGTGAAGGCCATGCAGGGACCAGAATTCCTACTCCATCCAGCAATAACAAGGAGTCCCCCACCCTGGGCACCAAAGGAATCAGAGTGTGGAAACTGAACTAGAATTCTAAAAAGTGATCAAGTAACCCACAGAGAGTAAGAAAAAGAAAACAGAAGAATAGAGTGAGTAAATAGGGACTTTCCTGGTGGCACAGTGGTTAAGAATCTGCCTGCCAATGCAGGAGACACAGGTTCGAGCCCTGGTCCGGGAAGATCCCACATGCTGCGGAGCAACTAAGTCTGTGTGACACGCCAAAGAGTACAGCCCCTGTCTGCCAGAACTAGAGAAAGCCCGCCCGCAGCAACGAAGACCCAATGCAGCCAAAAATAAATAAATAAATAAAAAATTTTAAAAACCCTACTTAAAAAAAAAAAGTAAATAAGATGTCAGGCTTAAGTCCTAACATATCAATTATATTAAATATAAATGATCTAAATATACCAATTAAAAGGAGATTGTCAGAGTAGATTAAAAATATGACCCAACTACATGCTGCCTAAAAGAAATTCACTTCAAATATAATTATATAGGTAAGCTGAGAGTAAAAGGATGAGGAAAAAAGACATATCTTATAAATATTAATTCAAAGAAAGCAGGACATTCTATTTCCAAATGATGACATGTGGAGATCTACGGACCCACCCCAACAAACAGCCAAAACTAAAGAATATTCATTTTAAAATATTTTTAAGTCCCTGGAAATTGAATATAAGGGCATATAACAAATAAAACATTCTCCCATGTAATAAAGAATTTGGCTGGACTTTGTCCCCACTTCCTGGGAGACAGCCTCTAAATCCTTAGAATTTCATGAGTGACAGGAGTGTCTTTGTTATTCATGGGGCACCCCTTGGACCATGTCAGAGTTTACGCCAACAAGATGACTCAGAATGGCGGATGGTTATGTCAGAAAAGCCAACTATGTGATTAGAGGGTTGGAGCTTTGAATCCCATGGTAGCAGCCCAACCTCTGAGGAGGGGGAGGAGGGTTGGAGATTGTTATCAACCTCATGGCCAATGACTCAATCAGTTATGCCTGTGAAATAAATGCCCACAAAAATTACACAACTCTGGAAACTGAGTGCTTAGCAGGCAATACTCTGTGCATATTACACATCACTGGGTAGGGAGTGACACATTCCTGACTCCATGGGAAAAGGACATCAAAAAAAGTATACCAGAAGCTTTGTGTTTGGGACCCTCCAGATCTTACCCTATGTGTCTCTTTCTTTTAGCTGGTTCTGACTTGAATCATTTTTGCTATAACAATACTGTAATCATAAGTAAAAGACTTTCCTAAGTTCTGTGAGTCATTCTAGTGAATTATCAAATCTAAAGGCTAGTGGGAAGCCTTGAATTTATAGCCAGTTGGTCAGAAGTGAGGGTGGCTTTGGAAATCCTCCCAGTAGTGGCTGTTGTCTGAAGTGAAGCAGTCTTGTAGAGGACTATGCCCTCAACCTGTGACACCTAGCCTAGCTCCTGGTTTTGCATCAGAAATCACTGCACATTTATTCAGGAAAATCTAACAAATCTCAATAAGAATAAAAGTCTTTGGCACTTGAGCCATGACCCATTCCGTCCACCACATGCAGCTACAAAGATGGGGCTCTTTTTCTCCTCAACCGCCTATAAGTAACATGGTATCTCACCAGAACGGCAGGCCACCAGAATTTCTCACTTCCCCCAGCTCCAAGCTTCAAAAGTTAAATTCCTCATGTATACAGACAAAAAGTCAGGCAATCCCTTCTTCCACCCAGCCACCACTCATACAGTGAAAGCTCCACACAGGCACAGCAGGCTGAGAACACTTGAGAACTGACTGCTCTCTCCTCAGCTTGCTCATAGGATGGAAGTTCATGTCAGAAAAGGCAAACCAAGAACACCAGAGATTACCTCCCCTGGCCAAAGCAGGGGTGTCCCTCTCAGAGAAGTGGGCCACTGTCCCCATTCCCACTCCAGAACAGGGACTCAGAGTTCTGCCCAGGGAGGAGGTAGTCCATAAGAATAGAGCTCTGAAGCATTCCCAGAGGAAGTGACTTTATTTTAAATGGAAGGTAGGGAAGTTCAAGCCTAAGGGCACTCTTGAAAACACTGGAGATTTGGGTGCTACGCAATTCACAGGAGTCCAGCAGCTTCATGAAAGCAGCAGCAAGTACCGACGTGAACCAGCTGATTTCCCAGAAGGAACCAGGGAAAGAGACAGCTAAGAAGAATGCCCAAAGGGACAGAACAAAGCTGAAATACTGGCCTCAAAAACTCTCCTGAGGGGCTTCCCTGGCGGCACAGTGGTTGAGAATCTGCCTGCCAATGCAGGGGACACGGGTTCGAGCCCCCGTCTGGGAAGATCCCACATGCCGCGGAGCAGCTAGGCCCGTGAGCCACAATTACAGAGCCTGCGCGTCTGGAGCCTGTGCTCCGCAACAAGAGAGGCCGCGATAGTGAGAGGCCCGCGCACCGCGATGAAGAGCGGCCCCCGCTTGCCGCAACTAGAGAAAGCCCTGGCACAGAAACAAAGACCCAACACAGCCATACATAAATAAATAAAGTAAGAGTCAGATCACTGGAAGACAACGGATACTTTAAAAAAAAAAAAAAAAAAAAAAAACTCTCCTGAAAAGGGACCAAATTTAATTGTATCAGAATGAGAGCAATTTATGTTCTAAGAAAACAATAGGGTTATATGCTGCAATTAGTGGAGCCTAACAGCCGAGTGTTATATCATAATAGAGGCAAAAAGCTTAACAGATCAGAAAGAGAACAAAAGAGAGCCCTACAAAGTCTGTCATTCCATGTGACCATGAGCATGCTAAAGATGCTCCCTCTGAGAGCTGACAACCAGAGGCTTCATTCCGCAAGAGAAATAAACTTCATAAAAATAGTCCATAGGAGAAATTAAGGAAACAATATTTATGAAGGACAAATTCTGAAAAATAAAAATTTGGGGTCAGAGTGAATACATTAAAAAAAATAGCCCAGCTTTTCCTCTAAAATCAGGAACAAGGCAAGAATCCCCATTTCTGACACTTTTATTCAACAAATACTGGAATTTCTAACCAGAGGAATTAGACAAGAAAAAGAAATAAAAAGCATGCAAACTGGAAAAGAAGAAGTAAAATTATCTCTATTTGTAGATTATATAATCTTATATATAGAAAACACGAAAGATTCCACACAAAAAAACCTGCTAGAACTAATAAATGAATTCAGCAAAGTAGCAATACATAAAGTCAACAGACAAAAATCAGTTGTTTTTCTATACACTAACAATAAACAATCTGAAAAGGAAATTACAAAAACAATTACATTTACAATAGCATCAAAAAGAATAAAATATTTAGGAATTTTCTTAACCAAGAAGGTAAAAACTTATAAACTGAAAATTATAAAATACTGCTGAAAGAAATTAAAGAACACACAAATAAATGAAAAGAGATCCTGTGTTCATGGATTGTGAAATGTAATATTATTAAAATGTCCATACTACCAAAACAATCTACTGATTCAATGCCATTCCTATCTAAATCCCAGTGGCATTTTTTTTACAGAAATATTTTAAAATCCTAAATTTCATATGGAACTACAAAAGACCTTGAAAAGCCAAATCAATCTTGAGAAAGAAGAAAAAAGCTGGAGGCATCACACTTACTGATTTAAAAATATATTAGAAAGCTACAGTAATCAAAACACTAGAATACTGGCATAAATACAGACACACAGACCAATGGAACAGATTAGAGAACCTAGAAATAATACACATATATGGTCAACTGATCTTCAACCATGGTGCCAAGACTACATAATGAGGAAAGAACAGTTTCTTTAACAAACGGGGAAACTGGATATCCACATGCAAAAGGATGAAATTGGATCCCTATTTTATACCATACACAAAAATCAACTCAAAATGGATTAAAGACTTAAACATAAGACCCAAAACTATAATACTCCTAGAAGAAAACACAGGGGAAAAGTTTTATAACATTGGTCTAGGCAATGATTTCTTAGATTTGATACCAAAAGCACAGGCCAAAAAATGCAAAAATAGACCAAGTGGAATGATGTCAAACTAAAATGCTTCTGCACAGAAAAGGAAACAATGAACAGTGTGAAAAGGCAATTTATGGAATGACAGAAAATACCTGCAAACCATCTATCTTATAATGAGTTAATATCCAAAATATATAAGGAACTCCTGCAATTTAATAGAAAGAAGACTAATAACCTGGTTAAAAATGTGCAAAGGAAGAACTTGAACAGACACTTCTTCAAAGAAGACATACAAATGGTCAACAGACATGAAAAGATGCCCAACATCACTGATGATTAGAGAAATGCAAATGCAAAACCACAATGAAGTATGACTTCACACCTGGTAGGATGGCCATTATTTTAACAAAAAGGAAATAAGTGTTGACAAAGGTATGGAGAAACTGGAACCCTTGTGCGCTGTTGGTGGGAATATAAAATGGTGTAGCCACTATGGATGGAGCTACCTCAAAAAATTACAAAAAGAACTACCACATGAAACAGCAATCCCGCTTGCGGGTATTTATCCGAAAGAACTTGAAAACAAGTTCTCAAAGAGATATGTGCACTCTAGTGTTCACTGCAGCATTATTCACAACAGTCGGGAAGTGGAAATAATCTAAATGCCTATCAATGGTTGAATGGATAAAGAAAGTGTGGTTGATAAACAGCATAGAATATTATTCAGTCATAAAAAAGAATGAAATCCCATCATATGCAACAGCACGAATGAACCTTGAGGAGCTGATGCTAAGTGACATAAGCCACATAGATGAGGTACATCAAGTGGTCACACTCACAGAAGCCGGAAGCAGAATGACACGGGGGAAATGGAGAGTTGCCATTCAATGAGTACCGCGTTTCAGTCATGCAAGATGAAGAAGTTCTAGAGATCTGCTGTACAACACTGTGCTCACAGTTAACGCTCCTGTACTATACACTTAAAAACTGCTAAGAGAAAATGCAACAGATGAACCGGTTTGCGCGGCAGAAACAGAGACACAGGTGTAGAGAACACATACATGGACACCAAGGGGGGAAAGTCAGGGGTGGGGGAGTGGCGGTGGTGGGATGAATTGGGAGACTGGGATTGACATATACTAATATGTATAAAATAGATAACTAATAAGAACCTGCTGTATAAAAAAATAAAATTCAAAAGTTCAAAAAACTAAATAAATAAAACAAAATTATGGATAGTAAATATCTTATATATCAACAATGAACAAGTGTAATTTAAAATTAAAAACACAATACCATTTATATTAGCACCTCCCAAAAATGTGATACTTAGGTATAAATGTAACAAAATATATACAGATCTGTATGAAGAAAACTACAGAACTCTGATGAACAAAATCAAGAATCAATAAATGAAGAGATATTCCATGTTCATGGATAAAAAGACTCAATATTGTCAAGATGTCAGTTACTCCTAAATTGACCTATAGATTCAATGCAATCCCAATCAAAATCCCAGCAAGTTATTTTATGGATATCAACAAACTGATTCTAAAGTTTATATAGAGAGGCAAAAATCCTGTAATAGCCAAGCCTGTACTGAAGGTGAACAACAAATCTGGAGGACTGATGCTACCCAACTTCAAGACTTACGACAAAGCTAGAGTAATCAAGATAATGTGGTACGGGTGAAAGAACAGACAGACAGATCAGTGGAACAGAAGAGAGAGCCCAGAAATGGACCCCCATAAACACAGTCAATTGATCTTTGACAAAGGAGCAGAGGCAATACAATGGAGCAAAAACAGTCTCTTCAACAAATGATGCTGGAAAAACTGGACATCCACATGTAAAAAAATTAATCTAGACACAGACCTTACTTACATCCTTCACAAAACTCATAGTGATATATGTAAAATGCAAAACTATAAAACTCCTAGAAGATAACATAGGACAAAATCTAGATGACCTTGGGTATGGTAATGCCTTTTCAGATATAACACCAAAGACAAGATCCATGAAAAAAATAATTGATAAGCTGGACTTCATTAAAATTAAAAACTTCTGCTCTGTAAAAGATATTATCAAGAGAATTAGAAGTCACAGACTGGGAGAAAATATGTGCAAAAGATACATTTAATAGGGGCTTCCCTGGTGGCGCAGTGGTTGAGAGTCCGCCTGCCGATGCAGGGGACACGGGTTCGTGTCCCGGTCCAGTAGGATCCCACATGCCGCACAGTGGCTGGGCCCGTGAGCCATGGCCGCTGGGCCTGCGCGTCCGGAGCCTGTGCTCCGCAACGGGAGAGGCCACAGCAGTGAGAGGCCCACATACCGCAAAAAAAAAAAAAAACCAGATATCACTACACACCTATTAGAATGGCCAAAGTCTGAAACACTGACATCACCACCAAATGTTGGTCAGGAGTTAAAGCAACTCCAACTCACTGTCGATAGGAATGCACAATGGTACAGCCACTCTGGAAGGTAGTTTGGTGGTTTCTTACAAAAGTAAACATACTCTTACCAGCAACCATGTTTCCTGGTATCTATTCAAAGAAGTTAAAAACTTATGTCCGTGTAAAAATCTGCATACAGATGTTTGTAACAGCCTTATTCATAATTGCCAAAACTTAGAAGCAACCAAGATGTCCCTTAGTAGGTGAATAAACTGTGATACACCCAGACAATGAAATATCACTCAGAGTTAAAAAGAAATGAGTTATCAATCATGAAAAGACATGGAGGAATATTATATGCTTATCACCATGTGCAAGAAGCCAGTCTTAAAAGGTTACAGATCTGTGATTACCAACTACATGAGATCCTGGAAAAGGCGAAACTATGGAGACAATAAGAAAAACAGTGGTTGTCAGGGGTGAAGGGAGGTAGGGAGAGAGAAAAAGACAAAGTACAAAAGATTTTTAGGGCAGTGAAAATATTCTGTATGATATTGTAATGATGGATATATATCATTACACATTTGCCCAAACCTATAAAATGTACCTAAGGTTCACTATGGACTTCGAGTGATGATATGTCAATGTAGGTTCACCCTTTGTAAAAAAAGAAAAAAAAAAAATGTACCACCTAGTGAGTTATGTTGATAATGTGAAAGGTTATGCATATATGGGGACAGGGTTTATATGAGAAATCTCTGAATCTCCCTCTCAATTTTGTTGTAAACCTAGAACTGCTCTTAAAAACTAAAATTGTTTTTAGAGTAGCAAAAAAAATATATGTATCAGCACAAAATGTAACAAAGAAAAGATGACACAGTTCAGTGGTAAATGTGCTCCACTGAAGCCTTAGCTATCAGAGTTCAAGTTGCAGATTGTCTCTTTACCTTGTTTCCTTCAACTGTAAAATGAATTAGACTAGAACCTGAAAATCTAAAAGTCTATGAATCGTCTTAACACAAACCAGAAAGCTTGGAATAAAACAATACACTTGAATAACATCACCCCAAAAGCCTGAGAGTGTTTTTAAAAACAGACTATTCGTAAATTTTTTAAGTCTTAAGAAAAGTCATGTAAAGCAGATGGCTGTTCCACTGTTAAAACAAACACTGCACATGCTTCCTCAGCCACTTTAGTGTTTTTACATGATCCACCCAAATATCAAACTGGTATCTGAAACAATAGTTTGGACATTTTCCACGTTATGAAACATCCTAAATGTTTTTTTTAAAAGATTCTGGTACCTGATATATGAAACATTCTTTCAAGAAAATGCATACTTAATTTTAGTGGAATTTCTTTAAGAAAACATTATTCAAAAGTTCCTTAATTATCAGCAAGTGATATATATAGAAATAAATATGTTGTCATATTGTAGTGACAAATGCAGACCTCAGAATCAGAAGACACAAGTTCAAGTTTTCACTACCTCTAACTGAGTGTCCTCAGGCAAGTTATAAAATCACCTGAGCCTCAATTTTCCTATTTGTAAAATAAGGGATTGGATGTTCTCCAACCTTTCCACACTTAGGACTTTTGTCTTCTTTTTTGTTCTACGCATACCATGTTTCAAGGATCTATCTTTCAGACAGACTGCATTTCTTTAGTAATAAATCATCTTCCTGCTCCTTCTACCAAACAGTGCCAATCTGAGATTCAGAACTGAGATATGAATTCAGACATACATTGTTCTAACCCAAAGCAAAGCAATCTTCTAAGAATGAATGCATTATTTCCATTAGGTTGTTGTAATACCAATAATGACACCTATTATTATATCAAGTGCAGCAACACCGAGCTGAGAACCACAAGTCTAGATGATATCCAAGACCATTAATACAGTGGGGAAAAAGTGAAAACACTTGTTTTTCGTTTGTCCAAATATTAAACAGTGACAATTTCAGGTACTGCACTATATGGTTTTATTGTTAAATAAAAAACAATAGATTTTTTTTCAAATTACACTTTTCATTTTTTAAAAGTTCCCCCTCCTTTTCTAATGGGGGGAAGGGGAGTAGTTAACCACATTTATATTACAGATTGACTAGCTTTTCAAGAAGCAATTTCAACTTTTCAAAACTTCGTTGAAATCACCAATAAAACAAAAAGTAGTACAATGCAGTCTATAAATACTTTCTGAATGAATGAATGAATGCTACACTGATCATACATAGACGTTTTAGGGAGACTGTCGCCACTGCCTTTCTGAACCTAACTGCCTTCAACCACACAGTTCCCTGCTGCTTCTTTTAGTGCTTTTAATTGGTGCTTTGACTACCCTTGCTCCTCTCATTTCTCATGTCAAGGAGATTTTTATCTTCTCAATTACTTATAATGCATGTAGTATGTGCAGAAAGATCATAGACCAAGCATAACTTCTTTCACATTTGTTTTAAACAAAGTTTAAGTTTACTCATGTTAAACCCAAATACTCAATGATTAAAACTGCTGCATAAATAGTCAAATGAACAGAAGAGAATAGAAGGTCCAGAATAACACCAAATGCATACAGAATCTTAGTATAACAGTCAAGTCTCAGTGCAATGGGGATTAAAGTTGGATCCAACTTTCAGTATAAATCCCAGAGGGATCAAAGATTTAAGGACAAAAAATAAAACTATAAAAGTTCCAGAAAGTAACTTAAAAGGATTTTATATAATCTCAGATGGGGAAGGCATTATTAACTATGTTAAGATTACAAATACTATAAAAGATTATAAAAGAAAGGCCATTCAAATACATTAAAAAGAAAACCAAACTTTAAAAGAAAATTCCAGTGGGATAGGGAGGGTGGGAGGGAGATGCAAGAGGGAGGAGATACGGGGATATATATGTATGTAGAGCTGACTCACTTTGTTATAAAGCAGAAACTAACACACCACTGTAAAGCAATTATACTCCAATAAAGATGTTTAAAAAAATGAAAAATATAAAAAAAAAGAAAATTCCACCATAAACAAAGAGAACAAGAAAACATTAGCAAGTCATATTATAAAAGCACACACACAAACACACACACACACACACACACACGCTCTTTTCAAGTAAGGAAAAAAAAAGACCAACAATCTAATTTTAAAATGAGCAACAGATATAACTATACCATTGACATAAATAGTGTAGAAGTGAAAAAAAGTATAGAAATGACTCATAAATGTACAAAAAATATACTCAATCCCACTCACAGAAGGAAAAATGCAAAATAAAACTACACAGAATACCATAGTTTAGCTATCAGATTGGCAAATGTCCAGAAGTTTGAGAGCACCCTGTTACTGAAGCTGTGGGGAAACAGGAAATCCCATAAACTGCTAGTAGGAATGTAAGCTGGGAAATCTCTATTGAGCATAATCTGGCATCATTTATCAAAATTATAAGTGCACATATTCTTTGACTTAGTATTTCCACTTGTAAGAATTTATCCAACAAATACACTAGCACACATTTAAAAGGATGTATGTACGAGGTTTTATGCAGCAGTATTATTTATAATATAAAAATACAATAAACAACTCAAATGCCCATCAGTTCAAAACTAGTTAAATAATAAAGTCCTACACATTATCAATATGGAAGGATCTTCAGGACATATTGTTGAGTGAAAATAAAATTATATAACAGTGTGTCTACAATGCTAGAGGATAAAATAATACATATTTGAATTTGCTTCTAGATGTATAAAAAGATTCTAGAGTAATATTAAAGAAACTAATCAAAAATTACTTGTTTGGGAGACAGGGTGGAAACTGTGCTAATGGGGACAAAAGCACAGGGAGATTTCTCACCTTTTCTGCATTTAAAATTTTTATCCACTCCAAAGACTAAGTAAAAATAGAAGAGTAAAATAAATAAGATTAACAATATAGTGGAATTTGAACTGAAGTCCAATTAAACTCATCATTAAAATGAATTCAGAGGTACAAAAGTGATTTTAAAATGTTTCTACTTCTACTAGATATTTTGAAGGGCTCTCCACTCTTCCACTACAAAGCAAACAGCATTTCCTGTAAATCTGAACGTACACATACCCTATAATTCATAGATTCCACTCCTAGGTATGTTCCCAGAAACTCTTACATATGTATACCAGGAAACATGCTCAAAAATGTTCACAGTAATATTGTTTATAATAACAAAATCCTGAAAATATTCCAAGTGGATTAATAGGAGAATAGATAAATCAATTATAGAATATGCACACAGTGGATGAAATAACTATATGTTAACAAAATAATCTTAAATTATAATTTGAAATGGGAGAAAATATTCCAGAAAGTATACAGTATAATGTCATTTTTTCTGAAGTTAAAAAAGCAAAACTAAACAAATACTGTTAAGGACTCATACTTATTTGATAAAACTATATGAAATAAAGGGTGGGGTGACTATATATAAAATCCAGAGAGTGGTTACCTCAGGTGGGGAGAAGCAAGGTAGGCCAAGGAACAAGAAAGTGGTGAAGGTAACAACATTGGTAACGTTCTGGTCCTCAAATGCAGTAGTGGATTCGCAAGTGCTCATTTTATCATCATGCTTCATAACTTGTATGTGTTAAATTCATTATGTATCAAGTATTACCTATATTTTTTCTTTAAAAATAATACTCGTTTAACATTTCTTGGTAAGTCATAATATATTATATGGGAGTTATAAACCTCCATCTTTCTAGACAAGCTGATGAATGAGTACTTACAAGAATTACCCTTATTTCATCCTATGTTTATTGTAGAATTTCTTTGATAACACAGAAAATAATTTAGTAGTTCTTAATACTTCAACTTTCAGTCTCTGGGAGACTTTCATCTGTGTGTCACTGCTCTGCTCTGTTTTGGTTATAAGAATACTAGTTTTAAACACCTTTGATCCTCGCAGGGCTCTGAGAATAAGGAGCACATATTTCAGATTTCCAAAACAAATTTCAGAAACTGAAATTTCATTCAAACTTTAGAAAACTACTCATTTTCTCCTCTTAAAAAAAGTCATAAAAGTCTCCCCAGGTGGACTTAGGTATTCAGTAACTACCTCCGTAGCTGTTTAATATACACCATTTGTTCAAATTCAGCCAGATGGTGCAATTCAGGCCAAAGTTGGTTGTATCTGTCAGTGTTTTAAATATACTTCAATTTTTTTCTGATTATAAACCTGTGTATGTTTATTATGGAAAAAACATTCTCTTATATTTTTCCATATCTTTTAGTTAAGCTTTAGAAAAAAATGGGCCTAAGCTTTGTATTCTTGTTTCTTCAGAAAGGCAGTGCTAATTCACAATCTTCTCAGCAGTGAGTACCTGTTTCTTCAATGGCTAGAATCATCATTTTTAAAGTCTTGTCAATCATATAGATGTGAAATTATATAACATTTATTTCTAATCTGGACTTTCCTGATTGCTGAACAGTTTTCATTATTTAATTTCTGGTTTTTTTTAAATGACTCCCTAAGTCCTTCGGCCATTTTTCTATTGGGAAGTTACTTAACCTGTAGGTGTCCTTTGGGTATATTTAACCTGGTGCTTACATATGCTGCAAGTTATGCTTTCTGTTTGTCATTTGCCTTTTTATTTTCTTATGCTGTTCCCTGAATTCATTTTTAGTTTTTATGTATCTAAACCCATCTCTTTTTAAGTTATGATTTCATCCTTTGCTCTTATGCTTAAAAACACTCTCATACTGTAATCAATAAATGTATCCTAAAATGGTTCATATGGTTTCATTTTTTTAAAAAACATGTATCTGTAATCTTTTTGTATGTGAAAATGTAAGTCAAACAAGTTTTTTAAATCATGAAAAATTTTTAATTCATTCAATCTTTCCTGAGAATATTTTACAAAGATACACTGTGTTAATCTGATTACAGGGACTTCCCTGGTGGTCCAGTGGCAAAGAATCCGCCTTGCAATGCAGGGGACACAGATTCAATCCCTGGTCAGAGAACTAAGATCCCACATGCCACGGGGTAACTAAGCCCGTGCGCCACAACTACTGAGCTTGTGCACATCAACTAGAGAGTCTGCATGCTGCAAACTACAGAGCCCACGCACTCTGGAGCCCGCACACCATAACTAGAGAGAAGCCCGAGTGCCACAATGAAGAGCCTGTGTGCCTGCAACTAAGCCCCGATGCAACCTAAATAAATAAATTAAATAAATAAATATTTTTAAAAATCTGATTAAAGACTTTCCTTCTAGTTTCAGATTATTTTTCCTTAAATGAATGGGCCCTTAACTACAAACTCAACTGGTATGCCTAAAACAAAAGCAAGCTTAACACTGTCTCTCATTCCCCTATTGAAATACCAATGGAATAAATCTAAACAAAGAAGGTAAAATACCATACTCAGAAAACTGTAAGACACTGATGAAAGAAAATGAAGACAACACAGATGCAAAGATATACATGTTCATGGATTAATTAATATTGTTAAAATGACCATACTACCCAAGGCAATCTACAGATCCAGTGAAATCCCTATCCAAGTGCCAATGGCATTTTTCACAGAACTAGAACAAATAATTCTAAAATCTGTATGGAAACACAAAAGACCCTGAATAGCTAAAACAACGCTGACAAAGAAGAACATGTGCCCTAATTTAAAACTACATTACAAAGCTACAGTAATCAAAACAGTATGGTGGTACCAGCACAAAAGCAGAAACAAAGACCAATGGAACAGAATAGACAGCCCAGAAATAAACCCACATACTTCTGGTCAATTAATCTATGACAAAGGAGGCAAGAATATACAATGGAGAAAAGAGAGTCTCTTCAATAAGTGGTGCTGGGAAAACTGGACACATACATGTAAAAGAATGAAATCAGAACATTCTCTAACACCATATACAAAAATAAACTCAAATGAACTAAAGACCTAAATCTAAGAATGGAAACCATAAAAATTCTAGAAGAAAACATAGGTGGAATACTCTTTGACATAAATTGTAGCAACATATTTTTGGATCTGTCTCCTAAAGCAAAGGAAATAAAAGCAAAAATAAACAAATGGGATCTGATTAAACTTAAAAGCTTTTGTGCAGTGAAGGAAACCATTGACAAAATGAAAATACAAGCTATGGAATGGGAGAAAATATTTGAAAATGATATGACCGATAAGGGGTTAATATCCAAAGTATATAAACAGCTCATACAACTCAACATCAAAAAATAAACTCCATTAAAAAATGGGCAGAAGACCTGAAGACATTTTTCCAAAGAAGACATACAGATGGCCAATAGCCATATGAAAAGATACTCAACATTGCTAATCATCAGAAAAATGCAAATTAAAAAAAAATGAGATATCACCTCACACCTGTCAGAATGACTATCATCAAAAAGACCACAAATAACAAATGTTGCTGAGGGTGTGGAGAAAAGGGAACCCTCCTGCACTGATGGTGGGAATGTAAATTGTTGTAGCCACTATGGAAAACAGTATGGAGGTTTCTCAAAAAAACTAAAAATAGAGCTACCATATGATCCAGGAATTTCACTCCTGGGGATTTATGTGAAAAATCTGAAAACACTAATTTGAAAAGATACATGCACCCTAATGTTCACAGCAGCACTGTTTATAACCATCAAGATATGGAAGTAATCTAAATGTCCATTAATAGATGAATGGATAAAGAAGATGTGGTATAGATGTACAAAGGAACACTACTCAGTTATAAAAAAACATAAAATTTTGCCATCTGCAACAATGTGGATGGACGTGGAGGGTATTATGCTAAGTGAAATGAGTCAGAAAGAGAAACACAAATACTGTACGATATCACTTACATGTGGAATCTATAAAAATAAAACAAACTAGTGAATACAGCAAAAAGAAACAGACTCACAGATGCAGAGAATAAACTAGTGCTTACCAATGGGGAGAGGCAAGATAAGGGTAGGGGATTGAGAGGTAAAAACTACTATGTATAATAAATAAATAAGCTACAAGGATATACTGTACAACATAGAATACAGCCAATGTTTTATAACTATAAATGGAATATAACCTTTAAAAATTGTGAATCACCTGTACATCTGAAACTTATGTAATATTGTACATCAACTATACTTCAATTTTTAAAAAAGACAACAAATAACAAGTGTTGGCAAGGATGTGGAGAAAAGAGAACTATTATGCACTGCTGGTGGGAATATAAATTGGTGCAGTCACTATGGAAAACAGTACAGAGATTCCTCAAAAAATTAAAAACAGAACTATGATGCAGCAATTCCACTCCTCGGTATTTATCTGAAGAAAATGAAAACACTAACTAGGAAAAAATGTATGTTCACCAATGTCTTTCAGTTTTCCGAGTACAGGTCTTTTACCTCCTTGGTTAGATTTATTCCTAGGTATTTTACTTTCTTTGATGCAACTGTAAATGGGATTGTTTTTCCAATTTCTTTTTGTGACAGTTCATTGTTAGTGTACAGAAAAGCAACAGAATTTTGTACCCTGAAGACAATTTAACCTGGCACAGCTAGCACCTAACTGTAAGTAGACAAAAAAAGTTAAAGTATATGTGCATTTAATTTTTGAAGTGGAAGATATTTTTTAAAATATTACAGTCATAAGAAACTGCTAACAGTTACAACTAAAAAACAGTTTAAATGGTTTTGCAAGTGACTGTGACTGCAGAGCCTGGTTCCTGACTTGACTGCCTGCAGATCTAAAACGTGGACCTAATTTTTGCCTGCTTCCCAGGCTTTCTTCATTGTACTGGATTGCACTGAATCCGTAGATTGACTTGATACATACAATGGAATATTACTCAGCCCTAAAAAACAATGAAATCTTCCCATTTTCAACAACACGGACAAACCTAGAGGGTATCTAAGTGAAACAAACCAGACAGAGAACGACAAATCCTGTATGACTTCACTTACATGTGGAAGTTAAAAACAAAACAAATGAACAAACATAACAAAAGAGTTATAGATACAGAGAACCAACAGGTAGTTGCTAGAGGGGGTTGGGGGAGGAAAGAAATAAATGAGGGAGATTAGGATGGTACAGACTTCCAGTTGCAAAATAAATGTGTCATGGGTATGAAATGTACCGTGTGGGGAATATAATCAATAACTATGTAATATGTCTGTATGGTGAAGTCATAACTAGACTTACTGTGGTGCTCATTTTGAAATTTATAGAAATATTTAATGACTATGTTGTGTAACAGGAACTAACACAGTGTTGTAGGTCAATTATACTTCAAAAACAAACAAACAAACTCATAGAAAAAGAGATCAGATATGTGGCTACTAGAGGTGGGAGGTAAGGAAGGGGGAACTGGATGAAGGCAGTCAAAAGGTACAAACTTCCAGTTATAAGTACTAGGCATGTAATGTGCAATATGATACATAGAAATAACACTGCTGGATGTTACAGATGAAAGTTGATGAGAGCAAATATTAGGATTTCTCATCATAAGGAAAAATATTTTTTTCTACTTCTTTACTTTTGTATGAGACGATAGATGTTCACTAAAATTACTGTGATAATCATTTCATGATGTAAGTCAAATCATTATGCCTGTACATCTTAAACTTATACAGTGCTATATGTCAGTTATATCTCACTGAAACTGGAAGGAGAAAAAATAAAATAGACTGCTACAGGTCAGCTACACTCTTAGATTTCCAACACAGTATTTATATGTCTAAATAAATAATTAAGTTGAATCATTTGGCTCTGTATTTAAATCCTACTGGCTCCAACTAATTTAACTGTCATTACGAAGTGGCTTCTGTTATGGGAGCCCCAAAAGGGAACTGTTCAGGGAATTCTCCCAAAACACGTGAAGAATCTATTCATCTATTCTCTTAAAAGTACAGACTTAACCCACCCTCCCCCCTCCAAAATGTAGAGGTTCTAAATACAGCACACAGCATAGGGGAAACAAGCATGCAATCTCTCTAATGTCATGTCACCAGGATGGTTTATCTTCCTGGTTTCAGGATGTACAGAGTTTAATAATACATGGATATAACATAAAAGTGACAAAAATTTCGATAAGTCAACTTCAATACTAAAAAGGTTATTAAGAATTCTTTCCCATCCCAAAAGTATTTGTCTTGGGTCATCTCTAATGAACCTTAAAAGAGCCAGCGTATTTCACAGGGGCTAAATAAAACTTTTTAAAAGGTTAACGGAAAAATATTTATGTGAAAAATGCCTCCGAACAATCTTTTAGTGGGTGGATTCGGCACATACCAGTGAATGCTTTTGAGCTTAGTCCAATTTCGAATTAAGCTAGAGTTTACCTTTAAGAAACAATGAACCTGCTTTTAAGTAAAACCCTGTGTTAATAAGACACATGGAATGTGAATACAAAAAAAAAAAAAGATTTTATCAACTGAACTGTATCTAAAAATTTTACAAAGTTTTCCATGAGCCGTCAGTAAGTCTTTAAAATGCATGATCTTTTAAAAAACTTGTTAGTCATTCATCTGTAAAAATCTAGCTTCTTATGTGTATGCCAAGCATAAAATTGCCCCATGCTAAATTTAACACAAACCTCACATCACAGAGTTATGTGTTCTTGCACTTCAACATGACTATGACAGTGATTCACAGGGTGAAAATACACTGAGAATAGTCTACATTCTGCAATTCAGTGCAATGAAGAAAGCCCGGGAAGCATGCAAAAATTAGGTCCATATTTAAAATCTGCAGGCCATCAAGCCAGGAGCCAGGCTCTGAAATCACAATCACTTGCAAAACCATTTAAACTATTTTTTTGTTGTAACTGTTAGCAGTTTCTTATGACTGTAATCTTTTAAAAAAATATCTTCCACTTCAAAGATTAAATGCACGTGTACATTAACTTTTTTGGTCTACTTACAGTTAGGTGCTAGCTGTGCCAGGTTAAAATTGTCTTCTTCCCCCTTTCCAATTCTGTATTCTCTTCTTTTAATTTTTTTTTGGAAGATTTAAATTTTTTTTATTTTTGGCTGCGTTGGGTCTTCATTGCTGCATGCGGGCTTTCTCTAGTTGTGGTGAGCGGGGGCTACTCTTCGTTGCAGTGCGTGGGCTACGCATTACGGTGTCTTCTCTTGTTGCGGAGCACGGGCTCTAGGCACGTGGGCTTCAGTAGTTGCAGCACACGGACTCAGTCGTTGTGGCACGTGGTCTCAGCAGTTGTAGCTCATGGGCTCTAGAGCGCAGGCTCAGTAGTTGTGGCACACGGGCTTAGTTGCTCCGCAGCATGTGGGATCTTCCCAGACCAGGGATCGAACCCGTGTCCCCTGCACTGGCAGGCGGATTCTTATCCACTGTGCCACCAGGGAAGTCCTCTTCTTTTAATTTTTGTACACTGTGGTTCCAAGTTAATTTCATAATATTTATCCAAATAATTGTTGGCTAAAAATTTGTTCTTTTTAACTACAACTTGTGAAGTAACGTAAAGTTTAATCAAAAAAAAAAATGAAGAGTCACTTTATGATGACATTCTGTTTTCTACAAAGTAATGTTACCTTTTCATATGTTATTCAAGGATGATTAATCATTTTACAAATGCTAGAAAATTAAAGATACTCAATACTATAAATTGATATGTGTAACTCTTAACGGAGCACATTGAAAAATAAGATGTAAACTGAGTTGCTCAAGGTCAGACAATATGGCAGTGAGGCAGGCAGCTCTGGCAGTCTCTCAAATTCCTGTCTTCCCACATGTGCCATACTGAGACCCCTGCTCTATCCCCTGCCTGCAAAACACTAACACAGGTATTGTCCACAGGACAGGAACCACCTAGGGCAGAATTTCAAACTTAAGGAATTGATTAAGTAGAAGGGAATTTAACCTAAACGTTATCATAATATATGAATTCAAATTATTTTTTAGGTAATGGAGTCATCAGAGCAACCAACTTTTTCCTAACGTTGTATTTAAGTAGCTATGAGCTGGCTCCAGAGGACCTGGGGGCTCCACTAGAGAGAACTAGCTCTGGGGAAGAGAAAGAGTTAATTTTCAGAGCGGGGCTGCCCTCATTGTCTGTGGTAACCTGCAGGCCACTCACAGAAGAACCTTGTATCAGCTTTCTCACCTCCTCACACTGGGAAGGGGTGACGGATCATCCTGTCAAATTCTCAGTTTGAGCTACTCTACTGCAGACCAGAGGAAGTCCTAGAGTGTTAACAGTTTGGTTAAATTTTGAGGGGGCTTCAAATCGCTTTATCACTTCTAACATTACATTTGAAGCAAATCTTTTATGCATTTCTTATACATTTCTCATCACTGAAACTCACTGGCCTCTTTGTGATATTTCTTCCCCTACTTGCAAAGGAGTTCCAAATCCCTTAGCAAATTATGAAAAAAATCAACAGACATAAAGATGAGGGTCAAAATATCACTGTTTAATGATGGGAGTTTGCAGGCTATCTACAATGTGCTTTCATGTTAAAACTATCAAGTTAACAACTATCTGACTTCCATATTCAAATATATAATGTTCATGTTCTTTGAAAAAATATCTAATGCCAAAAGTAACTATTCAAATATAAACCATACATATTCTTTGGTTCACATGTACATGCAAAAACTCTGACAGATAAAAAGTATAAGAATGGAATTTTTGGCGAGCTTACACAGAATTATAGAATTTTTATTAAAAAAGCGAGAGAAGGCATGGAAGGAAATTAACATTCATTATGTGCTTACTAAGAAAGAGATACCGTGCTAAGTACTTTACATAAAACTGAGATCAACTGAATGTTTCTTACATTCCTTGACCAAGTAATTATAATCGTATATATTCAAACATCAAAGGAATTAAAAACAAACTCTCTGAGAATCCTGAACTGATTCCATTTTTTCTTTGGGCAATGTGCTAAGCCTATCACATTCATCATCCTTACATACAGAGACAAAAGGCCCAGAGGCATATTACATTATTTAAATTATTCCCAGAAAGTAACTCATGAATACTATTACCTCACTGAAATAGTCTTTCCAAGAGGCTAGTTTTGATAATCCAAGAATTCAATTCTCATAAGTATGCTTTGATAAGAGTTTGTTACAAATTTCATTATACATCAAGAGATGAGCTGCTAACATGGAAGAATACTCTTCACTATGACGATTTACATATTTAAGCTAATTCAGCTTCTGCAGGTTATGAAGAAGAGAACTAGGGTTAGAAATGAGAGAGATCTGACTTCACTCGGGCCTTCACTTCGACGAGGTCTTCACTGGCTGGCTGTGCTGTTTTACTGATTGACAGTAAAACAGTCACTTCAGTGACAACAGATGCTTTTTGGGAAAGGTGGGGAGGAACTCAAGCAAAATATCTACGCTTCCAATGCATAACAGCTTGATCATGTACCTCTGAAAAAAGAAATAACCTGAAGTGGATTTTTAAATGTCTGATATACTATATTTGGAATAAAATTGTAAGCAATTTTGTTCTTACATTTCTGATATTTCAATTAGTGACTTTAATAAAATATCAAAAATTCTAATGACTCAGCACAACCTGAAAAATGTGGGTATTACAATGTTAAATGAAACCCAGTACAAACTTTCGTCTATATTATAATTATGTAAAAGTGTGTGTGTGTGTGTGTGTGTGTGTGTGTGTGTACCTAAAAAGTAGAACTGTGAAAAGAGTTGATGTTGGGTTACGATGGGCTGATAGATAATTGTTTTTCTTTCTTGATTCTTTTCTATTGTAATAATGTCACAACAAAAACAACTTATAAAATAAGAACATCACTGCTTTATGGATAAAATAGTACTCCGTCTGCAATGACTGAACCACGTTAAAGATATGAGTACCTGTGTCTTCTGTCAGTTCCAGGAAAGCAAACACCACAACTTCCGTGCATCCCCCATAACACTTAACGTCTCATCTCAGGTCCAAACAGACCCAGTAAATACCCAATGAGGGACAAGTCACTGAACCACTGATGAACACCAAGTATAGTTAATATAAAAATAGAAACTTACTGTTATTTGTTGGTTCAGGAAACCCAGCCTTTGGACCACTCCATCCTTTGTTTTCCCCTGTCTGAAAAATTAAACCAATTGTTTAAGTCCAGGGAAAGAGACTCAAATTCAAAAAGAAAAAAGTTGACTAGTCAATTAAGCAAGGGCAAAGGTTATTCTGCTCGTTCTCTCCACCTCTGACCCCAGAACCATGGACACAAGAATAACCAACATGAACGGTACCATCTATCCCTTTTCTACATTCGAATCTGTTTCTTATGTCTCCTGCTTTTATCTGTTTATTTAAATTTATAATTTAAGTCATCAATAAAGCCCCATATTTAGTATATGTATTATATTTATACAACATGGGCTCTACCAAGGTGGTGAAAAAGTAAATAATTCTTTTTCAAACAGTAGACAATAATCATCACAAGTACTAAAGTGACTAAAAGGGCTTCTTTACCACTTCTGAAGTCAAATTAACAATAGAAATATTACTATCTCTGTACTGGAAAAGTCCTGACAAGGGTCACTGAATATTGCTAATGACATGGGCAAAAAACCTGAAAACTAAACCCTAACTTTAAGTGAAATCTGGAATATCCTGTCTTTTCCCAGATGATCTGGTCAATGTCTAGTGTAAAATACACTCTGAGCTCAGGTATTTTGAAGTAGTAAGTATTTTAATCACATTATAAGTGACTTTAACTGGTTACATTCTCTTTTTTGTGGAGCTGGTGTTATTAAGTACTCCAGGAGGGGAAAAGGCCTATTTCCTATTATAAGCAGTATTTATGTTATCAGATGTCAAAGACCAAATGGACAAATTAAATCCATATATAAACACAAACTACGTTTCCAGCAAATAGTGTACAACTGTGAAAGGATGGAGGAGAAAACGTGTGTAAGTGCAGATACACATGGACGGGAAGGCCTGAGGAGACTCCCACTCACAAGTTCTCTGTGAAGCACAAAACAGGATCACAGAATGAGAGGAGAGCTGACGGAGGGGGTTATAAATCTGAGGAAAGTGTACACTGCAAGGATTAAGTCACTTCAGGGAAAGAAAGAGCTGGCTGGTTAGATGAATACAGATCCTCAGGCACCTGAGTGCCCAGTCGAAGTTGGTAATAATACATTTAGCACTTCATTTCTCCCTTTCTCTCCTTCTACTAATAACCAAAGTTACTTCAGTATTAGATTTTATTCCCTAAGCCTAATTTTTCACCTTCAACTGACTCGCAAGCCTGCTGCTCTCTGATTTCTACCCCAACACTCTAATGAAACTGCTTTTGTAAGGTTTCTGCTTAAACATGACACAGTGACCACAAAGAGTAATCTCTTCTCTCTCCCCAAACAACTCTAAATTGATAATCCAATAAGCCATAAACTCTCTCTTGCCCTCTGCCCCTACCCTCCCCAGAATATGAAAGGAAGCAACAGCAGAAGAGGTAAGTCAAAGTTGGTAACCTGGAAAGCAGATTAGCTGCAACTAACTTAGCAGATGTGAGCTGGCTGAAACCTCACCTGCAGAGCAAGAAGCCAGCAAAGAGCTAACACAGAGTAAATCAATTTGTGCTCCAGGACTCCAGAAAGCCTCGGGAATCAGAAGCACACCTGGTACTTCTAAAGATGAATCCTGGAAGAGCCTGAAAACAGAAAGATTGTTTGGAGCTCTTTCAAAATGCTATGAGACTTCCAGGTTACCTCTTTGACCCCAAGGAGACAGATTTCCTAAAAGGTTTCCTCTTCAGAAAGGCCTAAAACAGAGAGACTCTGGACACCAAGTACAGCTGAGGATGGGATGGATCTATACGCCACACTGCAAGTAAGGAGATGGAGTCCAAAGCTACATCCTTACATTCTGGAAGATAAGGTTCCCCAGCTCCCTTCCTCACTGGGCCTCAGAAGACAACACCCAGCCTACCGATCCACAAGGATGGTGAGGGCAACACAGGGAACAGAATAAAACTTCAAAAAAAAAGATTAAAAAAAAAAGTTCTCGGAGAGAAAGAAAGAGAGAGAAATATTACACCCATTAAACAAGAACAGGAGGTTATAAAGAGGAATATCCTGAGAATGAGAAAGAGCTCTGGGAAATAAAAAAAATACAATAGCTGAAGCAAACTACTTCAAAGAACGACTGGAAGACAAAATTGAAGAAATCTCCTAGAAAACAGAACATAAAGAAAAAGAGATAGAAATAGAAAATAAAGAAAGAATCAGAAGATCATCCATTAGACTAACAGGTAACCTAGAAAGAAACATTAGCAAAAATGGAAGGAAAGAAATTATCAAAGAAAAAATATAAGAAGTTTCCCACTTTTAAAGTATATGAATTTCTGGACTGAAACCCAAACACCTAACACAATTTATAAAAGAATGTACCAATCAAGTCAATCACCCATGAATTTTCCAAACTCCTGAGAAAAGAAGTTAGAAAAGCATCAAGAGGGAGATGAAACATAAAGGTTTCATAACAGGCTGAAGAAGCAGAAGGCTTTGGAGTTTCAACAGTAATGCTGAGAGGTAGAAAACATTGGTGCAATGCCTTCAAAACTCTGTGAAAAAAGTATTTGTAATTTAGAATTATGTCTCAGAAAAACTATCAAATGTGTGGGAAACATAAAGATGTATCAGACCTATAAGATCTCAAAAAAATTTACTCCCCCTGTATCCTCTATCAAGAAGCTACTAGAGCATGTACTCCATCAACACAAGGAAATAACTGAAGAAAAAGGGAAACTGTCCAGAAAACAGGCAACTCAACAAGGGAGAGAGGCAAAAGCAATTTTCAGTGAAATGGTGAAGAAAAGAACCAAAACAGTGGGTCTTTAGCAGATCCATCAAACAAACAATCCAAAGTAGAAGAGGAGGATAAAGAGTTCCAAGAAAGAAAAACCAAGAAACTAAAAAAGTACATGATGTGTTTACTTGGCAGAGAGTTTGGGGTTAAATTAGACAGACATAGAAAAGTATACATGTGGAGTATGAATAAGAGAACTAAATCTTCATTTTCCATAGCAGGAACTCAGATAATAACCTAAAAAGAAAAAAAAAAAAAAAAAACACCAAGAAATCTCAGTATAAGCTACTGACAATAGAAAATAACAGAACAACTAAAATGGGTAGTGAGTGGTTGCCTTTGGAAAAAGGGAAACAGAAATTGTCAGTTGCAGTGCAGGATAGCATGGTTTTTTATTATAAAACTTGAGTCTTTATACCATTAATCTTGAATAAATCTTGACTTCTTATACATATATGAGTACTACGTATATTACTCTGACCAATATATAATAAACAAATATAAAATGAATAAAGCACATGCCAGTTATGTCTTGATGTAGAACAAATTCCAAGTTATAAGTGAAACCACGACATGTAAGTGAAAAAAAAAAATCAAGGTACAAGTTCAGTATATTTTTTTAAAGGTAGAGTGTTCCACTCTTCCTCAGAATGTAGAAATGTAACAATGAGAAAGAGCCAGACAATGTAAAAAATCCTAACTTTCCTTGAACCCATCAGAGATCTGAGATTGTAAAGCAAACAAATGACATGAATTCTAGAGAGTGACAAACCCCTCTGAGGAGAGGCTGGGCTCACAAAATATTTCAACATTGGCAGAGCAAGGAAGGAAGAGATGAATACCAAAAATGCTGGTTAGAAGAAGGCAGATGAAACATTAGTAAATTCTGAAAGACTGCATGTGGGTTAGCACAACAGTTTAGAAAAACTAGGAACTCCAGAGAGAAGTGCTTTTCCACGGGCTTCCTCTGGGAACTCAGGACAACTGGAGGTACATCAGGAAACCGGATAGAGCCTCACTTGGTGGTACAGGTATGAATCAGGTGAATGTCTGTCACGGAGAGAAAAGCAAAGAACTTTGCACACTCCTCTAGTCTTCTCTCATACAAAGACAAAAGCTCAAGCCACTAAGAAAGGAGAGAAACAAATCCTATCTGCCTCTGGGGTAGAGGTAGGAAATTTTATTAACCCGAAAGCTCAGGCAAAGACTCATTGCTTCTGGGTAAAGAGTAGAAGCAAAAGCTATCTACTCCCAGAAAAAAAAAAGGGAGGGTAGAAAACCCTCTTGAGAGAAAGACCCTGCGCCAATATAAAGCAGATGTCTGAAAATGCTGGGAAAGGGGCTGGAAAACTCTACTGCACCCAACACAACCTACAGATCCAAAGTAAAGTTTAGCTACCATGGGGAAGGAGGTAGAAGTAGTAGGAAAAACCCACCTCTGAGCCCCAGGCCCATAAAGTCTGTCTGAGAATGAGGTTGGACAAGAAAATCAAGAACTATGCTCCCTGGCTATTGTAAATAGAGCTGCAATGAACATTGTGGTACATGACTCTTTTTTGAATTATGGTTTTCTCAGGGTATATGCCCAGTAGTGGGACTGCTGGGTCGGAAGGTAGTTCTATTTTTAGTTTTTTAAGGAACCTCTATACTGTTCTCCATAGTGGCTGTATCAATTTACATTCTCACCAACAGTGCAAGAGGGTTCCCTTTTCTCCACACCCCCTCCAGCATTTTTTGTTTGTAGATTTTTTGATGATGGCCATTCTGACCGGTGTGAGGTGGTATCTCATTGTAGTTTTGATTTGCATTTCTCTAATGATTAACGATGTTGAGCATTTTTTCATGTGTTTGTTGGCAATCTGTATATCTTCCTTGGAGAAATGTCTAATTAGGTCTTCTGCCCATTTTTGGATTGGGTTGTTGGTTTTTTTGATATTGAGCTGCATGAGCTGCTTGTAAATTTTGGAGATTAATCCTTTGTCAGCTGCTTCATTGGCAAATATTCTCTCCCACTCTGAGGGTTTGGAAGCAACCTAAGTGTCCATCGACAGATGAATGGATAAAGAAGATGTGGCACATATATACAATGGAATATTACTCAGTCATAAAAAGAAACGAAATTGAGTTATTTGTAGTGAGGTGGATGGACCTAGAGTCTGTCATACAGAGTGAAGTAAGTCAGAAATATACTGTATGCTAACACATATATATGGAATCTAAAAGAAAAAAAAGGTCACGAAGAACCTAGGGGCAGGACAGGAATAAAGATGCAGACCTACTAGAGAATGGACTTGACGACACGGGGAGGGGGAAGGGTAAGCTGGGACAAAGTGAGAGTGGCATGGACATATATACACTACCAAATGTAAAACTGATAGATTTTGGGAAGCAGCCGCGTAGCACAGGGAGATCAGCTCGGTGCTTTGTGACCACCTAGAGGGGTGGGATAAGGGATGGTGGGAGGGAGGGAGATGCAAGAGGGAAGAGATATGGGGGTATATGTACATGTAGAGCTGATTCACTTTGTTATAAAGCAGAAACTAACACACCATTGTAAAGCACTTATACTCCAATAAAGATGTTAAAAAAAAAAATTATGCTCCCTTACCCAACACAATCCTATGATCAAATAATAAGTAGAAGCAGTTGACTACAAAGCATAGAGATACCCCTCACCTCATGGCAGAGCAAAGAAAGGACTGCTGCAACCTGAGGATGGAGCAGAAATATTGAGGAAAAACCCTCCCCAAACCTTACCCCAAACAAAACACAGATAACAGCAAACCACTGCTAAACGAACTTGAAGTTAACAGACTGTGGCAACAACAAAACCCAAAACAAGCCCAACTACTGACTAGATTGATGCCACCTTCCATAGTAACAGTCTGACAGAAGAAGAGATTTGCCTATTTCTCAACATAAATGCTATTTAACTCAGCCTCTAATGTTTCTCAATACACAATGTCCAACATTCATCCAAACATTATGAGACACCCAAAACTGCAAAAAGAAATAACCCTTTGTCAAAAGAGGAAGAAGTCAACAAAACAGAACCCAGATGACCCAGATGCTAGAACTCTAAGAAATAAATTTTACAATACCTATGATTAATAGGTTAAAAGATCTAATGTAAAAGGCAAACAACATGCATGAACATTTGGAGAATTTCAGGAGAAAAACAGAAATTATAGTAGAACAAAAGCAGATGGAAATCCTAGGGAGATAAATACCACAGAAGAAAATTAATATTGATGTCATTATTAACAGATGAACATAGCTGGAGAATAATCAGTAATATTGTAGATAAATCAATAGAAATTCCTCAAACTGAGAAACAGGAAAAAAAAAAAGGAGCGAAAAATAAAAAGGAACAGAAGATTCTGGATCTATTAAGACAACACCAATGGACTAACAAATGTGTAACTGGAAACTCCCAAGGAGAGAGAAAACAAGGAAGAAGAAATATTTTAAAAGATGATACCTGAGTATTTGACAAAATAACTGAATGACAACAAATCCCAGATCCAATGTGTTCAGAGACCACTAAGCAGGAAAAATACAAAAAGGAGAAAGGAAGGAGGTAGAGGAAGAAAAGGAGGCAAAAGGGAGAAATGAAAGAGGAAGGAGGGAGAAGAGGGAAGAAGAGAAGGAGGAAGAAAGGAAAGAATCAAATTTAGACACATCAGAGTCAAACTGCTGAGAACTAATGAAAACGGAAAATTTTGAAGGCCTTCAGAGGGGAAAAAAAAAGCACACCAAGGGGGGAAAAAAAGGCAGATAAGAATTACAACAGACGTCACATAAAAAACTATGCAAGTCAGTGGAACAAGATCTTTTAAAGTGCTGAAAGAAACACAAAAACCCAGAATGCCATACCCAGACAAAAATAACTTTTAAAATGAAGACGAAATAACAAATTTCTCATCAAACAAAAGCTGATGGAAATCACTGCCAGCAGACCTGCTAATACAAGTAGTATTAAAGGAAGTTCTACAAGCAAGAGTATAATACCATAAAGAAATTTAGATCTACACAAATGAATGAAGAATTCTGAAAATGGTAAAAAATGAAACTAAATGTAAGATACTTTTCCTGATTTTAACCACATAAAAAGACTGACTATATAAAGCAAAATTAGTAACAACAAACTGTGGGTTTTATACTATACAGAGAGAAGTAAAATGTATGACCACATCGAAGGTGAAAGAGAAAAAAGTGAACAAAGAGTAAATGGAAAAAACAGAAACAACTAATAAGATGGTAGATTTAAATCCAACCACATCAACAGCTATAATAAGTACAAATGGTCTGATCACCCCCAACTAAAAGGCAGAGATTGTCAAATTATATTTTAAAAAGCAAGACCCTATTATATGCTTTCTAAAAGAAACCAATTTGAACATAAAGACACAGATAGGCTAAAAGTAAAATGATGGGGTGGGGGGAATATCCCACACAAACACTAATCAGAATAAAACTGGAGTGACTATATTAACATCAGACAAAGAAGAATTCAGAACAAGGAATATTACCAGGGAGAGAGAAAAAAATCACATAATAATAAAGTGGCCAAGTCATCATAAAGGCATAACAATCCTAAAGGTATATGTATGTAACAACATAGCTTCAAAGTACATAAAACAAAATTGATAAAACTTAAAGTAGATAAATCCAAATTTCTAGCTGGAGACATTAACACTTGATAAAAGAAGTAAACAGAAAATCAGAAGAGACACAGGACTTGAAAGAAGAAATCAAAGGGAAATTAGAACAAATTTTGAAATGAATAAAAATAAAAACTCAACTAGTCAAAATCTGTGGGACAGAGCTAAACCAGTGCTTAAAGAGAAATACATATCATTAAATTCTTATATTAGAAAAGAAGAAAGTTCTCAGATCCACAATCGAAGCTTCTAGCTTACAAAACTAGGAAAAGAACGGAAAATTAAATCCAAAGCGAGTGAAGGAAGGATAAAATAAAGAGCAGAAATCAATAAATTGAAAACAGAAAAATAGAGAAAAACCAATGAAACCATAACCTGGTTGTTTGAAAAGGACAAAAATAATTGATAAACCCCTAGCCAGATTGATCAGGAGAAAAAAAGAGAACAAATTATCAATATCAGAAATGAGAGAGAAAATAACACTACAGATGCTGTAGCCATTAAAAGAATGATAAGGCAGTGTTATGAACAATTTTATACCATTAAACTCAAGTTAGACGAAATGGACAAATTCCTTGAAAGATTCGAACTGCCAAAGCTCACTCAAGCAGAAGTAGATAATCTGAGTAGTCTTATATCTATTTTTTAAACTCAATTTATACTTAAAACCTTCCTACAGAAAAAATTCTAAACCCAGATGACTCCACTGGTAAATTCTACCCAACAATTAAGGAAGAAAGAATACCAAACTCTTTGAGACTATGAAAGAGGAGGAGATACATCCAAACTCACTATAAGAGGCCAGCACTACCCTGACAGTGACACTAAAACCAGTATTTCTACTTGGGATGATGAAAACATTCTGGCAGTGGATAGTGGTAATAGTTGCACAACACGGTAATTGTACTTAATGCCACTGAAATGTACACCTAAAAATGGTTAAAACGGTAATCTTTGTTATGTATGTATATATAGCTATCCCCCACCTTTTTTCAAAGTTTACTTTATGCCACTTGCTTTTATGAAAGACCTGCACTAGTACCTGTTATTGCTGACCAAAAGAAATCCAAACAGGGTTTGCACTTCTATGAAAAACCAAAAATACCATTCAGCGTTTATTTTGCAGGTAACCATCACTGAGGCAGCGCACACCAAGAGTGGCAACTACATTCAGCATCTCAGCATCCAGCCGCCATAGCTTTGAACTGCGTCTGAAGATCTGTGCTTTATCTGGATTTATGTTGTGCATCCGTTACCAAGATGTGTCCTAAGGTAAACACTTCTTCATTTTAGGCCATTCTGGCTTACAAAATGTTTCACAGGAATGCTATATACTTTCAGATAGTGGGGGAAAACTGTATCACATAAATTTTTAAAAATCCATCAATAAAAAAATTCATCATATCCACAAACTAAACAGAAAAGTCATATGAGTATCCCAACAGATGCACAGAAAGCATTTGGCAAAGTTCAACATTCACTGATAATTAAGGGGAAAAAAAACTTCTCAACAATATATATTCTCTCAATATAGAGCATATATAAAAACCCTACAGGGGCTTCCCTGGTGGCACAGTGGTTGAGAGTCTGCCTGCTGATTCAGGGGACACAGGTTTGTGCCCCAGTCCGGGAAGATCCCACATGCCGCGGAGCGGCTAGGCCTGTGAGCCATGGCCACTGAGCCTGCGCATCCGGAGCCTGTGCTCCGCAACGGGAGAGACCACAAGAGTGAGAGGCCCGCATACCGCCAAAAAAAAAAAAAAAAAAGCCTACAAGCATCACAGTATATAATGGTGAAAGACAATGATTTCCTCGTAGGATCAGAAACAAGGTAAAGTTATCTGCTTTCCTATTCAACCATCAATTGCTTCTATTCAACACTGTTCTGGATGTTCTACTCAGGGCAATAAAGCAAGACAAATAAATAAAAAGCATACAGATTAGAAAGGGAAAAAAACTGTCTTTATTCACAGACGACACATCATCGATGCAGAAAATCACACAAAAATCTACAAAATAAGCTAATCTAACTGATCAGTCAGTTTAGCAAGGTCACAGGATACAAGGTCAATATATAAAAGACAATTGTATTTCTATATGGTAGAAAAGAATTGGAAATTAAAATTAAAAACCAATACCATTAACAATAGCATCCACAAACATGAAACGCTTAGGGATAAACATTAAAAATGTACAAGATATTTCCATGAAAAAGTACAAAACACTGCTGGGATCTATTTCCAAAAACCTAAATAAACAGGGAGCTAGATCTTGTTCATGCGCTGGAAGACTCAATATTCTTAAGATATCAATTTATGCAAAACTGATCTATATAGTCAACACAACCCCAAAGAAAAATCCCAACTGGATATTTTTTGGTAGAAATTGACTCTACAGTTTATTATGAAAATGCAAAGACTCTAGATTAGCCAAAAAGATTTTTAAAAAG
This sequence comes from Phocoena phocoena, assembly GCF_963924675.1. Taxonomy (NCBI): domain Eukaryota; kingdom Metazoa; phylum Chordata; class Mammalia; order Artiodactyla; family Phocoenidae; genus Phocoena; species Phocoena phocoena. The sequence goes on from NC_089235.1 coordinate 18,038,759, forward strand.
CAGAACAAAGATGGAGTTCTTTATCTGATTTGAAACCGTAGCAAAAAAGCTACACCCTATATACAGTTGTGATAGCTAAAGAACAGACATACAGATTAATGGAACAGAATAGAGAATCTAGAAACAGACCCATACATATGGGGTCAATTGATTTTCAACAAAGGTGCTAAGGAATTCAATGGAGAAAGCACTCATCTTTTAAACAAATGTGGTGCCTGAACGTACATAAAAAAAGGAGAGAAGGCAGGACGGGAGGAGAGGGGAGTCCTTCATCTGACAGAGGACTGGCACACAAAATATATAAAGAACTTTTACAACCCAATAATAAGGAAGCAAAACATCCAGTTTTTTAAAAGACAAAAATTTTGAACAAAAACTTCATGGAAGAGATATGAATGGTAAATAAACACATGATAAACTACTCAGCATTATTAATTAGGGAAAATGCAATTAAAATCCAAAGAGATAATGTTATACACCTACTAGCATGATCAAAGCTAAATGACAAGAACAAGAGCAGGAAAAGATGTGGAGTAATTGGAAATCTCAAACACTGCTTGTGGAAATGCAAAATGGTACAGCCTCTCTGGAAAACATCTTCAGTTTCTTGTAAAGTGACATGGTACTTATTATTTAACTGTGTACCTATAGGATATACTAGAGAATATGTACAATCAAGATTTTTACATGAATATTTGTAACCACTTTAGTTGTAATAGCCTCGAACTACAAACAACCTAAATGCTGGTGAAGAATAAAATAGTGACAAACAATAAAACAGAACAAATGAATGATAAATGCAACAACGTGCATGAATCTCAGCAATAAGAAGCCAGACACGGGACTTCCCTAGTGGCACAGTGGTTAAGAATTGCCTGCCATTGCAGGGGACACGGGTTCGATCCCTGGTCCAGGAAGATCCCACATGCCACAGAGCAACTAAGCCTATGGGCCACAACTACTAAGCCTGTGCTCTAGAGCCTGCGAGCCACAACTACTGAAGCCCTCACGCCTAGAGCCCGTGCTCCGCAACAAGAGAAGCCACCACAATGAGAAGTGCATGCAGCAAAACAAAGAGTAGCAGGGGGCTCGCCGCAACTAGAGAAAGCCCGTGCGCAGCAATGAAGACCCAATGCAGCCAAAAATAAATAAACTAAATAAATTTATTTAAAAAAAAAAAAGAAGCCAGACACTAAAGGCTACATAATGCACAATTCAATTTGTACAACATTTTGGAAAAGGCAAAATTATAGAGACAGAAATCAGACCAGTGCTTGGCAGGGTCTGAGGAAAGGGGAAGACATTTACTATAAATGGGCATTAAGGAACTGTTTGGGGTAATAGAAATGTTATAAATCTTAATTGTGATGGTGGTCAGTGCATGTACACACACACACACACACACACACACACACACACAGACACACGTCGAAATTTATTGAACTACAACTCGATAAATCTGAATATTTTTAAAGGGGGTATGTTAGTGCATACACATAGAATATCTCTGTAAGGATATTTATTTCATCTTTATTTATCAAATCCTTACATAAGATTCACTATATTTCAGACACTATTCTACACGATGTACAAATATTAACTCACTGTGGGAGATAACATTTTAGGAAGAGAGACCAAGAGACCGAGGGTCTCAGGGTGAAGTGAGACTAACATTTTTTTTTCACTGCTTACTCTTTTGTGCTATTTAAATTCTTTTAATCACGTACATATCTTGCTTATTTTTTTTTTAAAAAGCCAACTTTTAAAAAACTGCTTTTACAGGGTTTTTTTAAATTGCTTTTGCTACATTCTCCAAAGATCTTCTTATTGACAAATCATCATATTCACTCCTTCTCTTATTCGATCTCTGCAGCACACGACTGCCACCTTCTTTTAAAAATCATTCTCTACTGCCCCTTTTGCAGGTATTCTTTCCTCCACCTTCTTCCTGTACCCCTACGCACATTATCTGCTACTGAGATCTCATCATGTACACCTCAGAATGACTGCTGGTGTCTTTCCCCTTTCCTCTCTACCACCACTGCCTTAGTTCAGATTCTCAGCATCTTTCACCTGAACAATCCTGCTAGCACGGGCCTCCCTGCCTTCAGTCCTGTCCTGCCCAAATCCATTCACTACATTACTTACAGGACTGTCTTTTGAAGAAAGCAAACCAGATCATGTCACTTTCAAGTTCAAATCTCAAATTAATAATTCAAAAGCTTTTACTTCACATAAAAACAGTGGTCTCGGCTATTCCTGACTTTCCAGATTCATCTTCACATATCTAGAATTTTAATTATACTATAATTTTTGCTGTATGATTAAAGCTCCTCACCCCTAACACTTACTGGTCAGTTCTTGTGTGCAGGGACAAAATTCCAGTCATCCCGGTATCTTCAATTTTAAGTGTTTGGCATTTAGTGGGGGTGGTGGTTAATTTTATGTGTCAACTTGTCTGGGCTACAGTTCTCAGACATTTGGTCAAATGTTATTCTGGGTGTTTCTGTGAGCGTGTTTTTGGAAGAGATTTACATTTAAATCACTGAACTTTGAGTAAAGCACATGGCTCTCTATAATGTGGGTGGGCCTCGACAGTTGAAGTCCTGCCTAGAAAAAGGCTGACCTTCCCTGGAGCGAGAGGCAGCTCTCTAGCCAATCGCCTCTGGACTCTGCAGCTCTTTCCTGAGTCTCCAGCCTGCCAGCCTCCCCAGCAAATTTTGGACTAGCCAAGCTTCCAAAATTGCATGGGCCAATTCCTTAAAAAAATCTCCGTGTGATACACACACGCACACGCACATGCACGCACACACACACACACACACACACACACACTCACTCTCTCTCTCTCTCTCTCTGTTGGGCTCTGTTCCTCTGGAGAACCCTAACTAATAACACAGTGGGTAAGCAAAAAACGTTTTTCAAATTAATGAAATTAATGCCAGTTTTTTGTTCTATTTTATTTTCACGTAACTTACAAATAAATGTTTATGAGATTTATTTTGACATATTTTTATAAATCACCTATCAATTTTAAGTCAATATAAATGTGTTAAGTTAAAACAACATATACACAATATAGGAACTACAGAAACTTGAACACATGTTAGGTTTCATGTTACAAATACTTTTAAAAGAAGAAAAAGCATTCATTAGCCAGGTTATAAAAACAGAATTGAAATCTCCAGTGATATCACACAGACAAATAATTTTTAATCACTCAAAATAACTTTCTAGGTATTCGTAGTACCTTGAAAAGCATATCTAAATATTTTTTAACAGATGATTTCATTTCTACTCTAAGCTTCAGAAAGGTGTTCCTACAGAAACTGAAAATATCCCTGAAACAGAATCCTTATGTGAGAAAATGGCATGGAAAAAAGCATATTGTTTATGATAGAAATAATTATTATGCCTGTTTTGTGACTGTTCATACAAATAAAATACTTAATAAAAGTAATTTATACATATGTATAGAAAAAATGATAATTTAATACAAAGTGAAATGAAGCCAGTTCCTGCCTAGTTATCTGCCAAGTCCTGAATTCAAGGTTCTCAGCTTCTTACAACAGAGGTAGCTGTTAATGATGTCATTACCTGCTGCAGAAGAAATAGGGGACCATGAACACAAGTCTTGGCAGAAAATAAACACCCTCTGAGTTTACCTTTAATTTAAAGTAAACAGAAAAATTAGTTTATAGAGTGTCTGTCCTACATAGCTCCTGCCCTAAAGGTGTAATCAGGATCTTTATTTCTAGTGTTTTCAGCTGTATTCCAGAAATAAAGGCTAACAACCTCTATTCTTAAAAAAGCACGAATTAAAACTGTGTACATAAGGCAAAAATCATCAGTCAGTAAGCTAAAAATTATTACATTGCTATTATATAAGATATGTATAATGATACAATGAACTCTTAGTATTTTCTAATTGTAAGATTATAATATTTTATCTTGAACCCTAAACAGCTGTTATTTTATACCTGGAGAATCTATCTTTAAAGAGATGAAGATAGAGTACCACCTTAGAAAATTTAAAACTTGACATCTACTTTAACACCAGTTAAGACAGTACTTAGAGTCAAGGAACACTGGGACAGAATTTGCTCATCACTTTTGTACCCTGACAGGATAGAACTTGTCCATGTAAATTTAACTCTCACCTTGTCAAGTTGATCTTGAAGACTAGTGGATGCTTTATAACCAAGCTGTAACAGCATTGCTTCTGCAGCATTTTTTTTGGCTATCTTTTTATTAGGTCCTGTTCCAGTAGCAACTTCATTGCCTACCTTGACCTGGTAAGATTAAAGTAAGAAATTAATGATAGCTGCTTTGGTAACAAACCTTAACACCATAAAGCAATGTGTTCTGCTCTCTAGCATTCAAAAATATAAAGTTCAGTCCATAATAAAAATGGCAATTAAGATCCCTTTTATGTAAAATATATATGAATAGATACATGGAGAAAAGTATGGAAACATGGCCCTCAAAATGTCAGTGGGGGTTATCTCAGGATGACAGAATCTTAGAAGATTTTTAGTTCCTTACATATTTCTATATTATTTGATTTTTAAACAATAAACTTGTATTATTGATATAAGCATAAAAATAAAATTCACATTGTAGAGAGTTGATTACGACTACATTTAGTATTCTTTACTTAATAAACTGAAAAGGCTGAAATTCATGCTGCTGCCACTTAAAATAATATAAAATGGGCAGAGGACCTGAATAGACATTTCTCCAAAGAGGACGTGGAGATGGCCAAGAGGCACATGAAAAGATGCTCAATATCGCTAATCATGGGGGAAATGGAAATCAAAACCACAATGAGCTATCACCTCACACCTGTCAGAATGGCTATCATCAAAAGAACACAAATAACTAATGTTGGCGAGGATGTGGAAAAAAGGGAACCCTACTGCACTGTTGGTGGGAATGTAAATTGGTGCGGCCGCTGTGGAAAACAGTGTGGAGGCTTTCTCAAAAAAACTAAAAACAGAATGGGGGAAAGGGATAAACTGGGAGACTAGGATTGAGATAGACACACTACTATACAAAAAATAGATAACTAATAAGGACCTACTGTATAGCACAGGGAACTCTACTCAAAACTCTGTAATAACCTATATGGGAAAAGAACCTAAAAAAGAGTGAATATATGTATATGTGTAACTGATTCACTTTGCTGTACCCTAAAACTAACACAACATTGTAAATCAACTATACTCCAATAAAAATTACTAAAAAAAAAAAAAAAAAAGAAGAACTACCATATGTCCCAGCAATTCCACTCCTGGGTATATATCTGAAAAAAACAAAAACACTAATTCAAAAAGATACATGTACCCCAATGTTCATAGTAGCATTGTTTATGACTGCCAAGATATGGAAGCAACCTAAGTGTCCATCAACAGATGAATGGATAAAGAAGATGTGGTATATACACACAATGGGATACTACTCAACCATAAAAAGAATGAAATTCTGCCATTTGCAACAACTTAGATGGACTTGGAGGGTATTATGCTAAGTGAAATAAGCCAGACAGAGAAATACAAATACTGTATGATGTCACTTATATGTGGAATCTAAAAAATACAACTAGTAAATATAACAAAAAAAGAAACAGACTTACAGAAAACAAACTAGGGGGGAGAGGGAGGAGGGGAGAGGCAATATAGGGGTAGGAGATTAAGATGTACAAGCTACTATGTATAAAATAAGCTACAAGGACATACTGTACAACACAGGGAATATAACCAATACTTTATAATAACTAAAATTGTGAATTATTGTATTGTACACCCGTAACTTACATAATATTGTACAATAACTATACGTCAATAAAAGTCTTTAATCCAAAAAATAAATTTTAAAAATGATATCGTCTACAAAGGTTTACATTAAATAGTTCCTGAAGACAATTAATATATAAAGGTTAGTACAATACTGTGGTTAAGAACAAAGACTTCCAAGTCAGATTTAGTTGAAACCCAACTCTTATTACTTCCTAGCTGCATGAACTGATTCAAATTATTTACCATCTCTAAGCCTCAGTTTTTTCATCAGTAAAAGAGGGATAATACAATGACCTAATAGTGTTGCTTTGAAAATTAAACACAAAAATGTATGTAAACTACAGTGTATGTTACAGTATGTGAGTATAACTGCTCAATAAATGGTAGCTTTTTATCATTAGAACTATTCCACAGTTACCTTTTGTGAACACTTGATGTACACATGCATATATGTACATCAACATATTTAAATATACATCAGTCATTTTATATCCACGTGTACACTTCCTGAGTTGGGTAATGATTTTTTAGACTTGCATGTACTGAGATAATACAAATATAAAAAGTAAATTAGAAAACAAAAAAAGAAAGAATTACAAGGAGAAATAGAAAATACACAATGAGAGTGGAATTTGTTTTCATACGTTGTTCTCAGTAAGTGAGAGAAGCAGACAAGAAGATAATCACAATTTTGGAAATTAAACAATCTAAATAATCTATGGGCAAAGAAGAAATCTCACTGGAAATAAGAAAATATTTTAATAATAAAGGAAATACAATATATCCAAACTTGAAGGATGTAGCTAAAAGAGTGTCTAGAAGAAAATAAGTAAGCCATAAAAGCTTACAGAGGGCTTCCCTGGTGGCACAGTGGTTGAGAGTCCACCTGCCAATGCAGGGGACACGGGTTCGTGCCCCGGTCCGGGAAGATCCCACATGTCGCGGAGCGGCTGGGCCCGTGAGCCATGGCCGCTGAGCCTGCGCGTCTGGAGCCTGTGCTCCGCAACGGGAGAGGCCACAACAGTGAGAGGCCCGCGTACCGCAAAAAAAAAAAAAAAAAGGCTTAGAGAAAGGCAGAAAAGTAATAAGCTAACCATCCATCTCAAGAAGTGATTAACAGCAAAATAAACCCAAAGAAAATAGAAAAATAGAGACGAGCAGAAATTAAGGAAATATAAAACAAAGTACAAGAGAGAAGTTAAAAAAGCTTAAAGTTGGTTCCCTGAAAAGACTAATAAAATGATAAACCAAAGGTAATACTGATCACGAAAAAATAAGATACAAATAAGAATGAAAATGGGAGATTACTATAGCTTCTGTAGCATTACAAAATAATAAAGGATACTGAATATTTCAGCTAACATTTTTTGACTATTTACATAAAATGGAAAAATTCCTAGACAATACAAATTACCAAAACTGGCAGAGAATAAACTCTTAGCTATATAGATCTGTAACTACTAAAGAAATTAAAACCACGATTAAAAACTTTTCCACAAAGAAAACTTCTGAGAGCTTCTCCAGCAAGTTCCACTCAACATTTAAGGAAGAATAATGCTAATCTTACAAAAATTCATCCAAGAATAAAAAAAGAGGAATCAGTCCCCAATTATTCAGTGAGGCATCACTTTGGTTCCAAAATCCAACAAGTATAAGAAAAAAATTTTACAGACCAGTTTCACTCACGAACATAAATGCTAGTTTAAACCATATAATAGTACATTGAACAAAGCAATATTAAAAAGAAGAAAAATTGTGACTAAGTTAGGTTTATTCCAAAAATGCAAGATAAGTCTAACATTCGAAACTCAAACAAAATCAATGGAATCTGCTATATTAATCAGTTGAGGAGACAAATCATATGATCACCCTAATAAATGAAGCAAAAGCATTTGCTAAAACTCAACATTCATTCATGATAAAAACTCTTAGCAACTAGGGAAGGAAGAGAACTCAAACCTCAGCAAAAATTATACTTAATGTTGAAGTTCTGAAATTAGAAACAAGACAAAAATGCCCTCCATTTTTACTAGTATTTAACATTTTACTGCAAACCCTGGACATAGCAATAAGGCAAGCGAAATAAAAGGTTTAAGAATTAGAAGTGTAAGAACAAACTGTCATTACTTACAGAAATAATATTTACAGAGGAAATCCAAGAAAATGTATGGGTAAACTATAAGAATTTGTGAAAGTACAAGTTCTTGTATAAAAGACAGTATACAAAAGCCAACCGCCCTTGTATAGTCCATCAACAATTAAGTAGAAAATGAAAAATATTAAAAGATACAATTTCTATTAAACAAAAATCAAATATCTATGATGTTTAAAATCTTTACACATAAAACAATATACATTATTGAGAAATATTAAGATAAACCTAAAAGAGGTATGCCATTCTCATGCATTGAAGACTCATAATATCAATTTTTTCAAATTGACCTATAAATTCAATAAATTCCCATCAAAATCCCACACGTATTTTCACAATATTTGACAAGCTGATTCCAAAATTTACATGGAAATGCAAGGTGCAAAGAACAGCCAAGATCCTTTTGAGGAAGAACAAGGTGGGGGCATTATTCTTCGGGATGGCTAGACTTATTATAAAATTAACATCAGGGAAAAGAGAGATAAACTTGACTGCCTTAAAATGAATGACTTCTATTCCTCAAAAAGTATCATTAAAAAAGGAAGAGTCAAGTCACAGCACAAGAGAAGATATTTGAAATGCCATATAACTGCAAAAGGTTCACATTTCCAGAATATATAGTAGATTCCTATAAATCAATTTTTAAAAAAAAAAAAACAGCTGAAAAATGAGCAAGAAAGCTGAACAGGCAATCTATATCTGAAATTTTGAATTGTTTTATCAAATGTCACTGCAATTTGTTTAAAAAAAGTTAGAAAACTTCAATAGCTTCATGTCACTTTAATAAAATTTCACAACCACACCTATACTGGGTACTAGCAATGAATGGCTATGTGATACAACTAAAACTAGTTTTCAGATACAATGTATGATAATTCTACACATATTTTTCTTTTTTGGCTTTTGTGTGTAATCATTACATTTGTTATTTCACTTGTGTCAGAACATATAGATTTCCATCTGGTATCCACACATGTGTACTGTTTGTCATTTATTCTTACACCATTATTGAGATTTTTATCTGTATTACTATTTCCATCACTACTTTTAAGCTTCAGTGAACCAGCTCCTTCTAAGGAATTAGGGATATGCAACACAGTGCTTAAAAAAAAAACTTAACAATTATAAATAATGTCCAAATTATATGACAAAGCACTGCACTTTCTAAACAGAGTATAACTCAAGATGAACTAAATGACATACTTCTTGCAGTATATGACACACTGAAAATGTACTCATTATAGAACCTCTGTAACAACTATCACAAATCTTATAGTTCAGATCTGTGCAATGTTTTTGAAACATGTCATTGCTTCTTCTCCTGAAACCAGAAACCACTACATTATGACAAATCAGCAAGTAGTCTATGGACCCCATTCAGAAGCACTGATCTAGTGCTGTTCACGGCATATCCTTGGAGCTGGGCGAACACACACACCTCCCACATCTGTTGGCCTGCACCTGACCCGATGTATCAAGGCTCTGTGTGTCCTTGAGTCCCGGGCTAGAGCCAGCCTCTGCTACCTGTTGTTTTTTCCAGGGCTTGGTTTGTTCCCCAGCCTCACCAGACCCTGTGTTGTTGCTGGAATGCATGCTGGCTAAAAGATTAGGCCAGCTACGTCAGAAGCTTCCTCTACTGCTCTGAGGGTCACAAGACTTGCCAAAGTAAATGGCAGCAAAAGATAACTGAGCAGCAAAAGATGTTTCATCTGTTTTCACAAGCTATATACGTCTTGTCATTCTCATTCAAATCTTCTGCTGCTTCATCCCTAAATCTCATTTACCTGCCCAGGCCTGTGGCCCTCTGGCTCCAGGCTCCTGCTCTTGGGCCATGGGGTTCCCATCACAGCATTCACCTTAAATCTATGTCGGCTGGCTTTCCGTCTGACCTACTCTGACACCTCAAGACTTATTTCCAGAACAGGTGCTTCCAGATTCATTTTTCCCATTCACCCACCCCTTGTCTGACACAGTTTTTACAGTTGCATGGCTCAACAGCTTGTGAGTATTTGGTTACCCCAGAGTTATTTGTTACTATTGAAAAAGACCACTGTGCTAAAGGACTTTGATTCCCTGCCAGCACTCACAGTGGTCACTCAAAAAAAAAAAAAAAAAAAAAAATCACTGCATTATAAAAGTCAAGTAAGTATGTAAGTAAACTTCCAAAAGTCATCTTCCTACAAAGCTCACAAATTTTATAACCATTCTAAGACTTTTACATTAAAATGTTAATTTTTCTGCAAAGAAGCTCAATTATTTTGCTATGCAATAAATTTAAGACAGATTTTTTTGTCTTTAAACAAATCATTTAAATTAATCAAGTCATCTGGACTTCCTGGCAGTCCAGTGGTTAAGACTCCACACTTCCATTGCAGGGGGCACGGGTTTGATCCCTGGTCAGGGAACTAAGATCCCACATGCCACACAGCACAAAAAAAAAAAAAAAAAAAAAAAAAACCCCAAGATACTATTTAAAAAAATTTTTTTTTAATTAATCAAGTCCTCAAAAAACCAACAAAAAAATTCTAAAACAGCATTTACCAAAAACTTAATTATCTTTCACTGAGTCACAAATGAAATTTCCTTTACATATATTTTTTAAAATCTGGAGATCTTAATCACAGGTAGAAAAATTAACATCATGCAACACATAATAACAGAACGTGCTGATATACAATTTAGTTATCGTTATTTTCTCTTGAAAAATTAAAATATGCCTCCCTCCCCAAAAAAAGAAAAAAACTTTAAGAAATTTTCTCTGGACCTAAATACCCAAAAAATGTCATCAGAGATTTTCCTTTACCTAGTAATCAATACAAGTAACTACATCCATTTTATAACACACATTTGTTTGTGGGGATTTTCTGGTGATAGATAAATATGAGCGCATTATCTTTAGAGAGTTCACTTCCACATTCAATTGTAACGAATGTTAACATTGTTTAAGTAGCTTATACAAAAGCCTTTACTTCGATGAAGTTGCTGCAGTGCTGTAACGAATCCACTGGGGCTTTCAGAAGAAGGAAAAAACAGTATGAATTCAGTGTGAAAACATTTACAAGTACAGCCAAATGTTCCTGTTTGACTAGAATGTGTATGAATACCCATAAAATGGAAGCTCGCCTAAGATATTCTAAATTCCTCTTTCAAAAGGAGTACTCAATATACTCCACAGGAGAGGAATTGTTTAATAAAGTCAAAGCCAGCTTTTTATTCCTGACACAGGTCTAAAATGTAGGGGATTTTTTTTTCCCCTCAAGTTTTGGAGTTCAAAGAATATTTTCTATAATTCTTTAAAGTCAAGAATGTAAAAAGAAAAACGGTGCACATGTTTAACAAAGTGAAAATACTGGAACCACACTGTTGCGGGTCCCAGTGACATCCAGACAATAATGTGTTCACAAACCACAGAAGAATTCCCCCTCCCTGGATATCTAAGTTCCCAACCGTGGTTTACCTGTAACTACATCATAAGTTTATATCGCCCACAAAAGCCTAACATACTAGCTCTCAATCAGGCAGGCAGCAAATATACCTCACATGTTTATGAAGGTCCTACTACATACATACCGCCATATTGGGTACTGTGAGATAAAGAAACGTGGGGATTACAAATTAGGAAGGAAGGTAAAATTTAGACATGCATGAAAGTTAATCAACATGAGATACACTATCTGAGTCCAGAACGTTTGCCATGGGTCAGCACTTAATTAACATCTGTTGATTGTAACTGGGTTTTATTACAAATGAGAGCCACAGGTTTGACTGGAAAAAGGTTCTCTGACAAGCCTATTATAACAGAAACAGTTGGGACAATGAGAATTTAAACACAGACTGGGCGTGAGATGATTCTAATGAACCATGCCTAATGTAAGAAAATGTAAGAAAAACTTCCATATGTTTTAGAGATACACACCAAGTACGTAGGCTAAAATGACATGTGGTTAGAAAGTAGCTTTAAAATACTTCAGGAAAAGAAGGAAAGGAGGGTGGGAGGAAGGGAGGAAAGAAAAACTGATGGCCAAAGCCAAGTACAGCAGAAATCATAATTGTTGGCTTTGGATGATGGGCATTTTCCCTAAGATTCCATTATACTCTTCCATTATACTATTTTTTAAAGCATACTATTAAATATATCCACCTTTGGCTATGTTTGAAATTTTCATAACAAAAATGGAAAGTTTCTGTGATACCGGGGCTTGACTTGGCAAATGAAGGTGGACAGGTATAGGATTTAAAACGAAGGAGGGCATTTTAGGCCTTCTCCCTCATTCTCAGTCCCCACCCATCGACCAATACACCAGCAACCATTCTTCAATTTTCTTGGCTTCACAACGCAGCAGTTAAGTCTCTCAGCAATTCCGAGTTCCTCAGTCCTCACCACAGTTAGGTAGCCGGCTAGCTCCCTTTTCCTAATTTACCTAATAACCCAAAAGTCCGTGCTCTTGGCCCTGTTCCACATACTACGTCCACCCTTCTAAATTTTGTTTCTAATTCCATCTGTCTTTTATTCCCAGTAGTTAATAGACTCCAGCTGCAAATTGCAACACATTAAGTTACAGATAGGCATTCCCAGTGATGAACTCTGTGTGAGCTCACAGCCCCTTAGAAACGCATACTATCTATTCTAACACGTCCTTGACACTTGAATGTTTCAACCAAGTGGGTAGATGGGCCTGGAGGGAATGAACACTTTAAATGTAAACAGTTTTATTACCTTCTACTATTAATTCCTAGTTTTCGTTTCCACCATATCTCTATTCCAGCTTCAGGATTTCTAAATTTTTTCAATAGTTAAAAAAATCTTTTAATATAAAAGTTAGAAATACCTGCATCACAAATTCCCGACGTCGAGGCATTCCTCTTTCTGAAAGCAAAACGTAATCTGGTTCCTTTTCCTTTTTGGCCTGTTGAATTTGAGCCAGGCGGCTAATGGGGTTCATTCCTTGACCATATTCTGGTCCAGCCTAAAAAAATTTAAGAAAAATTTTCAAAACATAAGACCTGCTTTTAAAACTTGTTATTAGATCCTTAAAGAAACCATGGTTCTCATCTCCTCCCCTGCACCCCAAAACTCTGTCTGAAATAAATGAAAATTTATAAAGGAAAATTAGAAAATGGATCTGAAACTAGGCTTCTATAGGATTTAGGGCTCAGAAGTATTATTGATAAGTTGGTCAACTATCCTTTTAAACTCTTTAATACAGTAGGAGTTGCTTCACAACTTCTATTCATCAAAAAACACCAAAAAGAATGTAAGAAGACAAGCCATGAACTGGGAAGAGATATTTGAAACACATGTAAGTTAAAAAAAGATATACCCAGTATCCAAAATATGTTTTTAAAAACTCCTAAAAAGTATTAAGAAAAAGACCATCTAAAATAAAAATGGGGAACTCCCTGGTGGTCCAGTGGTTAGGACTCTGCTTTCACTGCCAAGGGCCTAGGTTCTATCCCTGGTGGGGGAACTAAGATCCCACAAGCCATGAGGTGTGGCCAAAAAAAAAAAAAGTGTTAAAATAAAAATGGGCAGGACTTCCCTGGTGGTCCAGTGGTAAAAGATCCACCTGCCAATGCAGGGGACGTGCACTCGATCCCTGGCCGGGGAATTAAGATCCCACATGCCATGGGTCAACTAAGCCCGCACGCCACAACTACTGAGCTTGCACGCCTCAACTAGAGAGCTCGTGTGCGGCAAACTCTAGAGCCCACTCGCTCTGGAGCCCATGCACTCTGGAGCCCACACACCACAACTAGAGCAGCCCAGGCCCACAACTAGAGAGAAGCCCACGTGCCACAACAAAGAGCCCACGCACTGCAATGAAAGATCCTGCATGCCTCAAAGAAGATCCCACCTGCCGCGACTAAGAGCCAATGCAGCCAAAAATAAATAAATAAATACTTTTAAAAATAAAAGAAAAATGGGCAAATGAGATGAACAGATACTTAACAGAAGAAAAAAAAAACATAAAAAGATAATCCATCTCATTAAGACTCAGAAAATGCATATTAAAACCACAGTGAGACACTATTTCATACCTATCAATTTAGCAAAAGAAGTCCAACAGCCTCAACTGGTGAAGGTGGGGAGTAACAAAAACTTACACAGTGCTGATCATAATATAAACTGGAAAACAATTTGGCAATGTCTAGTAAAGTCAATAAATAACCCACTCCTCAGTAGCCTCTTCAACTAGAAAACTGTTACCCAAATGTGCTAGCTCATTTGTATGGGAATATCCACAGCTGCATTATTTGAAATAGCAAAAAAAGAAAAACTGGAAATAACCTAAACATTCATCTGTAAAAGAAAAAATAAATTATGGCATGTTCATACAATGGAACAGCATATAAGAGTGAAAATGAATTAAGTGTTGCTACATACATCAAGATGGATGAATTTAAGAAAAACATGTTAAGTGAGAAAAGCAAGCACAGAAGAATATATAAAGTATGATATAATTTATATAAAGCCCATTAAAACTACAAAACACTGGTGAAATTAAATAAGATCTCAGTAAGTGGACAGACACACATGTTAATGGATCAGCAGACTCAATATTCTTAAAATGTTGATTCTCTTCAAACTGATCTATCAATCAAATCTATCAAATCAATCAAAATCAATCTATCAACCCCAATCAAAACCCCGGCATGTGCTTTTGGGTAATAATTAATAAGCCAATACTTAAAATTCATATGGAAATGCAAAGGACAAATAACCAAAACAACCTTGAAAAAAGAACAAAGTTGGAGGAATCAGACTACCTGATTTCAAGATTTATTATAATGCTATAGTAATCAAGATAGTATGTGTGGTACCGGCAGAAAGACAGACAAAGAGATCAATGAAACAGAACAGCATCCAGAAGCACATCCACACGTATATGGTCAACGAAGGTGCAAAAGTCATTCAGTGGAGAAAGGGTGGTCTTTTCAACCAATGGTACTGGAACAATCGGATATTCACATGTAGAAAAGAACCAAAACTTCAATCCATACCTCACACAAAAGTTAACTCAAAATGGTTCATAGGCTTAAGTGTAATATCTAAAACTAAAACTTCCAGAAGAAAATATAGGGGAAATTTTTCTGGTTTGGTTAGGTAACAATTTCTTAGATACAACACCAAAATCACATTCAATAATAATAACGATAATAAATTGAACTTCGTCAAAATTAGTAACTTCTGTTCTTTAAAAAGGACAAGCCACAGGCTTGGAGAAATATTTGCAAACCACATATCTGATGAAAAAAAAACTTGTACTCAGAATGTATAAAGACCTCTCAAAATTCCGTAATAAATTTATATTTTAAATGTATTACTTGCTATTATTTAAATTATTACTTAAAACTTTTTAAGCGAGCAAAGGATCTGAACAACACTTCACCAAGTTTCATGTGCTACTGTATATACAAAAAAACGCTCTATCATTAGTCACTAGAGGAATCTGAACCAAAATGAGATATCAATATGCATGTATTTGAACAACTGAAATTTAACTATACTATGTGTTAGAAAGGATGTGCAGATACTAGAATTCTCACACATGGCTGCTGAGAATACAAAATGGTTCAATCACTTTGAAAAACTATTGGCAGTGTCTTAAAATGTCGTATACCTACTAAATGACCACACCACTCTACCCCTAAGTATTTACTCAAGAGAAAAAAAAGCATATGCCCAGAAGACTTAGACACAAATGTTCACAGCAGCTTTATTTTTAATAGCCCCAAATTAGAAGCATCCCAAATATCCAACGAAGAGTGAATGGATAAACAAATTATGGTATATCCATTCAATACAATACTACTTAGCAACAAAACAGAACCAACAATTAATAGCTGTAACAACATGGATGAATTTCTAAATTATTATACCAAGTGAACGAAGCCAGTCAAAAAAAGAGTGTTGCTTGGGAATTGAAGGTGGG
Organism: Phocoena phocoena; assembly: GCF_963924675.1. Lineage (NCBI taxonomy): Eukaryota > Metazoa > Chordata > Mammalia > Artiodactyla > Phocoenidae > Phocoena > Phocoena phocoena. The sequence goes on from NC_089235.1 coordinate 18,054,643, forward strand.
GGGATTCCAAAGGGGAACGAGGAAACTTTGGGGAGCAATGGATAGGTTCATTGTCTTGATTGCCGTCATGGTTTCACAAGTGTATACATATATCAAATCATATCAAATAGTATGCTTTAAATTATGTACAGTTCACTGTATGTCAATTACACCCCAATAAAGCTATCTTAGAAACCAACCAAATACCATTTTCCAGAAAAACAAACATGTAGTAAAACTTTTAAGATTAGGAAACATTAAACACAAAACTAATGATGGCAGGTTACCTAAGGGAGGTGGTATCAGGATGTGACAGAAGAGGGTATACAGATAGCTTCAACCTTACCGAGAAATGTTCCATATTCAAGCTGGGTGGTAGGTCTTACTTGCTCTTACTTAGTGTGCTTTTTAACTTACATACACATCCTATATAAACCTTTTAGAAGGCACTCTATTTTTAACTTTATATGAAGTAATGTTTATGAATAAAACTTGATAAAAGCTTTTTTTTTAAGTTTATGTATAGCCTTTTTAGTGGCTTCTAAAAGGGTTAAAAACAAACAAAAAATAAACCTTTGCAAATCAAATATGTTTTTCTGCATGCAAACTAACTTTCTTCATATGTTATTCCTAGAAATGAAGGTTTGCATGTCATATGGTCAGCACTTTATATCCACCTGTGAAAATTTACTCTAAAACAGGTATTAGAGACAAGGGTAATCCCTAAGTTACAGTTTATATGTGTTACACTAAGCTCACAGAAGAGCCACTATGTAGTCTTAGCTTTTCCTGTAGTTGTTGAGTCTCGACCATAGCTAGCCTGGTGCTGCAGGTTCAGCCTCTAAGTCAGATCCTGCAAGGTCCTTTAAATTATGTTTTGGGGATTTGGGGTTTTACCCAAAGAACAATGAGAAATTACTAAAAGATTTTAAGTAGAGGCATGACATGATCTGATCAGTATTTCTAAAAGACAACACTTTTAGAAAGATCTTTTGATGTCAAAAGTACTTGTAGGAAGAAGGCCAATTAAAAACCTACTGTAGTAGTTCTGGCAAGGCATGACTGTGAGTTGGATCAAAAGGGTGGCAGGGAATGGAAAGAAATGGACCAACTTAGGAAATATTTAAGTGATGCAATCAACAGGGCTTGATGATTGACTCTATACAAGGAGGTGGAGAGATGTTAAAAATGACTCCCAGGATTCTGTTTCAGCAGCTGGATGGGGATGCCAGTCACCAATGGTAAGGAATATGCAGGAGGAGGAAGAGGTTCAGAAGGGAACGCGATGAGTTTTGGACAGAGCTTCAGGGGCCTGTGAACTATTAAGTGAGAGGCCCAACAGGCAGTGTCGAGCACAGAAGAATATTTGGGAATCATCTATATAAGGACTGAATTGAAGCCCTAGAAGTATGAAGAGCAGCCTAGGAGAGAATAAGAGAGGGAAAAGACTGAGAACTTCAATACTGCAATAGTTGGGTAGAGGGGGAGAAAAAAGAAAAGGAAAATTTTAGCTTTTGATAAAATATTGGTTTCTACTTCTACTTACATACCAAGAAAATGAAAAAAACACATATTGTAATATATGTGTAATATATATAGAAGGACTGATGAGAAAAGACAAAATACAGATAATAACCCGTAAGTCTAAGATTGAAATGCCAGTGAAAAGGTAAAGGGAAGCTCTTGGTTCTCGCACTAGAAGATGTCCATGAAGATGGTCACATAAACATGTACTTCCAACGGTATGTTGTCTTTATTCCTGTTTAATTTGCCTATTTTATAAGAATGTCTGTAGGTTCGAAAGACGTTGTTGATACAGATTCCAATGACAAAGAACCAGATGCATAAATCCAATCAGAGAATAATGGAGTTCTGAGAACATTAAGAATGGCTGGTTTCTTCCCTTGGCTGAAATTAACTACTAGCATCCTTGAAAATGAAGTTATTCCTTGGATAGCAAGTCTTAGATTATCATTCTACAAACCAGTAAGGACAGTCTTAGTCAGAAAACTTTATCTCCAACATCAGAAAACCTTCTTTGAGGCCTCATCTTATAGAAGAGAAGCTACATTAAAGAACAGAATCTAAACCCAAAGACACCATCAGGGCAGTATTACATTTTAACAAGGTGACTCTGTAGAGTAAACTAAAATCCAAAAGGAGTTCACAACCAACCAGTTTCAAATGGGCACTGGCATCAGATGTGACTGGACCTGAAACCTGACTCTGCTCTGTGACCTTAGGGAAGTTTCTTAAACACCAAGAACCTCATCTGTAAAATGGGGATAATATCTACAGCACAGAGTGATTAAGAGGATCAAATGAGACAATGTGATAATTTCATTATTCTAAATAAAATCAAGGTAAATCATCAACAGCTATTTTCTCTACTTCTATTGCATAATAAGGAATGGTAGACCCTAGATGTAGAAGACATTTAGGGAAGAGACTAAAATGCTAAAAACCAAGACACCATCCAAGCTGATCCACTTACTGGCCCAGTAAGTGGAAGGTCTGATCATACTCAAAATTCTGTAGATTCCAACTCATTGTATGCATGCTGCTTTCTCAGAATAACCTTACATTTCAGAGAATATCTACAGACTTTAACATAAGACAGATATGGTACAAGAAACTCCAAGCGTGATGCATGTGAGGAAAATCGCAGGGGGCGAACCAAATCTGGGACTGGGGGAGGATCAGAGAAGGCATCCCTGAAGAAGTCAAGTTTAAGCTGAGATCTAAATGGTGGATAGGAAGAAAGTTCTAGAATAACATGCTTATATACTGGAGGTAGCAGCAAATTATTTTTAAAATTCAAAACGTCTCTCCCCCCCTTTGTGGAATAACATTTAAACAATACTCTTGCTTTTAATGGCTATGGTTAAAAGTAACAAGAGTTATATTTATATTCTACTATAAAAAGTGATAGATCTTTTCTAGACTAAAGGCTTATTATTCTTAATTTATTAAGATTAGATTTAGTTTAATAGATTAGGCGGAGGTTAATGTGACCAGTTTTGCACTGCCATTCTGATGCAGAGCACTGTTCTTCCATCATGGAGAAGCTATAGATTTTATTATGTATAAAGATTTAGGAAAACAGACCACGGATACATTCATGCACATATAAAATGTGAACAGAATTAGATACAAAATAACAATAGCTAATATTTATTGAGTACTTATTATCTGTATTGTTAATAAATATTTAATAATAATGACTAATGCATTCTACGTATTATTTCAAGTAACACATAACAATCGTGTGAAGCAAGTTCAATTATTGTTCCTACTTTATAAATAGAGAAGTGAAAGATTAGAAAAGTTAGGTAACTTGCTCAGGTCACAAGGATTCACACTCTAAGGTCATTTTCTGACTGTGATGGCCATTTTCTTAACAACCATATCCTACTCCCTGACCATGTGGTTAGAGCATATAAATGAAAGCCAGTCCTCAAAACCACTATGACTCATGATGAGTGGATCTATTTGGCGTTTATTTTTAGTCTACCTTGCAGCACAACGTAGAATGCTATTTCAGGAAATGCATAATCTACAGCCTCTCAGTGAAGTAATGACAGTATTCAGTAAAAAGAACAAGTATTTATGTAGTTGTTTATACAGGTATTTATGTATTTATGTAAATATGCCTGCATGTATTTTTAAATAAAGCAAAGGTACAAAAATCTAAAACCTACAGAAATATTTCAATTGTACCACTGCAGGATCTAAACAAAAGAAATCCATCAAAGAGAAAATGTACTTCACTCCTGTCACCCTTGACGCTCTGAAGAAGTCTGCTAAATACGCGAGGCTGAGCTAGCCGCTCATGCGCTGGCGGTTCAAGGCTTTCTCTGGGAGCAGAACTCTCGCTCCATTCACGTCACACACGCTGAGTGTCTGCAGGCACCGTTCTGTGCTAAGTGCTAATTCATCTCATTCCTCTGACCTCTGCCTTTTATTTTACTTGTTTTTTGGTTAACGTAAATAAAATCTGATTCAGTAAAAGAAAGAGTTACAACACCTTGAAAAGCTGTGTGCTCTCTTTGACACGGTATTCATGCCTGAAAGAATAGAAACCAAATCGCCCCGCTGACCTCCTAGGGCTGCTATGGGGATTAAATGAGATAAAGCATGTGAAGTGCTGGGACCGTGTCTGGCGCACTGAGTGCTTTATATTTACTGGCTGCTTCTGCTGTCATCAGTGTGAGGATTACTCATGTATTATTACTCTGCATCCAACCCCCATGTCCTGAAATCCTAAGCAGTCACCATACAGCAGTGTGGTCTGCAGAAAGAACACTGCATTACAGATCAGTAATTCAGGCTGCTGCACACAACAGGTGAATACAAGTGAGCAAATTCTTTGAATATGTCTCATAAAACCTTATTTGTAAAATGAGGGGTAACACCTGCCTTACAGAATCATGATGAGAATTTTACCAAAGGTAATCATGAATGGGAAAGTATTTTTTAAACCATAAAAAAGTATAACTATTTAAGGTATTATTATTTCATGAACAAACACAGGTATACAAGTGTCTAAAAGCAAAACAGAATTGTTATTCATTTATAGACACATGTCCAACCCTGATTTTGGGACTGTTTATAACCCACAGGTTTAAGTGCCTGGCCTATGAAAAAACTTTTAGCTACAGATACTATAACGTTTACATAGTAAAACTAGCGTTCACAACCATATACTTACCTTTACTATTGTTTTAGGGCGTTTTTTAAAAAACAGTTTTGGCTTTTCAACCACAGGAAGAGGTGGAAGTTTCTTAAGCTCCTGCAGGACAGTGGTTGCAGCACGTTTCTTGGATAGTTTTTTGCTATTTCCCTCTCCTTCTGCAGAGAACTCTCCCACTGACACCCGAGTAACAAAGCTTTTCATATGTGGTGGTCCACTTTCTTTAATAACCTATTGAATGTAAGTAAAATATTCAGTACAGGCACTTAAGATGTGTTCTTGTGGCATGAATCTTTCTTAATGTTCGTATCATAATCAAGATTGAAATTTTTAAGAATTATGCCAAAATCATAGATTCCTTCAATAAGGCTATTACGAAGTCATTATACAGGGGCTATTCATTGATGATACTTACAATGCCTAAAGGAACTGAATTTGAGAAAACAGAAATCTAAATAAACACATTCAATTCATGGTCAAAACTGTGTTTTACTAGCTTAAAACAGGCAATTCTAATTATGGTTACCCTGTTTCTTATGGAACAGAAAATTAAGAACATTATACATTAGGTACACAGGCCATCCAGAATGATAATTTGCATATAACTGTGTACATATCTTTCTCCTCTGTAAGAGTAAGTTACTGGAGTGCCAGGAGTTTTATAACCCATAAAGCATCCTGCATGTGGAAGCCTCTCAAAAACAGGTTATGTGTGAAAAATAATCTAATTTTGATGGAGACCTCAAAGGCTGATTACAAAAAGGAATGTTTACGCTCTGTGACATGACCTTAAATAGATAAGTAGATATGCCATAGAAATACCTAACTTTCTAGAGTAACGGATTATGAATCTGTCTGCTACAAATGTTCCTAAATCCTGAATTAATGTGCTCTTTTTAAACTATACCAGTTTTTGGAGGAAAAATGCCTTCCAAAACCTGAGTGCTTTATAGTCTCCTTCAAAAGTCTGACCTAAAAAAAACAAAAATACCCTATTTAAATAGTTTACCATTGACCATTATATTAAAAATCTGTCTTCTAATATTGGACACCAATTAGGAGAACATACAATATCTCAATAATCCAATATTACTGGGGATAAGGAATTTGTGATAAGCATACTTTCCAAGTAATTTAAGTTTACAAGTTGAAACACCAAAACTGTTTAACCACTTTGATGGACATCTTCCTCAATTAAAATATATACATATATACTTTACTGACTAAATATTTAACTTTTATTGTTCACATTAGATCATCATTATGAACATCAGATATTCTATACTATACTATATTGATGTCTCTAAGGACATCTAAGACTTCTAAAACTGTTCCTCTTCACTGTAGCCTTTAAAAGGCCCCATCTTCCAATGACTTTTGAGTTACATGCAATTACTTTTGATAGGTTTTCCATATTTTCCCTATCATTTCTTGCTGGGACCAACAGGCCCTCAAGTACATTCTCTTCCTGCTTTCCTCATTTTGCTGCCTTTAATCTCTATGGACTGAGAAATCAGATAACCCAACTTGTTAGGACTGTGTCTAAGAAAGCTAACAGATTCCCAGTCGAGGTAAGGAGATCCTGCCAGTGAGAGTAAAATGTGGGAGCTTTCTAGTTGGTGAACATCACATAATTTGAAGGAAGATAGATACCCATCAACTGTTTCAGCTTATTTCCTGGGTTTGGCCTATTTTCTAGATATTTGAGTTGCAAAATTAGTGACCTCTTAATAAAGGAGATATTATAACAATTTAAGATTTTTCTCTTTTAAATGTCACACAATTTTAAAAATATTTTGTGACATTTATCTAGCTGTAAACTAAAGAGCTGCTTAATTACTTCTTGGTGACTTATTAGTAAAGGTTAAATTTAAACATATTTTGGCCTCCATAAATTTAAAAGAAATTAGATATTAATATATACATGTCACTAAATATTAACTATACTGAATATTTTCAATGTGATCTTATCAAAAACACCAAGTCTTATAGGTTCCTACAAATTATCTTAAACTCAGCAAATAAATTTTATGATGAAACGTGAAATATCATGTACACAAATGGCTTAATACAGAAAAGGCAAAGAGAATCAGCAGGAATCCGTAAGTTCTATTTTCTCAGGGCTTGTATCATTTCATGATAGAGAGTTCAAACGTAAGAAGCACATTAATTCTTTCAGGATACTAAAATTTTATTTGTCAATCTTATTTGTTTGTTTATTTAAAATAATAAGGAGCAAGGAGGGAAAAATGGGAGATCTCTGCTCAACACATACCTCAAAACTGACGGGCATATTTCGCTTCAGAGCAATTTCAAACACTAAGCTGATCTCAGACTTATTTGCATCTTTGTCATCATCCATTTCTTTTCCTGATTCACCATTCTAAATCACAAAAAATAGGATGACATTGAATCTTCACTTTGTAACAAACTTTACATGTATTTAACAATCAAGAGAACCTATCTAAAATACAATAGGAAACAGGAAACCAGAAACTGGATCTTGTGGATTTCTATGTAACCACTGTAGTCGAGGGCTCTGCTGTGAGGCTTCTTGTGATTTGGTTTTAGTTTTTTTCCTCAAAGTAGAAGGATAAATGCTGAGTGTGGAAATCTCTTACTCAACCATTCACTAATTTGAGTTTATCCTATATCCTCAGACCCAGTTCTCTTTAGAGACCTCCATTACACACACACACACACACACACACACACACACACACACACACACAACCTCCACTGGTATATGATATTTAATCTTCTATGGAGACTAAGTTGCAGAAAGAGTGCAGGATGCAAACCAGGATTTCGGAGCTCTGTGCCAATTTACTTATTCACCTATTTAACACTTCTGGAGGGCCTCACATATACTGAACACAGTATAAGCATTAAAGAGATCAAGAGACAGTATTCCTGCTGTCAAGAAGCTTATGAAAACAGATAAGCAAACAGATCAGGGTCATAATGAAAGTGTACAAGGACAAAAATTCTAAGTCTGCCATTAACTAAGATAAATCTCGAAGGGGGAAGAACAACAGGCTTGAGGAAAGGGAAACTGTACAGGTTGAACCGCACAGTTTCAAATAACTAAGTGCAGAACTCCCTAAGAAGGTGACTTATTAGACACACCCGGGCTGGAGATACTATTTTGAAGTCAACAGAGAAAGTAGCTGAAGCCATGGGAACGAGTGAAATTACTGAAGATCAGCCTCAATAACCTCTCTGGTAAAATAAAGTAGGACTAGAAAGTTCATAAAGATCTCCTCCACTTTAAACTCCTTGATTCTAGATTAATTAATACAATGTAATCCATGCTCAATAAACCGTAGCATTCGATGCAAGGTAAATGAATATTATTTCTCATCCTTGCTCACATTCCCAAATCCTCCCTTGCCTGGAAACTCCACAGGGTGAACCAAAGTGCTCAAAGGTAAGGTCATCCCAGCAGGAACACAAGAGTCTAATATAGCACACAGGTTAGCTGAGGAGCAAATCACAGCAGATCGCTACTCTGGTGGTCCTTCCTATCAGCAGAGATTTCCCTTATTTGTAAAAAAGCATTTGTTTGTCTTCTCAGTAATCTCCCTAGGCAACTATAAGAAACAGGCTGCCACATGCAGCAGTGACCCACCTGAGCTGACTTTTCCGGAATAGGTTCATTCTGCAGTGCTTGAAGGGCTTTCATTGCGGCATTGTGTCTAGCAGCTTGTCGAGTCTTTCCTTCCCCAAAAAATTCATTATTTCCTACAGTCAGCTGAACATAAAAGATCTTGGGCATTGGGCAATGATACCTAAAGTAAGAAAATAAAAATATTACTGTTAGCTCAATAAAATCACTCTGTAGGGACTTCCCTGGTAGCTCAGTGGTTAAGAATCCACCTGCCAATGCAGGGGACATGGGTTCAATTCCTGGTCTGGGAAGATCACACATGCTGTGGAGCAACTAAGCCCTGAGCCCGCGCCCTAGGGCCCGCGAGCCCGTGCTCGGCAAGAAGAGAAGCCACCGCGATGAGAAGCCAGCGCACTGCAACGAAGAGTAGCCCCTGCTCAACGCAACTAGAGAAAGCCCATGCACAGCAACAAAGCCCCAAAGCAGCCAAAAAAAAAAAAAAAAATCACTCTATAATCATTAGTAAGATTTATTTTCTTTAAAATGACACCAACCATAGAATGCACTATACCCTCTTATTAACCCCAATAAAATTTTTTTTGTTCGTTTATTTACTTATTTGGTTGCTCAGGGTCTTAGTTGCGGCAGGCGGGCTTCTCAGTTGTGGCTGGTAGGCTCCTTAGCTGCGGCATGCATGTGGGATCTAGTTCCCTGACCAGGGATTGAACCCGGGCTCCCTGCACTGGGAGCTCAAGAGTCTTAACCACTGCGCCACCAGGGAAGTCCCCCCAATAAAGTTTTAACCTCATGAATGTATTTACAAAAGATAAAATGTGAGTCAATATATCTATCGATAATAAAGAATGTATGCTGATCTCCACGAAAAACATATTTTAGAAAACAACATTAAACATAAATACTTTAAAAATTATATCACAGAAGACTTCCTGGCAAGAAGTTTTCAGTCGCATTTTGACAGAAGTGACGCAAATGGTCTGGTGCTGAAGGACTGGGACCTGCCACAGAGGTGAGAGACAAGCAAGACCATTTAGGTGACAACACGCAGATTACTGTGCTTTTAGCAGAAGATAATTATGATTAGACATGGGAAGAACAGTAGTAGGATGGAGCTCCTACTGCAAAGTAATAAGTATTTTGCAAAGTAATAAGGAGATCAGAGTCAACATAAGAAAGAGTGGAGACTTTAAGCCAATTCTTAAGCAGAAAGAATCACAAAAAAATGTATTTACGGTGAAAATTTTTAGCAGGTTTGTGTTTAATGCGACTGAGGTGAGGATGCGTGACCAGAAAGCTGCAATGATGCAGACATGAGGGGATAAAGGGGGCTGTAAGAAGAAAGAACAAACCTAGGAGAAATTAAGAGGATAGGCAGTAAAATCCATTAATTTAACAATTATTTATGGAGCACCTTCTTATGAAGGGGGAATAGCACAGTGAACAAAAACACACATTAGAGTGGAGAAGACAGACAATAAATAAGATAAATATGTAGAATATCTAGTATGTTAGAAGTACATGTTGAATAGAAAAAGAAGGAAAGGTTCAGAAATGTCAGGTGGGGTGGGACAGGGAGGGGGGGGTTAGACAGAGTGGCCAGTGAGTGTCTCATTGAGAAGATGACAATTGTGTAAAGGCCTGATATAAATGAGGAAGGAAACCACACAGATAACGTGTTCAAGTAATTCTGAGGATTCCCACCTGGTTAGCATCAAGGGAGTAAAGGAAGGAAAGCTAAGAGATGGGAAGAGGTGGCCAGATTCCACAGGGCCTTCCTTAGAAATTACTGTAAGGATCTGACTTTTACCCGGAATGAAATGGCCAGATTTTTTTTTTTTTTTGCAGTGCGCGGGCCTCTCACCGCTGTGGCCTCTCCCGTCGCGGAGCACAGGATCTGGACGCGCAGGCTCAGCGGCCATGGCCCACGGGCCCAGCCACTCCGCGGCATGTGGGATCTTCCCAGACCGGGGCACGAACCCGTGTCCCCTGCATCGGCAGGCGGACTCTCAACCACTGCGCCACCAGGGAAGCCCCAAATGGCCAGATTTTAAAGAGAGAAGCAACATAATCTGACTTCCATTGATTGGAAGGATCATCTGACTATTATGTCGAAAACAGACTGTAGGGGAATGATGACAGGAGCAAGGAGATCTGTTAAGAGGCTACTGCAATAATACAGAAACCTGAACTAGGGTAGCAGCTTCGCAAGTAATGAGAAGTACTTGGATTCTGGATGAATTTCAAAAGTGGAGAAGATGGGTTTACCCAAGGACTAGCCATGGAATATGAGAGAGGCGTCGAGGAAGACCCCAGGGTTTCTGACATGAGCAACTAGACGGTGGAGCACCCGTGCGTTGAGTTGGTGAAGACCGCGAAAGGAATGGGTTTGTTGGGATCAACAGCTCTGGGGTGGAGATGTTAAATTATTCAGTCTGTTAGACATCCAAATGAAGATGTCAAAGAAGACAGTCAGATTCATAAGTCTGGACTCCAGGAAAGAGGTCCAAGGTGGAGATAGAATTTGGGTATCATCAATACGTCGGTGAAATTTAAAGCCACAAGACAGTGAGAACTCTGTGGGAGGGCGTGACTGACAGGAGGAAAACCAAGCAAGCAGAGTGCCCTTCCTGAAAGCCAAACGGGAGAAGTATATCTAGCAGGAGGGAGGAGTCAGTCGTGTCAGATGCTGCTCACACGTCCAGTGAAACGCTGACTGAGAACTGTGACCACTGGACTGGGCGAGTTAGCAAAACTAACAGATTCGATTTTGATGGAATGTTGGGTGCATAACTGCAACACTAAACAATTAAGTTAAAAATCACTCCTGTGCTGCAAAGCGTCTCTTTTCAAGCAAAGAGAAGCCAATCGAGGTCTTACTAAAGTTGTAGATGATTATTGGACCTCCAGGTGGCAGAGCTCCATGTTCAACCTGAGATAAACTGCATAGAGCCCACTCTGTAAGAATTCACAGGCAGATGGGACTAATCAGTGAAGGTTTACGGAAGGCGAAGGACTAGAAATGTACATTGGTACTGAAGATGCAGATTTGGGAGGTAATAATTGAAACCACGTTGAGTGGATGAGCACCTGGAAAGGGTAAGTGTAAAAGAACCAAAAAAGACAGCCTAAGGCTGGGATCTGACTAATGCCCACAATCAAAAGGCAGGGGAAATAATAGACAGCAGCGAAGGAGATGAAAGAGGGTCAGAGTTAGAAAAGAAATTACAACATAATGTCAGGGGAAGGGATAATCAACAATGTCAAATGTTGTGGAGAAATCCAGAGTGAGTATGAGAAAAAAGAAAAAGTCACTGTTTTAAATTTTTAAAGTCAATTTTCTTGGCCCACAGTTTTCTATTAAGATAAAATACTTTAAACGTGTTTTTACTGTATGTCATATGTTCTCATTTTTAATTGGCAAATATAAAGAAGTTAAAGGAAGAAAAAAAATCACTTATAGTAAAAGATATTTTTAACGTGCAGACTAAAAAGCATTAAAACCACAATCTTTTTTGCTCTTTGACTGCAGTAACTAGTGATGCACTGAAGTACACAACTTCCTATTACCTATTTTATTTTAGATCCCTTTAATGCAGAAATTTTGACAGACTAATATCATCAATGCAGGTTATTTTCATTTTGTCTCCCACAAAATTCAGTTTTCCCACCTCCACAGAACTTTATGCCTATTTTTAACTGGTTTCACTCTAAAACTTCAAAACAGACAACCTGAATCAGAAATTTACTTCTGGACTGAAATCCCACATGGCAAGCTTTCCCCACAGAGCAAATGTTTACAATTAATTATACACTTCTGAAAATAGAGGTCCACAACTGGAATGCTAACAGACCTTTAACTATGGTGGAGGGAGTGGGCGCCACTATAATCACTAAGGCCTGCTGATAATTACAAAACTCATTTCGGTTTGCCACAGAGACAAACAAAATTTCTGTTCATTATAACTTTACTGGAATATGATGTCATAACACATAACCATACTGAAACAATCTGCTGATTTTCAGACCAAAATATTAATTGCACCCTAAAGAGCCCTTGGGGCCTCTTCCTTTTTGGGCATCAAATATGGCTCTATGTATGTGCACGTCCCTGATGTGGATACGTATGTACATATATATTATACTGTATAAATATCAGAGGGGAAATCAGGTATGTTGCATTTTTAACATAAAAAGTAAAATATTCTAGCACTAACAGCAGGAAATACCAAGACCCGACGCCTGACTTGTTTCATTCCAGTTTCATTCCATCCTCTTACTTAACAATGATTCTTAATAATCTACCCCACGTGGTTTGAATACCTTATATATCACATCTCCTCATATCATCATGACAATTAAGATTAACCAGAGCACTCTCATTAATGGCTCCCAGATTGAATTACAGGAGAGAAGATGAAGAATTCTTTTCGTGTTAGGTCCTGGTCTCTAAGTATTCATTTCCCTTGGTAAAGAAGCTCAAAGTTTACTAACTTGAAAGGTTGATAGGCTCTATTTAATGGAGTTCCTTTTTCTATTTTTATTTATTTCTGGTAAAATGCTTCTAATAAGTGATGCACTTATTTCCACAAATTAGCACATACATACTTACCTAATCTTACACTGCTGTTCTTGAATGATTTTCCTCAATTAGAATTTTATGATCAGTGCTTAGATCCCTATCTTTTACTGTTAAAAGATGAGCCATAGGGCTTCCCTGGTGGTGCAGTGGTTGAGAGTCCGCCTGCCGAGGCAGGGGACACAGGTTCGTGCCCTGGTCCGGGAAGATCCCACATGCCACAGAGCGGCTGGGCCTGTGAGCCATGGCCGCTGAGCCTGCGCGTCCGGAGCCTGTGCTCTGCAACGGGAGAGGCCACGGCAGTGAGAGGCCCGCGTAGCGCAAAAAAAAAAAAAAAAAAAAAAAAAAAGATGAGCCATGAAAACTCACCCATCCAGGCTATTAAAGTTTCAAGGTCAAACGGCTTCTACCCTCAGCCTCCGAAGTATATTTTATAAAGTGTGATCCCGATTTCATAGGAATCATCTCTAGGGCCTGTTACAAATGCAGATTCCTGTGTTCTAACCCTGACCTGCTGAATCAGCCTCTGAGGATGGAACAAGAGTCTTCAGTTGCACAGGTTTTATTGGTGGGTCTGCACACTAAAGGCTGAGACACCTGCTCCTCAGGTCAGCACAGCCTACAATGTGGCTGATGCGACTTGATGACTGTTTCACACCCCATGCAAGCAAAGGACTGCACACATTCCTTATAGCACCACGGTTAGGTTTCTTACATCTCTTTCTCATTTAATCCTCATGGCAGCCTGGTGAGACACATGCCCCCATGGTCACCTTGAGAGGTAGCAAATCTCCCCAGCAAAGTTGCTGGGCGTCAAACTCAAGTCTGCCTAACTTCAGAGCTTAGGAAACTCTTAAGTAGTTTCCTGAAAATCTGCTTTATCTTCTTCTATTTTTCTTCATATACGTTTATTAAACTAGCTATGTCCTTGGCGGGCCAGAGAAGCTAATGCAAGGGTTCTTTCTAACCTAATAAGGTCCATGAACAGACTTCAGAGGTGCCTTACCGCGTAGGTGCTGAACAAACAGACCTCCACAGTGAAATTCTATGTTTTTAGGGTACATCAAGCCAAGCAGGGACACAAACAGGCAGGAGCAAAAGGTCAGAAAAATGGGCTCATGTGCCACACTGCCTGACAGTGTAAGTTTTATAAAGGCTGTTTGTGAAGACCGCTTTTTTTTCCCCGTTCCTCTTGTCCTCTTTTTTCCCCAAGCCCTCTGTCCACCGGAACTTTTATAAAAAACAAAACAAAATTTCAAATAAAAGAAAATAAAAGTTTCCCTTTCTTTAGATCTCAAAAGAGTCTTTAGATTTGGCCTGTCTTCAAGACTTCACAAGTCACTACAAGAATAAAGAAAGAATGATATTTGGCTCCTTTGAATTAATACTTGACATTCCTTATACAGTTTTGTTTTGGTTTTTGAGCAAAGGGAAGATTTTACATTCTTCCACAGTATTCCTACAAGAATATGGGTATTCTTATTCTTTTATTTGACTGTCAGTTATAACAACTTTCCATACCATAGATCCTTGCCATTCTCCCTAAATCTACCTCATTAATGCCCTCTCTGTGGACTCATTTTGTGTTTATCTTTCTAAACAACTAAAATCCTCCCTACCATTCTGTGACTGCCTTCTCCATCATCTCCACCTTCCTAAGTATCATTTTTACAAGGTGAGAAAGACATATTCCAAATAACATTAGAACTTTTAAAAATTGAAAAATAATTGCCTCATTTCATTTGATAGCATTATCATAAACCTCAGTCCAGCTTAAGCGCTCATGTCTCCTCTACAGGTTTACGTCTTAAATATACGAACGTGTTATCTTCTGATCTAATAAGGAGAGGCTGTGGATTTCTGTGTTTACTTCTAACATTGACTGAAAACAGAAATGTCACTTAATCTTTCTATCTCAGTTTACTTATCTGTAAAATATTTGCAGAATTTATGTTTAAAGAACTATAAAGTCCAAAACTTAGAAATCAAGTGCCCTGCTGATTATTTTGACTCTTTGTACACGTTTTGGCACAGCTAAGCGTTCTTTTTCTTGCTATTGAAAAATAATAGGTTTTATCATAAAGCTATAAAATAGTCCTTGGCACATTTTCAAGCTTGTATGTATATAAAACGTCTAGATAGGAGAGAGTTCTTTCTCTATTCACATCTATAAATTTTGAAGCTCTATCTTTTACGGGATCTGAATGTTTAGTCTTGAGAAATTTCAAAAATTAGGATCTATCAGAAAAGATTCACAGGACGGCTGAAAATAAGCTTTAAAAGAGATGTAAGGATATTCTATTCTATTTGTAGAATTATAATTATGTTTAAGATGCATAAGGGAAAATATAGAAAGATATGCACTAAAGGCTGGGATAGGGTGTTTTGAAGTGATGGAATTATAAACGATATATTCTTTCATAATTTCAAAATTTTAAAAATAATATGGTTATACTGGTATATAAACAAAAGAAAATATTTTATTGAAGTCAGTCTAGTCCCTGTCCAAACAAAAGTAAACCTGCGCTCAAAATGTAAATTTGATGAATTAGTGGAATGACTTGTGGAACACAGACTACGAGCCACAAGAGTCAATGGTTTGTACTGTGTCACTGACGCCAGTATCACAACAGGACTATGGAAATCAGAGCATGCCATCAACGAGCACCACGTTATAAACACACAATTACCACCCTCGATCCCAAACTTGGATCCAGCATAAAACTATTCTTGCCCCTTCCCTAAATGGATATCTAGATAAATCATCATCACCACCACCACCATCATCCTGATTACAGCCGACACACAGAACTCACCATGTGCCAGCCACGATCTGAAGCTCTGTGCATACTCATCTCTTTCAGCCACAGTAACAACCTCAACTTCACTCCACACGCATGGAAATGAGGAACAGAGATGTTCACTTATTTGTCCAAGGCCACCCCACTTGAGCCAGCGTCTGAACCGAACAGTCTCACTGCAGAGGCTATGGGCTTAACCTCTACTCTACGCTGCGTCTGAATGAACTGGATAAGTGAGCACTTTAAACGCAGAGCTACTAACTGTAAACTTTGGAGAGGTCATGATAGACTTGGAACATCAAGGCAATTTAAGCCAGACTTAGATCAGTGGTCACATCAGTTCCAAAGAGAAAGCTGGGGCACTGTAAGCCCAGGAGACCGAGCTGTTGGCAGCACCACTTGCTCTCTCTCACTGCCTCCTCTAGTAACCCACCTTTCGGGAACCCGTGCTTAAACGCTAACGTTCCCATGAGGGAACTGCAAGTCAAAACCACAATGACACACCACTGCACACCCACGAGGATGCTTACAGCTGTGCAGCCGCTGCTGTTCCTTAAAAGTTAAACACAGAATTACCATCTGACCCAGCAAAACTGAAGAGAAAGTTTTGAAGGCGTGGAAACAAAAATGGGCACACAAGTGTTCACAGCAGCATTATTCGTCACAGCCAGAAAGGAGAGATAACCCAAAGGGCCACCCAACTGATGAATCAAGAAACAAAATGTAGTATAGCCAAACAATGGAGTACTGAAGAGCCGTACAAAGGAATGAAGCGCTGATCCATGATACAACGTGCGCGAACTCTGAAAACATTACACTAAGTGAAAGCTAGACACAAAGTCTACATACCGTACGATTGCATTCAGATGAAATGTCCGGAATGGCCAACTCCACCAGACAGAAAGTAGATTAGTGGTTGCCACGGGCTGGGAAGAGGGAAAGTGGGGACTAACTGTTCAGGGGTAGGGGGATTCTTACGGGCATGATGAAATGTTCTGGAATTAGATAGTGGTGATGGTTGTACAACACGGTGAATGTGTAGTAATTCAGTGTACCGAACTGTACACTTTAAAGTAGTTAAAATGGTGAATTTTATGTGACTGTGAGTTTTACCTCAATAAAAACCAATTTAAAAAAAAAATGTTCATACTCCCTAAGGTTCAAACTTCTGTTTCTCATAGACAAGACAGTCTTCCTAGGTGATGTCACCTGTTCCTATTTACATTCTTGGCAGACTCCCAGAAATTAGCCTGCCAAATTGGGGGAGTGCAAGGGAGAGGGAATAAAAGTCATCCCTCCCTTCTGAACACTCAGAAATTAATAACCTCGTCTTCTTCCTGCCCTTGTTTGATTGCCAGGGGCGGGGGTTGGTGGGCGTATGTGGATTAAATTATTTATTCAAAAAATATTTATTAAAGACCTAATTCATGCCAGGGACTGCTTTAATCCCTAGGGATGGTAGACAGGCCTCAGGAGACAATCAATCAACCAATCAATCGAACAGTATCAAGTAGTAAGATGGGCTAGGAAGAAAAGTAAAGCAGAACAGAGAACCTCTTTTAGGATGTGACATTTGAATAAAGAGGTAGTTGGAGTAAGAATTCTAGGTATGGGGATGCCTGGAGGAAGAAGTGTTCCTAGCAAATGAGATAGCAAGTACAAAGGCCCTGGGGTGGTAACATATGGGGCATTTTTTGAGAAACATCAAGTGTTCTTATACCTGGAAGAAATGAGTCAAGGGGTGAGGGGCAGAAAACTAGTCACAACTTAATCCCACATGTGATGGAAGCCATCGGAGGGCTTTAAGCAGGGAAGTGACACAGTCGGACTTATTACTTAAAAGTCTCTCACTACTGTTTGCCCAAAGAAAGGCAAGAAGAAGGGGGCTGGCAGGCCACTGCATAGTCTAGACAAGTCATCTGTGAACACAGGAAACTGAATTGCCCAGAAGAATACAGGGGACTGCCGGCAGTGCTGAAAGCCACCTAAGGGCTGCGTTCATTATTTCAAGATGGGACCAGTCAGCACAGTTACGTTTTTCTGTAGCTTCCTGGGTACCAGTACAGAGTCAGAGGAGCTGGACTTAACCAGTTACACTTCTGCTAAGGATGAGTGATTATTCAAGCAGGGAAGCACTGGAAAGCACAGGAATTAAGTGACTGGCTATAGGACTGCTGTGAAGAGAGTGATGAACTCCAGGGAAATGCAGCCCTGCAGAACTTGGCAAGTTAGTAAAGGCTGCAACCGCCCTGAACCTCTGCTCAGTGTTTTCCCTAAGCACAGGTAACAGAGGACACCCCTATTTCCTGCCACCCCACTGGACGGCGGGCGTGTAGCAGGAGCAGCCAGGCGTGCCTCTCACGTGGTGGCCGACGCCCAGTGCTAGAACTTGTGACAGTGAAGAAGGGTCCCCGGCAGAGGAAGCTGGGGGCTCTCTTGCCAGGGTATGCTGTCGCTGTGTCCCTCCAGGTACCGCAGCAAACCGTCTGAGACAGGTAAATGGCTGGCACCACAGGCAGCCCAGTGAGGAGTGACAGTACAGGAATGGGGGTGGGGTCCTCAGGGCAGCATGTCTCAGAGTGTGGGTCCCACACAAAAACCATCAGAGTCCTCCTGGAGGGGTCCAGGAACACCTGTGAAAACGCAGAGTCAAGGCTGACAATCAGACTCTTTGGGCGAGTCCAGGAATCAACATGATTACCAAACAGCCTTGGTGATTTTTATGGACGCTGAAGACAGAGAGCACCTCCTTACAGGGGTCTCCTTCCCTTCCCTTGCTTGTGAATACGAAGACTTTTCATTGCTGAATGTTAACTTGGTCCCATCTGCCTTACTGAATTCTCCTGCCTGCCTCTACAAGTTCTTAGTTCTCTTGCAATTTTCCAGGTAATCACAACTGATGCGCAAAAAAATGATACTTCTTCCTATTTCCTTCCACATTTCATTCCTTTTATTTTCCCTAATTGTGTGGGTTCATACCTCCAACTGAATACCAAACAGCAGTTGATAATGGATGGTCCTGTTTTTTACTTTAATGGGAATGTAGCTAGTGTGCCCTCATTAAGCATAACACTGGCTGTTGAGGTGGGTTAAGATGGGATGGGATGGGACTTCCCTGGCGGTCCAGTGGGTAAGACTCCATGCTTCCACTGCAGAGGACGTGGGCCCGATCCCTGGTCGGGGAACTAAGATCCCACATGCCTCGTGGTGCGGTCAAAAAAAAAACAAAAAAAGAAGGGATGGTCGTGTGTGTGTGTGAGAGACAGGGAGAGAGTATGTGTGGGTGCACCTACAGAGTACACAGTTTACAGTGTTAAAGTAATATTCAGTTATTCATAATGTATTGGATTTTCTAAGTTGAGAATGGATTTTTTATGTCTTTTCAGCATCTGTGTAGTTGACAATTTTTACTTTTCATCTCTTAATAAGGTGAATTTTATTAACACATTTTCTAATCGTGAAACAATTTTACATTCCTAGGGTAAATCCCACTTGGTTACAGTGGTTCTTCTTTCAATGTACCGCCAAATTCTGTCTGCCAATATTTCAATTATGATTTTTCCTTTGATATTCTACAAATAATATTGATCTGAAGCTCTATCCTTTGTTGTTATCTCAAACTCGCATTGCTGAGCTAGACACCAAGGTTATTTTTGGTTGCCCAGAATAATCTGTTTCCAGTTTTCCGAAGGTTCAGTAAGATTCCCCTGTGAAACCACCGAGGTCGGGTGCTTTTCCTTCAGGGTGCTGGGCGAGGGGTGGCAGTTAGCTATTCCAATACTTATCCTTTTACATCTAGGGCAACCGGTTCTTTATTTTCTCCTTTTGAGGTCAGTTTTGATCATTTATATGTTTTCCTACAAAAGCATCCCATCCATCCAAGGTTCTGAAATCGTCTTCCATGAGTTAAACAAAGTAGTCCTTTATGAGAATCTTCATTTCTTGTGCATCTGCAGTGTTCCCCCATCTCAGACCATGTTTTGCACATCTGTGCTTTAAACTCAGAATTGCATGCCTTGATTAGGCTACATATTTAAATATTTTATTGGTTCTAAAAACAAGATATTGGATTCTGCATATTTTTCTATTATTTTTCTGTTTTCTAATTAATCTCTTTCTACATTCATTTTCCTTCTTCAGACTTTAGTCATCCCTTTTCTAACTTCTCACAGTGGATATATAATTAATTTGCAAGGTATCTATTAACATAGCTTTAAGGTCAATGAACCTGCCTTCTCATAGGCTTTATGTTGTCTGAACTGTCCCGTCTTCAAGAGGGAAAAACACTATACAGTGTTTCCTAAATATTTTTGGTAATGAAACCCCCTTTGTCGCGAACTCACATGTGTATTCTACAAAACACACTTGGAGACATGCTGCCTTAGTTAAGAGTCTGTGTATTCCCGCAGGTTATTGTTTAATCTGCTAAAAGCTTTTTATCTTGAATATAATAAAGATTACTTAACATTTTAAGAAATACAATTAAAAATGTTTATCAAGTACTTTTACAAGCTTGATAAACTTAAATAAACACTCAGAGAGTGAACAGAGGAAAAGATCTTTAGATTACATTAAGATCAATTGGATTTAAGCTCCATCTACTCAATCTATAAGCTGTTTGGGTAAGAGGACTTATTTTCTCTAAGACTCATCAGTAATATGAAAGATTTTGTCTGTATCAACTTTCTCAATCTGATTCAAGTGGCAAATAAGGGGGAAATTATAGTATTTTTCATGAAATATCATAACATATCTGTGCCTTTACTTAGGAGCAATTTTCAAATATATATGTGTATGTGCACTTGGAGTGCACTTTGCACTTCAAAAGCTTTTGTAAAATGTTTTAAAGGAATACAATTAAAAATTTTAATACGTACTCACTAAATACTGCATGCTAGTAGTCTAACAGCAGATCCTTAGCTTAAGAAAATTATGGCTTATTATTTGAGTTGTAAGAAGATTCTCATTATTCAATTCCATCAACAGATCATCTTTGATTAAGAGCTGTCTGAGAATGTTCTTTCAAGACCACTGGTGAAGAAAATCTCTCAAGTCCTTCCCAGCAACAAAATGGTTCCTGAGACTGGTTCTAGAAAATATTTTAAATGTTTCTGTTTCTTCATTAGCTTAAGCCCCAAAGTAGATGGTTTTGAGAAGTTTGAATTTTTATAAAAATACAAACATAACAAATCATTATTTTAGAAGGGGTTTCACACCCTGTGCGGATAAACTAATTTGGTAATGTCTAGAATAAGAGATTCAAATAAATGCATGATGGAGTTTGCACCGGAATCTTCCAAGAGCTTTAGAAATTGCTTGCTTTGTTACAATGTCCAACCCAGACGTCTACTCTAGTTAGCCTTTGCTGATCAGAATTAACTATCAACTTTGGATGCTTGCCCACTTCAAATACTCCCAGAAGCAACATGGAGACATTACATCAGCAGTATTGCAGAAAGATTAATGTGCTTTGTTTGGAGATGCAAACAGTAATTATACGCACTGCATACTTCTAGTACTTTATCTTTTTTACCCAAATCTAAGTGAATCTACTTGTACATTTGCATATAGTTTAATGACAACAATAATGTGTAGTTAACAGATATTCACTGGAATATAAAAAATTTACTTGGTATTTTCCCAGCTAATTGTTTTTACAGCTTGACTTCACTTATGCATTAGCTGCATTCATAAAAAGGTTTACATAAAGCAAATATTTTCATACTGAATCCCATTTTCCACTGTTGCCCAGTATTAGATCTTGAGCTGTATTTCTACAGGAAAATGTTGGCTCCGACACATAAAAATTATAATTAAACATCTAATGATGTATGCCAAGAAATAGGTACATTTAATCAAGTATTTTATAAAGTACATTTTGTCCTCTCACCTGCAATAAAGATTAATCAAGTGAATAACCATTCTGTTTCATATTCCCACGATCGTTAGAAGAGCATATACATTAAAGCTCCACCAACAACAACAAATGCGGAGTTTGGGTGACTTCATAGCAACTGAAAGTAGAAATATAATTTATTAGCTGAAATTGCCACATGGAGGTATGCTGTCAGGTAGATTCAGGCAATGCAAGTAGTCTCAGATTATTGACAATAATCATTGAAAAGTCTTAGAAATTTCTTCTGGTTATTGGTAATACACTTGGCGTTTTATTATAATCCATACCAGATGATTTACTGGAATTATACCGATCGTTGGAGCCAATAGCACCCTCCAACTCAAAGATTACTTTTCAAAGAAATGGAAAAAAGGACTTTCTCAACTACCTGGATCCTTTTACAGTATAAGAAGTGTAAAAAGCACCTTTTGCTAAAATAGAAGAGTACCTGGGACCTTTAGAAAACTCTCCCACTTTTAACTACAAATACTCTGAGGTAATGCAAAGCAACTGAATTTTCAGTCATTTTAAATTAACTGTTTAACTTTTCTGCTCAAATCCTCCCAGGAGTACTATGTGGAATGCAGTTCTCTATGCTCTCCTTTCCCCGTATCGCTGCCGATGACCTCGGTATGCTTTTCATCATCATACTATAGTATGAGTTGTGCCTTATTCCAGGACGCGCACTAAGCTGAGAATCACCAAATCTTCTTCAGCTCTGCCATGAACCCTGAGGCAAAAACACGGCATGGCAACAAATCAGACGATATCGGTAAAGCTGCGACACTGGTATTCAGTCTGACCACCACACACGGGAAAAGGCTAATACTGAGAACTTGACAAGGCTAACAGTTCCGACCTCTGATTATGATGGTTTATTCCTGCTGACAATATGGATACGAAATTGCATTTCAGTCATGCTGCAAATTCTCTTGTGTGTGCAAAGCAGCTTTTGAGGTTACTGTTGAGTAAGTGTGCCACGATATCCTAATGTTCCAAAAGAGGCGGCGTTTACATGCGTTAGCATAATGCAGCAGAACACACATGCGCTCTGAAGAACCCAGTCCTGGGTTGGAGGCCAGCTTGGTCCTCTACTGGCCTGTAACCCTGGGCAAGTTACACTCTGTGCCAGAACACGGCAGGAAACTATAGTTGTTTGTCCTTCTTCTTTCTTGGCTACTAACCCATCGTCCTTCTCAGACATGCCACAGTGTTTCTATGATACTTCAGCCCCTCTCATGTATTTTTTTTTTTTTATTCCCCATAAATAACCTAGGGGCCTTGCCACCAGCTCCACGTTACTATGCCTGCTGCGGCAGGCCCAGGAAGGGCCGCAGTGATGCTGGCAGGCCTCTAGGCTTTCACTTCACATGCTGGATGGCACCCCTGTCAGGGCTCCCACCATACCGGGGAGAAGAGCATCCCGTGTCTCCCTAGGAACACTGCCCATTGGTTCATCAGTCATTCGAGATGCCAGTGCGCTTCAAAATATCAGGTAGTGTTCAGAAGACACACTGACATGTCCAGATATTATGAAAACCAGGAAAAACCAACTAAATAAATATTCAGATGAATCTAATGTAATGATTAGATTACATTTTACCACATGTAAATGAATATTACTTTTACCACAACTTTTAAAATTCTCTGTTTTGTGTCTTAAGGGACATCTATTTACATGTTTGGGTTATTGTTCTATCCATATAAACTATTCTGTGACCTGTCAGTCAACCACAGTGTAGGAGTCTAGTAACTCATTTATCTTTGAAGAAGTGCATCTTGACCAGAGACTGTGAGAATGCCAACAAATAATGAGAAAATAAAGAAAGCGAGAGGGTCAAGGCTCAGATAACTGAAGCCAAGAAAAAGCCTGGGAAATGAATGAGTAATAAGCTCCCAGGAAACCTAAACTGAGAAAAGCAGTAAGCCATCATGAGAATAATACCTGAGATAATTAAATATATAGTCCAAACAGTAGCCTAAGATCCTAAACCTGACCCAGAGGTAAAAGACAACAGCTAAACAGGTGAAGGTGCTCATTTTCATCTCGATGAGGGAGACAAGGGATGAGGAAAAGAGAAAGAAAAAGCACGCAATCAGGGACAACCCTGGTGGGGCAGTGGTGAAGAATCCGCCTGCCAGTGCAGGGGACACGGGTTCAAGCCCTGGTCCGGGAAGACCCCACATGCCGGGGAGCAACTAAGCCCATGCGCCACAACTAATGAGCCTGCGAGCCACAACTACTGAAGCCCTCGTGCCTAGAGCCCGTGCTCGGCAACAAGAGAAGCCACTGCAATGAGAAGCCCGCGCACTGCAACGAAGAGTAGCCCCCGCTCGCCGCAACCAGAGAAAAGCCCACGTGCAGCAACAAAGACCCAATGCAGCCATAAATAAATGAATAAATTTACAGGAAAAGAAAAAGCACACAAGCAATGAGAGTGGAAAATACCTGGTGATATTAGGTATAATATCAGTTTATTATATTCCATTAGAAATACAGACTATTGAAACTCAACATAAAAAACTTACTGGATTTAGGAAAGATCAGAACATGAGATAGTTTTATTTTCGTTTTAAAATGTGATATGTAGACAACTAAACAGTTCAATACAGTAAAAAACGTCTTGCTGCCTTTACTGATTTGGAGAAAGCCTTCCATATGTTCTTAAAAACACAGGATGTCAAGCAAAACCAATGGGTCATTCAAACCCCAGTGTGTATAAGGTTCCAGAAGTATGTGAGGAAGCAACATAGAGAATTCTGAAAATCTGAGGCCTACAGAGGAGTAAAATCAGAATGCATCTTGAGCAAATTCTATTTATTTTTGTTATTCTCTTTTACTTACTTTTATTATTCTCCTGAAAAGTTCACTCAGGAGGACAAAAGGCTCGCAAAAAGGACTACACAGTCTTATTTGCAGAGGGTGACAGTTCTTGTGAGACAAGGAGAGAAATCTACAACGTAATCTGAGATTGTAAAACTGGAAACTCCTAAGCCCTAGAGGCATCAAGACTGACAAGTGCATGAGCGCTGTGATCCCCCAGGGAGCGAAATCACCCAGATACGCACGGGAAACCCTGGCCAGAAACTGAATACTTCAGAGCTTGGTGAACTTACAATGAAGTCAACTAGATGAAGAGCTCATGTTATCATCCTGGTTGGCATCTGACTCTTGTTTTATCAAAAATGTAATTCTAATAACATCAAGATAAGTATATTCTTTTACTTCTCAGATTTAAGAAGGCAAGGACTCCCCTGAAATGCTTGTGAACCCTGTAACAGACCGTAAAACTTCTTCAATAAAGGAAATGCTTAGAGTGAATGATTCACATACTATTCTGGGGGTGATGTTCTAGGAGGGCTATAAAGGGACTGATTTCTGTTCAGACACAGGGAAAAGGGGAGTCTTATTCACTGTAGTCCTAGCGTCTCGTATCTGGCATGACACCTAGCACTTAAAAGGAGTCTTTGTTAACTGAGTGAGTGATCACAGCTAACGTTTACTGAGCCGTTCACCCTCTGCCAGCATTGTGCATAAGGTAACCCGTCTAATCCGCACAACAGCCCTATGAGGTAAATACTATTATCACTTCTATTTTAGAGCTGAGGAAACCGAAGAACAGAGAAGCTGAATAACTTGGCCTGGGGGAGCCAGGTTTCAAAGGCAGGCAGGCTGGCTCCGCAGCCCCTTCACCGCTCCACCACACACGGCAGTCCCCCCAGCGGGAGAGTGAATGGCTGTGGGCAGCAAACTGGCCTAACAAGGGCCAGGGTCTAAGCTGCGTGGGAGTAAAGCAAACCGGGACCGCCACCGGCTGAGTTCTAAGTAAAAGGATGCCTGTAGGGTCCGGCTGGGAAAGGCGCCAGGAGTGGATGCACCTGCTTGTGACGGTGGACTCTGAGTGCTTCCCAACGCTGGGTGTGATCAGTGACCTCGAGGCAGAGGCCTGATACATCGATGAGGACAGGCTGGATCTGCAGTTTTCATCCTGGGCTCTACACGGAAATCACCTGACTTACAAATCAGCAAGAAAAAAGACCAGTAGATCAACAGAAACACAAGCAAAGGTTATAAACTCAGTGTTCACAGAAAAGGAAATATAAATAACTCTTACACATGAGAAGATGCTCAACTTCACTGATAAAGAAAGTCAAATTAAAATGCCAAAAACGTATGACCTTTCCCCAAATTAGGTTGGCAAAACCCCCAAAAGATTCAAAAGAGCCTCATTTCTAGTCTGGATTATTGTAATAACCTCCTCCTCTTAGTTGCCAAAGACATCCTTTCAAAACATAAGTCAGATCACGTCACTATTTTGCTCAAAACCCTGCAATGGTTCTACAGCTCACTCAGAGCAAAGCCCACATCCTTCCAGTATTGACAAGGCCTTACATCCATCTGCCTCCAAGTCCTATCACTGACTGCCACTCACAGCGCTCAGCACTCCACTCACTCCACTCCTACCGCACTGGCCTCCTTCCCGCTGCTCCAACTCACCAGACAGGCTTTCACCTTCAGGCCTTTGCGATGTCTGATCTCTTGCTTCTCCCCCAGAGCATCCTCAAAGCTCACTCTCTCTCTCCTCCTCAAAGCCTTTGCTCACATCTCACCGTCTCAATAAGACCTCTGTATTTAAAATTGTAATCCTCATCCCTTTGCTCTGCTCTAACCTTTCATTTTCTAGCCTACTATAGAATATCCTTACTGCATTTAATTTTTATTGCCCACCTCCCCTAACTAGAATGTAAGCTTCAACAGGGCAGGAATGTCTATTTTATTTAATGATGTACCCAAAGTACCTATGCACGTGGCTAAAACGTATGCACAAAGATATCTGTACTACAACATTGCTACAGCAAAACAACTGTCCATGAATACAAAATTAGTTAAATAAATTATAGAACAATCACACAGTGGAATGCTAACAGTTTATAAAATAAATGAAGCAGTAGTCCTGTTTCCAGTATGGCCAAGTAAGCTCTGACTGGACCAATCCTCCTGCATTAAACTATAAACTGAACAAAATATGAAAAACGGAAGAGTGAACAAAACAGGCAATACTGGAGTGGGGTTAACATCTGGAAAAAAGGAACAGCACAGGATGAGTTTCTCTCTTTTTTTGTTTTAACAGCTTAAACCTGAGGGCAGGTCCCAGGCTGTTGCACGTGAGGCAGCTAAAATGCCAACAGAGAACACACAGTCTTATTGGCTTGAAGAGCCAGAGATAAAAAGGGTTCAGCGCAAGTATAGTCACTGAAAATGACTGTCTCCTTCGACTAGAAAATAAGGGGGAAATCCTAAAAATAGCAGATCTAGAGAAAGGGAACCCCAAATTCTGTGTATAAAACTCTGCCCAAATCTCTACTGACCCCTGAGCCACACTGGCATGGGACAGACTCAAAGCAGCAGAGCTAACAGGTTGAAATTTGAGCTGCTGCTCAATCAGAAAACAATCTTGTCAGTAGACTTCAGCCCAATTAAGTGCCCGCTTTAAAAAATTACTACACTTCAGAGGGACGCAACAGAACCTAGTTTCCACAACATGTAACTCAAAAAGTCCAGAATACAATCCAAAATTTCTCAACATGTGAAGAAGCAGGAAAAAATTATCTGTTCTCATAATAAAAGACAATCAACAAAAAACAAGCCTGAAATAACCCAGATGTTAGAATCAGCAGTTATACTATGCTCAAAGATATAAAAAGAAAATGTGATTTTAATGGATAAATGCATGGGACATCTCAGCAGAGAACTATTAAAAAATACAAATGGAAATTCTAGAACTGAAAATATAATAATTCAAATTTCAAATTCACTAGATAGGCATAGTAACAGAAAGGATATGGCAGAGTCAAGATTAATCAACAGAAATTATACAATCTAAAAACAGAGAGGAAAAATTATTGGAAAAAAGTGAACAGAGCCTTAGGAACCTGTGAGACAATATTAAAAGTTCTACCAGAGGAAAGGAGTGAAAAAAGACGGCAGAAAAATATTAAAAGACATAAGAGCCAAAAACATCTCTTGGTGAAAGACATATTTACACAGCCAACAAGTTCAGTGAGCTAGAATAATGTAAAGGAAACCACACAAGACGTATATCTGAATTACTAAAAACTAAAACGACATATTACATACAGGGAACAATCATTCAAATGATGGCTGACTTCCTTTTTTATCAGTTAAGGCAAATACATTTGTGTGTTTGTTTTTGAATGGCTGACTTCTCATGAGAAAAAAACTGAGGCCAGAAGACAGTGGAACAACATCTTTAAAGTGTTGAAAATAAAAAAGCTGTCAACTCAAAATTCTATATTCATTGAAAATATGTTTCAAAAATGAAGGCAAAATAAAGACATTTTCAGTTACTAAAAATTAAGGGAATTCATTGCCAGAAAACCTGAGGGGCTATAAGAAATGCTAAAGAAAATTCGAGGCTGAAGTGAAGCCAGATGGAAACCTGGATCTTGAGAAAGGAATGAACAGCACGAGAATGGTCAACTTGTGAGAAAATGTGAAAGGCTATTTTTTTCCTTTTAATTTCTTTAAAATATGTAGACTATTTAAATCCCAAATTATAACATTGTGGGGTTCATAGAGTATGCAGATGTAATACAAATGACAACCACAGTGTAACAGATGTGCTGAGAGGTTAAATAGACCCATATGGTTATAAGTTTCTAAAATCTTCATACTAAAGTTACAAAAAATGATGCAACTCCTTATGTAGTAATATAGAATAATCTTTAAGGTGTATCTCAAATTTTAAAAGGATTCGGAATATTGTTATAGAATGATGCTTTCTTAAAGTAAATATACACATATGGCCAGAGGATATCCTGAAAGGATAAGCACGAAACTGGCAAGGGCAGATTGAGTACCGGAACACAGGGGTGGTACAATGTTTACACTAATATTCAAATTTTTAAAACTTAGTACTATATAAAAGTAATACAGGGACTTCCCTGGTGGTGCAGTGGTTAAGAGTCTGCCTGCCAATGCAGGGAACACCGGTTCGAGCCCTGGTCCAGGAAGATCCCACATGCCGTGCTGCAACTAAGCCCATGCGCCACAACTACTGAGCCTGTGCTCTAGAGCCCGTGAGCCACAACTACTGAGCCCGTGTGCCACAACTACTGAGCCCGCACGCCTAGAGCTGGTGCTCCACAACAAGGGAAGCCACCACAATGAGAAGCCCGCGCACTGCAACAAAGAGTAGCCCCCGCTCATCTCAACTAGAGAGAGCCCGCGTGCAGCAACGAAGACCCAACGCAGCCAACAATAAATAAATAAATTTATTTTTAAAAAAGTAATACAAAAAAATTTTGGAATAACATACACAAAAAAATAACAGCTCTGAGAAGCTGCACAATAAGAAATGTTTAAACTGTTCTTGATTCATTTCCCAAACCTATATGACTAAAGGAAAACCACTCTCCTCCCTTTTCTTAAATAACAGTTATTCTATCTCAAAAGAGACAAGTATTGTAGGTACTGATTTTTTTTTTTTTAAATCACTCTTTGATTAATTGAGCCAACCAAATATAGTAAGAAAACTACTCGGGTCATTTGAAATACTATTTAAAAAAAGACTTAGACCAGTGGTCTGCAACCTTTTTGGCACCAGGGACCAGTTTTGTGGAAGACAATTTTTCCACAGGGCTGGGGGGGATGGTTCAGGCAGTGATGCGAGCAATGGGGAGCGACGGGGAGCGGCAGAAGAAGCTTCACTTACTTGCCCGCTGCTCACCTCCTGCTGTGCAGGCCGGTTCTTAACAGGCCACGGACCGGACCGGTACCGACATAGACCACCCAAGTAACTCTAATTATAATTGCAATTTCACTGGCAGTTTAACGAAGTTGCATCCACTAAAATTCTAAACTGAATATCTTCCAAGATACGCTTAAAAGCAGTCACTATCCCACGGCTTATTTATTTTAAAGAGTCTTTTTTGGGTATCTCTGACATTCCTGGCCAAACTGAATGAAATTAACTATCTCTGAAAACACACAAAAACTATTTGTTGAACATACAAATAGTTTCCATTAAAAATGTCACAATATATTTTTTACTTCCTAAAGATTGATATGAATTATAACCATTATTTTGGTGTAAACATGAAAAAATTAAAGTTTAATATTATTAGAAGGCATCCATCTTGGTGTTGTAGATTAATATGTAATCTTTCCATGTGATGATACACTCATTTTACTAGTTCTTTGGGTTCTGGGCTCCTTTGGATTTTTAAATCCACTCGTCAATCTTCTTTAATAGTGTATTTTACCCAATTTATCTTTGTACCTATACCAACAAAGGAATAAGACCACAGCTTGTGAATACTCAATCTGCCATAATCCTCTTTAATCAGGAGATTGTATATAATGTTTCTATGCTATTTGAAGGGAGGACATCATCCTAGTTTCATCTGTGCTAACAAGAAGAATTTATTATGAAAAGATCTGGGAAAGGGATGAGGTGCTAAGATGAAAGACATAGACGCCTACTATATTCAGCTGGTTTTCTTCTTCATAAATGAAGTGTTAATAGTGAGATGTTAATGACCCACACTTGATACCTATTCTCTACAACCCTCTCAGATGACTCAGAATGAAAATAAGTTTCTGTATTACAACTCAAACTAAAAATTATACTGAAAAGGACATGTTTAAGCACTTTAGAGATATGTACATATTTCAAGCTTATTCTTAAAAACTTCATGTTTTAGGTAACTTTGAACAAGACAGACATAATTTCATTATTCTTGTTCTGGGTTGATATTGTTTTTGCTTCTCCCAAACCATAAAATTTACAGGAGAAAAAAATTCATCTGTAAAAGTGTTCACATATTTGGAAACAAAAATTAAATCAACCCTCTACAGAGCCAAGAAGAGAGTTATCAAACAGAATACATAATAGAAACTTAAAATTATACAAAATTAAACTAGTAGCAACACTTATATCAAAGGGGTGAAGTAGTTTAAGAATATTTACTCTGGGCTTCCCTGGTGGCACAGTGGTTGAGAGTCCGCCTGCCGATGCAGGGGACACGGGTTCGTGCCCCGGTCCGGGAAGATCCCACATGCCTCGGAGCAGATGAGCCCATGAGCCATGGCCGCTAAGCCTGCGCGTCCGGAGCCTGTGCTCCGCAACGGGAGAGGCCACGACAGTGAGAGGCCCGCGTACCGCAAAAAAAAAAAAAAAAAAAATTTACTCTGGCTACATTAGGAGGAAAAGTCACTTATTGATTCACTGGGCCAGCGAAATCCAATACGAATGCTATTCTGCTGCTTATAAGATCA
This sequence comes from Phocoena phocoena, assembly GCF_963924675.1. Taxonomy (NCBI): domain Eukaryota; kingdom Metazoa; phylum Chordata; class Mammalia; order Artiodactyla; family Phocoenidae; genus Phocoena; species Phocoena phocoena. Next base: position 18,085,517 of record NC_089235.1, read on the forward strand.
TTTGAAATAATTACTTTTTAAAAAGACTTAGTCTATCAATGTCAACTTCAAATATAACAGAGTTTTTCCCATAAACCAAGTAAATGGGGAAAATATAGAATTATTCCAAATTTCTGTTTATCCTACAAAGAAATACTTCCCAAACCCAAGTGCTTCCTATCACAATATATGACATTATATACTGTTTACTGATCAATAGGAAAAAGGAAAATGTTAATTGAAATTAAAATAAAACATACATCTTCTACCATAAAAAAAAGAGAAGAATAGAACCAACAGGGGTCAAATAAATGGAAATTATTAGAATTGGTTATATATAAAAAATAGTTCCCTATATTTCACATACTTAGAGTTATAAAATAACCCCATAAACCTTATTGCTCATTAATCTAGATCAGGGATCAGAAAACTTTTCCTGCAAAGAGCCAGACAGTAAATATTTCAGGCTTTGCAGGCCATACAGTTTGTATCCACCTACTCAGCACTGTGGTTGGAGTGTGAAAGCAGCCACAGACAACACATCAATGAATGAGCATGGCTGTGATCCAATAAAACTTTATGTATAGTCACTGAAATCTGAATTTCATATAATTTTCACACATCACAAAATATTCTTCTGATTTTTTTCAGTGATTTTTAAAAGCACAACCTTAGATTATGGACCATAATGAACAGGCAGCATGCTGGATTTGGCCTATGGGCTAAGGTTTGCCAACCCCTGATCTAGAAATACATGAAAAGTAGGTGCTAGTAATACTTTCCAAACATTCTTTTTAATAATAGAATATAAATATTGTTGCATTTTTACTCTACCATTATTTTTCCAATATATGAAGTTCTAAAACAGCATTATCTGCCAAAATAACAACTGACCCAAAACTAAGAAAGTTAAATGAAGAATTCTTAATATTTCAAAGCCACGAAAAAGAACTAACACAAAAACAGAAAAGTGTTATTTCATTACACATTCCTAGGTCATAAATTTCACATGGAATTAAACTGATTCTATATAATGTTTGCCCACTGAACTATCATGGAGTTTTAGTTATTTTTATGCCAAATCTAGAATTTCATTCACCCCACATGTAAAATAGTATTAAAGTGCGGCCACAAGAATTCTGGCATTTTCATAGTTAATGCTATTCTGTATGGTAATAGTGAAATGTCTTAGGAAAAAAAAAATCACAGGACACAGTCACGGAAACTGTACTGCAGTTGTAGCTTACCTATAACTAGTTAAGATCTTAAGCAAATCATGTAAGGCAGCATTTCCTAAAGTCTGTTCTGTATCCACAGATGATTCATTAACATAAGAGGATCCACGGCCAAATGAGTTTGGGAAATGTTATACATTAGACACATTTCTAGAAGATTTATAATGTACATAAGCATATCATAAGTTCTGAGAAGTTGTGCAATAAAGAAATCCTTTGGTTTAATCCAGACTCTCCAAATGTACCCAGTTTGAGCAGTGCTTATTAACATCCCGCAAAACTAAAATTCCTTAAAACAACATACTTGGAAAATTTTCTCATCAGTAGAGATGAGAAAAATATCCCTTCAGGTTCTAAACTTTAAAATTCTGTGAGATTATTTGTGAACGCTGCTCAAATATTTAATTCAAATTTACAAACCTGAACCCTCTGGACCAAATATACTCTTTATGCTCTCACAACACTGTGACCTTCCTCTTTCAGAGCACTTATCTTTGGATTGAAATCATCTCTCTAACCATCTAGACTCACCTCCTTAACTGGGAGAGGGAATCATGCTCCATCATTCTTGTTTCTTTAACACTTACCAGAGTGCACGGATCATTAAATGTTTTGCTTTTTGTTTTTGTCTTTATTCTAACACAACAAACTCCTATTTGATTGCCCCACAACCATACCTACCCTTCTCCTATTGCTTCTCTATGCACCTATGGTCACGTTTCCTCCTCCTTAAAAACATTCATCTCCCATTCCTCTTAAGATGGAGACCAAATGCCATAAGATAGCCCCAGAGGATCTAAACTGCTTTACCTCATATCATATCATATCATTGTTCCTCTCTGCTTTATACATTTTAGTCACACAAAGGTAGTACAGATGATATAGTAAACGGCACAGAGAAAAAAGCAGGACAGGGGACTGGGAATGTCAGGGTGGAGTCAGGTGGGTGGCCACGAATGGCATGACTAAAGAGGTTCCATTAGTGAGAGGGAACAGAAAATAAACACCTCTAAACTGAGTCTGGATGACTGGTTTGGAAAATGCAGCAGGTGTGGCTAGAGTGGCATTGGCACGGTGGAGAGCAGTACATGAGGTCAGAGAGGTAATGGGAGGCCTGGGAGACCAGGGCCTTCTAGGGCACTGTGTATGCAGTCAGCTCCCGTGATGACCTCTCTAATCTAGATCCCGCCTCTGAAGTCGTCTCCTATATCAAACTGTACTTGACAACTCCCCCTGGATGTCTTAATGGAACGTTTAGCTGAGGTCTTAATCCCTGCTTCAAATCTGTTTCTCCTCCATTCTTCCCCGTCTCAGTAAATGGCAGTAACCTCTACATATTGGCCAAAGCCAGAAACCTGAAAGTGCCTCCCACTGAACTGAGAATAGACACAGAAGTCTCCATGCTAGGTAGCCATATCCTTTGATTAGCATAGTAAAGTTGGTGAAAAGCCTAATCCCATATACGTAGCACTCCAATGAGTATTGCTTCCCAGGCATTTATTACACACATACCTGCATCTAATTCCCATGTGAGGGAATTAACATTCCTGTGGGGGCAGATGCTGGGTGAAGTGGGACATTAAACCTGGGTGTCCCCTGAAATGCCAAATGTCCATCTAAGACAAAAATGGTACAGGACTTCCCTGGCGGTCCAGTGGTTGGGACTCCGAGCTTCCACCGCAGGGGGCACAGGTTTGATCCCTGGTCGGGGAATTGGGATCCCACATGCCGCGTGCTACATGACTCACCCACAAAAATAACAAATAAATAAATAAAAAATAAAAACAGTTCTTAAAAAAAAAGGTACCTGCACCTAGAGTTCAGTCCTAACAGTAGCTTCAGGCTAGGAGGCAGCAAGCATAGAGGAAAAGGTCCCTACAGCCTTTCACAGTGTAAGTCTAAAAGTGAGAGATCCAGTGAACCCTATCAAGTAGGACCAATGCCCCAAATTGCTTTATTTTTACACTCTCTAAAAAGAAATGGAAGCCACAGACTAGGAACTACTGCTCTGCTTGAAAATTTCTGGGACCCTTGTAACTTCCCCATGATGATTATTTGTGCTACTGTTACTTCATGGTGACTAGCAAGAAACTCCACACAAAAATAACAATAAATTATGGTGCATTGCTACAGTGAATACTAAGCAAATTTATTAAGTAGGGGGATAGTTACATGGAAAGCTTCACAAGTGAAAGGGGGTTATATATGATTTCCATACAAAATGTTAGTAGCAGCACCTCTCAAAGGTGAGACTACAGATTTTAAATCAAAGGTTTGTATGTGCTTGTCCTAGAAGGTAACAAGAAAATGAGGAGTTAAGAAGGCAGAATGCAAAATTAGACATGGATTTTGAAAAGTACATTTTATGAGACTTGCTGTGGTCTTTTACCAGCAAAAGATTCTGACACCTACCTTCCTTTCTACTTTTGGTAGTCCTATTATTCAAAACTCTTTAGTGAAAAGTTTTCTAGCAATACAAACTTCTATCTTTATTGAAACATCAAATTAGCTATAATATGATGCTTTATTCCTAAAGTCTAATAAAATTTATACACATAAAAGGAAATAAGGGGTTCCAGGAGAAGGTGGAGTAGATGTACTTCTTTTCTTTCCTCATGCTAAGTACAACTAAAACTCCAGGTCATTACATGTACCATAAACTTAAGAAAATTCTGAAGGCTGGAAGAAGGGAAGCTGGCTAGAGAACGTGGAACCAGATGAACAACATATCAGGATTTCTTTTTGCCTAATATATCCTGAACTGGGTGCTAAGAAGCCAGCAATCTTAAAATGTCAGTGTGTACAGACGAAGCACACACACACACACGCGCGCGCGCACACACACACGCACACACACACACACACACACACACACACAAAGAAAGGCTTATTCTCTCTAGCCAAAGGACCAAGAAAAGGGCAATCATGCAGGACAGAAAGATTTTAGACAATAATTGCTATACTCCAGCAATGAAAAAGCTGCAACCCTATCTCATCTCCGCCAGCAAGAGTTACATAAGGAGCCTAGATTTCCATCCTCCCCAGCTATAATGAGGAGTTCTTTTTCCCCTGCTGGAATGGTGTCAGAGAAAGCCAAGTGAAGTTGGAACTTTCATCCCTACCCAGAGGTAATGAGCCTCCTTCTCCCCTATGAGGTATCAATGACGCTAAGTAGGGAACCTGTATTTCCATCCAGACCTGGCAATAACATGAGAAACTCCTCAGTTTCCTGCTGGTCCAGTGTCAGAAAAAGCCTCCTAAAAAGAAGATTTAAATAAGCTCCACAATCTCATAACATAATACCCAAAATGTCCAGATTCTAGCAAGATCAGTCATCAAACCAAGAACCAGGAAAATCTCAACTTTAATGAGAAAAGACAATCACCAGACACCAAATTAAGACAACACAGATGTTGGACTCAACTGACAAGTATTTTCAGTCATCATAAAAATACTTCAATAAACAATTACAAACATACTTGACACACACCAAAAAACAAAGAAAGTCTCAGCCTCCAGAAAAACAAAACAAAAACCAGAAGATATAAAGAACCAAGTTGAGATTTAAGGACTGAAAAAACAGAGTAACCAAAATGAAAAATTCACTGGAAAGGCTCAACAGCAGAACAAAGATGACAGAAATTAGAATCAGTGAATGTGAAGATAGAACATGAATTTCTCAACCTGAATAACAGAGAGAAAACAGACTGGGGTGAAAAATGAACAAAGGCTCAGAGAACTGCAGGGCTATCACAAACGATCTAACATCTGTGCAACTGGTGTCTCAGGAGAAGAAAAGAAAAAGTATATAGGGTTAGAAAATAATTCCTCTGCAAAAATGGCTGGAAAATTCCCAAATTTGTCAAAAGATGTAAACTTACAGATTCAAGAATCTGAACAAACTCCAAACAAGATAAACCCAAAGAAAACTATGCCAAGACAAATTCCTGAAAGCTAAAATCAAAGAAAAATTGTAAAAGCCACAAGAGAGAAATGATATCGTATCACATCTTATCAGTAAAGGAAAATCAATTTGAATTACAGTGGATATCATATCAGAAACCATGGAGGCCAGAAGAAAGTGACACAGCATTTATCACGTACTGAAAAAAAACTGTCAACACGAAATTCACCATCCAGTAGGCTAATCCTTCAGGAATGAAGGAGAAATCAAGGCATTTTCAGATGAAGTTAAACTAAAAAAATTTGTTGCCAGTGGACCTATCGTAAAAGACTAACAACAGAAAGATCTTAAAATGGAAAGAAAATGCTAGGATCTTGGAACATCCAAAAGGAAAAAAGAACAAGAGAATAATTATAGATAAACAGAGGAGTTTTTTTTCTCCTCCTGTGGTTTCTATACTATATTTAATGCTTGAAGCAAAAACTACCATTGTCTGATATGATTCTCAAAGTCCGTATTTAAAACAGTATTACAAATGAAAGACCGTAAAGGGACTTATAGGGAAGCTAAGGTTTCTAACTTTACTCACATTGGTAAAATGCAGACACCACTAGGCTCTGGTAAGTTATATATGTATAACATAATACCTGGAGCAAGCATTTAAAAATCTATACAAAGGGATACACCCTGAGACACTAGATAAATAAAAATGGAATACTTAAGGCACAAGCAACCCATAGGAAGGCAGGAAAAAGTAAACAGACAAATGAAAAACAGAAATTAATAAACTGATGAAATGAAAAACAGAAATGAAATGAAATAAAAAATAAAATAAAATTGTAGATTTAGGCCCTAACATACCAATAATTACATTAAACATAAATGGTCAAACTATTCCAACTAAAAGACAGAAATTGGTCGAGTGAATTTAAAAACATTATCCAACTACATGCTGTCTGTAAGAAACTCACTTAGAATATAAGACTATAATTAGGTTGAGAGTAAAGTGATAGATAAGGTGTATCATACAAATATTAGTCAAAATAAAGCAGTACTATTTTAATATCAGAGCAGATTTCAAAGCAAAGAAAATTACCAGAAACAAAAAGGGACACTTCATAAGGATAAAAGGGTCAAATCCACTGAGAAGATACAGCAATCTTAAATGACAGAGCTGCAAAATATGTGAAGCAAAAACTGACACAACTGAAAGAGAAATGGATAAATCCCCAATTTTATTTGGAAACTTCAATAAACTTCTCACAATTGATAGAACAACCAGACAGAAAATCAGTGAAGATACAAACTTAACAACACTTTTAACCAATATGGCCCAATCAATATTTATAGAACACTCTACCAACAACAGCAGAATATATATTCCTTTCAAGTGCCCATGAAATATATACCAAGATAGACAATATACTGAGCCATAAAACAAATCTCAACAAATTTAAAAGAAGTGAAATCATACAGAGTGTACTCTCTGACCACAATGGAATCAAACTAAACATAAGTGAACAGAAAGGTAACAGGAAAAATCTCCAAACATTTGGAAACAGAACAACACATTTCTAAAATAATCCTTGAGTAAAAGAAGAAGTATCAAGGGAAATAAGTATATACATACTGAACTGAATGTAAATGAAATACAACATATCAAAATTTGTGAGCTGAAGCTCAGAAGTGCTAAGAGAAATTTATAGCACTAAATGTGTACATTAGAAAAGAGAAGAACTCTCAAATTAATCATCTAAGCTTCCATCTAAAGAACAAAGAAGGCAGGAGCTTCGAAATGGCAGAAGAGTAAGATGCGAAGATCACCTTCCTCCCCACCAATACATCAGAAATACATCTACATGTGGAACAACTCCTACAGAACACCTACTGAACGCCGGCAGAAGACCTCAGACCTCTCGAAAGACGAGAAACTCCCCACGTACCGGGGCAGGGCCAAAAAACAAAAAGAAACAACAGAGACAAAGAATAGGGACGGGACTTGCACCTCGGGGAGGGAGCTGTGAAAGAGGAAAGGTCTCCACACACTAGGAAGCCCCTTCGCGGGCGGAGACTGCGGGTGGCGGAAGGGGGAGCTTCGAAGCCGCGGAGGAGAGCGCAGCAACAGGGGTGCGGACGGCAAAGCGGAGAGATTCCCGTACAGAGGATCGGTGCCGACCGGCACTCACCAGCCCCAGAGGCTTGTCTGCTCCCCCCCCCCCCCCCCGGGGCGGGCGGGGCTGCGAGCTGAGGCTCGGGCTTCGGTTGGATCCCAGGGAGAGGACTGGGGTTGGCAGCGTGAACACAGCCTGAGGGGGTTAGTGCACCACGGCTGCCAGGAGGGAGTCCGGGCCGGAGAGGCAAGAGACTTTTTCTTACCTCTTTGTCTCCTGGTGCGCGAGGGGAGGGGATTAAGAGCGCCGCTTAAAGGAGCTCCAGAGACGGGCGCGAGCCGCGGCTAAAAGCGCGAACCCCAGAGACGGGCGTGAGACGCTAAGGCTGCTGCTGCCGCCGCCGCCACCAGGAAGCCTGTGTGCGAGCACAGGTCACTATCCACACCCCCCTTCCGGGGAGCCTGTGCAGCCCGCCACTGCCAGGGTCCCGGGATCCAGGGACAACTTCCCCGGGAGAACGCACTGCGCACCTCAGGCTGGTGCAACGTCATGCCGGCCTCTGCCGCCTCAGGCTTGCCCCGCACTCCGTACCCCTCCCTCCCCCTGGCCTGAGTGAGCCAGAGCCCCCGAATCAGCGGCTCCTTTAACCCCGTCCTATCTGAGCAAAGAACAGACGCCCTCCAGCGACCTACACGCAGAGGCAGGGCCAAATCCAAAGCTGAGCCCCTGGGAGCTGTGAGAACAAAGAAGAGAAAGGGAAATCTCTCCCAGCAGCCTCAGGAGCAGCGGATTAAAGCTCCACAATCAACTTGATGTACCTGCCTCTGTGGAATACCTGAATAGACAACGAATCATCCCAAATTGAGCAGGTGGACTTTGGGAGCAACCACATATATATTTTTTTCCCTTTCTCTTTTTGTGAGTGTGTAGGTGTATGCTTCTGTGTGTGATTTTGTCTGTATAGCTTAGCTTTTACCATTTGTCCTAGGGTTCTCTGTCCGTTTTTGTTGTTGTTGTTTTTTAATTAAAAAAATTTTTTTTCTCCTTAATAATTATTTTTTATTTTAATAACTTTATTTTACTTTATTTTATCTCCTTCCTCCCTCCCTCCCTCTCTCTCTCTCTCTCTCTCTCTCTCTCTTTTTCTTTCTTTCTTTTCTCCCTTTTATTGTGAGCCACGTGGAGGACAGGCTCTTGGTGCTCCAGCCAGGAGTCAGTGCTGTGCCTCTGAGGTGGAAGAGCCAACTTCAGGACACTGGTCCACAAGAGACCTCCCAGATCCACGTAATATCAAACAGCGAAAATCTCCCAGAGATCTCCATCTCAACGCCAAGACCCAGCTCCACTCAACGACTCAGCTACAGTGCAGGGCACCCTATGCCAGAAAACTAGCAAGAGAGGAAAACAACCCCATCCATTAGCACAGAGGCTGCCTAAAATCATAATAAGGCCACAGACACCCCAAAACACACCACCAGACATGGAACTGCCCACCAGAGAGACAAGATCCAGCCTCATCCACCAGAACACAGGCACTAGTCCCCTCCACCAGGAAGCCTACACAACCCTCTGAACCAACCACAGTCACTGGGGACAGACACCAAAAACAATGGAAACTATGAACCTGCAGCCTGCGAAAAGGAGACCCCAAACACAGTAAGATAAGCAAAATGAGAAAGACAGAGAAAAACACAGCACATGAAGGAGCAAGATAAACACCCACCAGACCTAACAAATGAAGAGGAAATAGGCAGTCTACCTGAAAAAGAATTCAGAATGATAGTAAAGATGATCCAAAATCTTGGAAATAGAATGGAGAAAATATAAGAAACGTTTAACAAGGACCTAGAAGAACTAAAGAGCAAACAAACAGTGATGAACAACCCAATAAATGAAATTTAAAATTCTATAGATGGGATCAATAGCAGAGTAACTGAGGCAGAAGAACGGATAAGTGAGCTGGAAGATAAAATAGTAGAAATAACTACTGCAGAGCAGAATAAAGAAAAAAGAATGAAACGAATTGAGGACAGTCTCAGAGACCTCTAGGACAACATTAAACGCACCAACATTTGAATTACAGCAGTCCCAGAGAAGAAGAGAAAAAGGAACTGAGAAAATATTTGAAGAGATTATAGTTGAAAACTTCCCTAATATGGGAAAGGAAATAGTTAATCAAGTCCAGGAAGCACAGAGAGTCCCATAATCCAAGGATATGGATATATTTATCCAAGGATAAATATATTTATCCAAGGATAAATCCAAGGAGAAACATGCCAAGACACACATTAATCAAGCTATCAAAACTTAAATACAAAGAACAAATATTAAAAGCAGCAAGGGAAAAACAACAAATAACACATAAGTGAATCCCCATAAGGTTAACAGCTGATCTTTCAGCAGAAACTCTGCAAGCCAGAAGGGAGTGGCAGGACATATTTAAAGTGATGAAGGAGAAAAACCTACAACCAAGATTAATCTACCCAGCAAGGATCTCATTCAGATTTGACGGAGAAATTAAAACCTTTACAGACAAGCAAAAGCTAAGAGAATTCAGCACCCCCAAACCAGCTTTACAACAAATGTTAAAGGAACTTCTCTAGGCAGGAAACACAAGAGAAGTCAAAGACCTACAATAATAAACCCAAAACAATTAAGAAAATGGAAACAGGAACATATATATCGATAATCACCTTAAACGTGAACAGATTAAATGCTCCAACCAAAAGACACAGACTGGCTGAATGGATACAAAAACAAGACCCATATATATGCTGTCTACAAGAGAGCCACTTCAGACCTAGAGACACATACAGACTGAAAGTGAGGGGATGGAAAAAGATATTCCCTGCAAATGGAAACCAAAAGAAAGCTGGAGTAGCAATTCTCATATCAGACAAAATAGACTTTAAAATAAAGACTATTAGAAGAGACAAAGAAGGACACTACATAATGATCAAGGGATCGATCCAAGAAGAAGATACAACAATTGTAAATATTCATGCACCCAACATAGGAGCACCTCAATAGATAAGGCAAATACTAACAGCCATAAAAGGGGAAATCGACAGTAACACATTCATAGTAGGGGACTTTTAACACCCCACTTTCACCAATGGACAGATCATCCAAAATGAAAATAAATAAGGAAACACAAGCTTTAAATGAAACAAGATGGACTTAATTGACATTTATAGGACATTCCATCCAAAAACAAAAGAATACTCATTTTTCTCAAGCGCTCATGGAACATTCTCTAAGATCAAGAGAACATAATAGAAAACCCAGAAACAGACATAGGACTTAGTGAAGCAGTTTTAGATGAGAAAACAAAGCACATTTGCAAAAGAAAATAACTGACTAACTGAACTTCATCAAAGTTTAAAACTTTTGCTTGGTGAAAGCCCCTGTTAAGAGGATGAAAAGACAAACTACAGACAGGAAGAAAAGGTTTGCAAACAAAGGATTCATATCTAGATTACATGACAAACTCAAAACTCAACAGTAAAAAAACAAACAATCCAACAGAAAATGGGCAAAGGACATGAAGAGACATTTTACCAAGGAAGACATATGATGGCAAAAAAACAAGACGCTCAACATCCCTAGCCATCAGAGAAACGTAAATTAAGACCATGATGATACATCATTACTCACCCATCAGAAAGACTAAAACTTAAAAGAGTAACAAAAACAAATGCTGGTGAGGATGAGGAGAAACTGAATCTCTCACATGTTCCTAGTTATGATGCAAAACGGCTCAGCTACTCTGGGAAAGAGTTTGGCACGTTTCCTAGAAAACTAAGCACATATTTAACCAAACGACCCAGCTATCACACTTCTGGGCATTTATCCCAGAGAAATGAAAACTTATGTCCATACAAAAACTATGCATAATGTTCATAGCAGCTTTATTTGTAGTAGCTGAAAATTGGAGGCAACCAAAACATCCTTCGATAGGTGAATAGTTAAACAAACTGTGATGTATCCATACCACAGAATACTGATCAGCAGTAGAGAGGAATGAACTATTGACGTACAAAAAAAAAACGTGGATGGATCTCAAGGGCATTAGGCTGAGTGAATAAAAGCCAATCTCAAAAAGTCACATACTGTATGATCCCATTTATATAACATTTTGAGATAACAAAATTACACAGATGGAAAACAGATTAGTAGGTGCCAAGGGTTAGGGATGCTGAGAAGCAGGGGTGAGGGTGAGACTATAAAGGGATAGCAGGAGAGAAATCCATGCAGTGATGGGAAGAGTCCTGTATCTTGATTACAACAGTGGTTACACAAATCTGCACATGTGATAAACTGGCACAGACCTACAATACACACCTTGTACCAATGTCAACATCCTAGGTTAGGACTGTACTGTAGGTATGTAAAATGTAACCACTGGGGAGACTCGGCGCAGAGTACATGGGATCTCTCTGCACTATTTTTATAACTTCCTGTAAATCTAAAATTATTTCCAAAAAAATAAAAAAAGGATTTTTTAAAGAAGGAAACAAGGTAGAAAGAATAAAATAATTAAATTATTTTAAATTTTCCTTATATGTATCTTGAAAATTTACAACCTACATGCACTTCCATTCCTAATATTTATTTTCTTGAATGACTTAAGTTCATGGTGACTTTTACTCCAGGAAAAAAAAAAAATTTTGAAATGAGACTCATGATTTTCCTTCACAATATCCAAAATACTCAATAACAAAATTATTTTATGGAATGAGTTTTGGAGTCAGACAGAAATAGGTTTAAACCCCAATATTATAACTTACTACGTATATGGCCTAAATCAAATTAAACTTGAATTTCAGTTTTCCTATAGATAATATGAGGACAAAAATACAAACCTTAGAGAATTATCACGTCAATGTGCAGAGAAGCTGGTAGGGCTGTACACATTCTAAACATCACAGTAACTTTTACTGCTACTATCTTATCTCCCTGAATGGGACAGATATTCCTCAAAAGTGGGGGCAATTTCATATATTTCTTTTGAATCACCCTACTGCTCTCAGCAGAGTGATAGGTATACAATAAATACACAATATGCATTGAATTCTCTTTGAACTTTCAACTTCTGCCTTTAAAAATTACCATTATTTCCTTACTGTAAATGATAATACTCTTTGGGAAACGGGTTGGGTTCTGTTTTTTTTTTTAACTAAGAGTTTTTTTGATGAATGTAATATATAGTTGCTAAAGGCATCAAACCAACAAAGAACAGTTCAACTGGTGTAATAGTTTCAAGATGCAAAACACAGAACAAGATTTCCAAATATTCTACATATCCTGTATTTTTTTTAATAAAAGTATCAAATCACTGTTATACATCTGAAATTAATATAATATTTTATGTCAATTACAACTCAGTAAAAAAAATTATAAAGGGGAAAAAGAAAAATGTCTTGGTCCTCCCTTGTAATAACCTGTGTTGAAAGGTTATGTCTTGTTCTTTGCTAACTCTTTTTTGCCGATTCTCCATTTCCTGCTAAGCTAACAGCAGTCCTCATCGTCTCTTGGTACAACTCAGAGAAATGCCCAAGAGTCACGAGCTCAGGAAAAGCTGTTAGAAAATCAGACCATTTCCCACATATCTTCTATTCTTGTTTCCAACTTTGCCAGTTAAAAATATATTTTTAAAAATTTTTACTGAGGTATAGTTGGTTTACAATGTTGTGTTAGTTTCAGGTGTACAGCAAAGTGGATCTGTTATACATATGTCCACTCTTTTTTTAGATTCCTTTATTTTTTAATGGCCAATGAGTGGCACCTTCCAATGCCTCATCACTTCATGATAATTTTTTTGCTTCAAATGTTCACATAAAGAATCCTATTTTCATTTAGACTGGCTAACCCTGTTCCCTATGACCCCTTTCTCAACATACAACTCCAAGCTGCTGACCCTGATCTTTCATAACTTTCTAGAGATTATTTCTATACTCACATATTCCTCATTATATAGTATCTTATTTTTTCTATCACAATGGGAACTGTTAAAAAAAAAAAAAAAGCCCCTGACCTCACTCCCCAATTTAAAATCTTCTTCAAACAATTTATCTTACTAATTTGTCTCTTAGTCCTAAACTCCCAAAAAGAACTATCAGGCTACTATCGAGTAGGATTATCAAACTCCACTTTAATACAAATTACTGATTAGTTTCTTTCTCTAACTCCTAAGAACCATAGTAAAAACTTACTGCTGGGAACAGTGATTTAATAATGTATTATCAATATACCACAATAAAAACTTGTAAACAAAACAAAAGCTAAGGTTTGGGATATCGCTTTTGAGAGCACATTACTCAAAGATGCTCTTCTATATTTTAACTTCTACTTTGGAATAATATTACATACATTAAAAAGATGCAAACATAGTACAAAGAGTTCCCATATACCCTTCACATAACTTTCCTTAATGTTAGCGTCTTATATAACCACAGTACACTGGTCAAAACTAAAAATTAAACATTGGTACAACAATATTAACTAAACCACAAATTTTACTTGTAGCATCTATACTTTTTCAGTAAATGATGACACCTCTGAGGTAGCTGGACATCCAGATGTCTTAAAAAATGTCTAATTATCCTCTTTTAACTTGGTCCCCAGCTGTTCTATGATGAACTTTGATTCTCTATAAGAATATGGATTCATAGTAACATAGAATCTTGGTGTTGGAAGAAATCTTAGAAGTCATCTAAATTAGTGTTTTTCAAAGTACAAATGATGACCCATCAACAAGTCATGAAATAAATTTAATGAATCACAACTAGCATTTTTAATAAAACAAAATAGAAAATATTAGACTACAACACACGTTAGGGTATTACTGCTTCATAAATCTTCAGTTTTAGTTGTACATGTGTATGCATACATAAATATGTACTAGGTCACACTACTGAAAAAAATATTCCTTTCCACAGGTTAGTCGAAAAAGTTTTAAGTCACTCATCTACATCAAGCCATAAAAGGAAACCTCTCTTGGATATCCTTGTCAGATGATAAGGTCACCTCCATTTAAATATCATTAAAGGGACTTCCCTGGTGGTGCAGGGGTTAAGAATCTGCCTGCCAATGCAGGGGACACAGGTTCGATCCCTGGTCTGGGAAGATCCCACATGCCGTGGAGCAGCTAAGCCCGTGCACCACAACTACTGGGCCTGCGCTCTAGAGCCCGTGAGCCACAACTACTGAGCCTGCGCGCCACAACTACTGAAGCCCGCACACTCTATAGCCTGTGCTCTGCGACAAGAGAACCCACCGCAATGAAAAGCCCACGCACAGCAACAAAGAGCAGTCCCCGCTCGCCGCAACTAGAGAAAGCCCACGTGCAGCCAAAAATAAAAATAATAAAATTAAAAATTTTTTAAATAGTAAAATAAATAAATATCATTCAAGGTAGGATATTTACTATTTATACTTCAGACAATAATGTCAGGAAATAATTTATATGGAACCAACATCCATCTCTGTTGACTTCAGATCCACAAGTCGCAGAAAAAGGCTTTTTTCTTCCAAAGAAAAATATCCTGCAGTCCTGTTTCTTTTTCTTCTTTTTTTTTTTTAAATCAGTGAACAGAGATGGTTACATTATAAAAGAAAGGTCGTTTTTTTGTTCTGTTTTTTTTTTCTTTTTGGTTCCTAAGAAGAGACTGTGGAGACAAAGGGCAATAAAGGAACAGAAAAAGGTACATAAGGATGCTAGATTGGAGAAAAGATGCAATACCAAATAAAAAGGTCAAGTCAATAAAGGAATATCTTTGTAGCGATGACATGAAAAAAATTATCAAACTCTGCAGACAATTTCATAAGAGTACACATTATTTACTAGCAAATTTCATTTTGGAAACGAGACTTTTTAATTTATTTTTTTCACACACACATTCACAGAGAGAGAAAAGAAAGAACTCCTAAACTCAAACGAAAGGGGAGGGCTCCCCTGGTGGCACAGTGGATAATAATCCGCCTGCCAATGCAGGCGACACAGGTTCGAGTCCTGGTCCTGGAAGATCCCACATGCCGCGGAGCAACTAAGCCCATGTGCCACAACTACTGAGCCTGTGCTGTAGAGCCCATGAGCCACAACTACTGAGCCCGCATGCCACAACTACTGAAGCCCACGGCCTAGAGCCCGTGCTCTGCAACAAGAGAAGCCACCGCAGTGACAAGCCCGCGCACTGCAATGAAAAGTAGCCCCCACTTACCGCGAATAGAGAAAGCCCACGTGCAGCAACAAAGACCCAACACAGTCAAAAATAAATAAATAAAATAATAAAAAGAAAAAGAAGGGGGAAAAAATCATACACAAATGAAACCTTCTCCATTACATATGAGAAAGTCATTATATGAAATTTATCAAAGCAACTGTTATTTCTGCCCAATCCCAAAGTACTTCATGTCATTAAATAAAATATATATAAATATTTTGTAAATATATAATTCTCCAAATCTGTATTCAGTTAACTGGCAACTTCATTCTACCTAAAATGCAGAAGAAGCTCAAAATGTATAAAGTGAAAAGTAAATTCTGACATCAAAAACTCCAAGAACTAAATAAAGCTCAGGTACTTCTCACTTATAGGAGCACCACAGGGCCCAATTCGAAACCTTGTTACTCTTACTCTGCTCCCAATTCTAACTATAACATCGGTTTCTAGGGCAACAGCAGTTTAAGATCATTAAATTAGCAGGCGGGGGCAAGCACTGTATACAAATCTGCACTGAGACGCAACAAGAAATAAGATGACAACCTGAACGCACAGGATGATTTAGAAAATAACAAAGCAGACTGGTGCTCAAGAAACTGATGTCTAGCGTAAGAACAAACCACAATCTCAGGAGGCTTACAGTAATAGTTGTCGTTTATATGGCTGACACTGAGTCAGCATGTGAGATTCTTTATGTTCATAACTGTAGCATTTTTAACATGAAAAATGTATGCTATAACCGTTAGAAAATTTTCTCTCAATTACTGAAATACAAAAAGTTTTAGTTTTCAAAAAGGGGTAAAATCCTCAGCAATTTGGAACACTTGGCAGTCCAGAACAATTGATTGCCTGAGGACTGTGGTTAACGGTAATTTTCACCTTCTATTTTAACTCCTTCAAAAGTTCTATGACTACTTAAATCAACATATCATAAAGTAATCTTTGATGTTA
The DNA here is from genome assembly GCF_963924675.1 of Phocoena phocoena. Classification (NCBI taxonomy): domain Eukaryota; kingdom Metazoa; phylum Chordata; class Mammalia; order Artiodactyla; family Phocoenidae; genus Phocoena; species Phocoena phocoena. Next base: position 18,101,922 of record NC_089235.1, read on the forward strand.
ATAGAGGGTAACGTGTGTTTGGGTTAGTATTCCAATGACTGCACATTAGAATCACCAGGGGAATGTTTTAAAACACTGGTGTCCAAATTCCCCAACCAGAAATTCTGATTTAATTACTCTCCACAGAGCCTGCCATCAGACATGTTACAGCTTTCCAGGAGAGCCTGATATTCACTCAGGGTTGGGAACCAGTCAGACAAATAATTTTCTGCACGACATCTTTAAGAATCTTTAAGGAATCTTCAGAGGGATATAGTAAGCAGCATTTCCCAAATTTGTCTTCAAATCCATTTTTCACGGAGCACCTTAGAATTCTAACTTTGGTAATTCATCAGCTAAAAATCAAAGTAAATATTAAATTTAGAATAAAAGTGAGCAACTTTCCAAATTTATAAAAGCTCTAATGTACTTGCAAAGGACAGGGGAAGTGAGAGAAGAAAGTAAAAAAGGGTTTACTTTTATACGGCTATTGTTTTTTTTAATATATTACAAAAATTCCAAACGAAAGATTTCAATTTTAACTAAGAAACTTCACACTTTATTTAAATGATGCTTACATCAAGTCTGTGACTCAAAAGCATTCATACATTGTGAAAGCTAATTCCAAAGATAAATTCATGCTGCCCTCGAATGGGTCAAGATAAATATTTTTACCTGGACTACACCAAAAATACTGATGATGGATACAATTTTATTATTTCATAAATAGGAGAATTATATTAAATACCATAGAAAGAAAATAAGATTTCACTTTTGAGTGTTACTGAGCTCAAAAGGCCAACTATGACTGTATGTTCATGTTCAAGACTTTTTAAATAATCAGTCCATTTTCATCAAGCTGCCATATTTGCCTATGCATGTGAAAATCAAGATAAAAATGTACACACCTCTGCGCCTTCTGCCATGGCCATCTCTAATTCAGTTTTGCTTCAAATAAGTCCATGGCAGTGGCCTTCAAACTTAATGCTCATACCTCGTAAAAGAACTCTTGTACATTTTTTATTACGTTGGATATTAACTTAAATTTTTAGAAGTTTGTATTTCCTGTGATCATATGCATGAACGATAAAAAAAATTTTTTGTGGAATGAACCACTATTGTAATTATTATTAGCAGATAAGTAATGGACATAAATATTACAAATTTTGATAAGTAATTCTTTAAAAAAAAACAGTAAAATCTTAGTGGGCATGCTTCTCCGTGAGATAGATAGGGCTTTTTAAAACAATGTATATTACAGGTTCTCAATTTTATTCTTATTTCACAGTTTTCTAGGTATAATCACTGATAAAATGTTATTCACATTAAGAAGTAAATCACCCCCAAGTTTTGTTATAGCAAAATTTTTTTCTGTGTCACAACTTACACTGTGATCTACCATGAAAAATTATGTTTAACAATGTGGCAACTGACAATTTGACTGGGTACTCTTACAATTTACTGAAAGCAAAGAACTAGAAACTACCTGGCTTACGTTAGGATGTATTACACGTTTAACAATTATTCAGTATTCCAGTCCTAGGAAGTATTCCAAAAAGGCATTACTAAGACTTATTAAATAAGTATTAATTATATCTGTTATTCTTTCACCTAGCAGCACCTTCTTTAATTTGGTATACTCACAAAGGGTAGAAAATTTAAATATTGTTAATTACAATACTCTTCTGCTGATACAATATTTATTTCATAAAATGTTTTTATCTTATCATGCACTTCAAATACATTTTCACTAAAACCTTAGAGCAGCAGACTTAGCTCACTTAATTTATGGTAAACACCCACCCAACAGTACACACTGTCAACCAATCCCAAATCAGATTATCCAAAACAAGTCTTTGTTTCTCAAGTCAAATATGTTTTGGGCTTAAAAGGAAAAGATTTTTAATTTGTCTCACAAAGCAAGATTCAACTATATGCTATATACAAGAGACATGACAAAAACAGAGAAAGGCTAAAAAAAAAAGGATAGACAAAGGCATACTAGATTAATGGAAATAAAAAGAACACAGCAATTATTCTCCTGTTATCAGACAAAGTAGAATGTCAGCTAAAGATGCACTAATGTCAAAGGACATCTTTTAATGCTAAAATCTTCAATTTTCAATAATATATGAACATCAATGTGCCAAATAGTGCAGCAACAACCTTATGAAACAAGAACTGCAGGAGATGTAAGGAAACATGGGTAGAGGCACACAAATACTAAGACATTTTAACATAACACTCTTGGTACATCACAGATCAAACGGGGAAAACATACATTAAGATATACTAGAAGACCTAAACAACAAAATCTTATACAAGATATACACACACACACTATATACATACATATATATGTGTATATATATATCAAACTTCACATCTTTTATACTTCCTCTCAAGTGCATTTGCAATATTCACACTGATACTACATTACATCTCAAGAAAGCATGAGTAAGAGTCTACAAAAAGACATATTATAAAAAACAGTCAGGAATCACAATATAATAAACTAAAAATTAGTAACGAAATTTTAAAAAGAAGAAGACCCTTCTACTCTGAAATTGAACCTTTATTAAACAACTGTAACAAGAAAGGGAAAATACAAACTGGAACTACAGAATTACTAACAAAAATGATAATGAAAATACTATATAACAAATCTATAGAACACATGTAAAGCAATGATTCCACTTTCCCCTTTATCTTTGTCTAGTCAATATAACATTAAAAACTATCTGGTCTGACAACTTGGTAGATAAAATTCCCCTGTGAAACCACATGGGCCTGTTGCTTTTTTATGGGCTTATTAACTTTCTCTACCTTTTCCCAATGGATACTGATGCATTTAAGCTTTCTATTTCTATTTCTGATGGGTCAACTTTGGTGCACAGTATTTTCCTAGGAAGTTATCTATACCACCTACGTTTTCAGATATATTTATACAGAAGTCTGCAAAGTAGTCTCTTGTAATCTGTTGAAATTTTTCTCGGTTCCAATAGTGATATTCCTCCTTGTCTTTTTGTTTTGTTTTGTTTTGTTTTGTGTGTGCTTTCTCCCTTTTCTCTCCTTGATAGTTAGCTAGTGGTTTGTCTATTTTGTTAATTTTAAAAATTACAGTTTTGACTTATCAATTAGATCTTTTTTCTATTCTTTACTTCATTCATTTCTGTTTTAATTTTCACTACTTCTCTGTACTTTCATTTATTTTTTGAACTAGCTTTTATGATGTTGAGCCAGCCTATCCAACACCAAAAATATCTTTTCATTCACTGAGGTTTACTTTTATGTCTTTCAAGAGTACTCTAAAGTTTTCCTCATGCATTTTTGCATATTTCTTTTTAAGTTTATTCCTCATTATTTTCTCCTTTGTTGTTATTATAAGTGGAGTTTTCTCTATCATTATATACTCTACCTATAATTCCTTGTACACTTGAAGGCTACTAGATTCTAGATTTTAATTTTACACCATGCTACCCTGCTGAATTCTTTTGATTCAGTTTTTTTCTAAAACTTGTGCCCCTAAATTGCTCTCTCTCTCTCCTCTAACTGCACTGACTAATGCCTCTAGGACAATGCTGAATAGTTTTGGAGATGGTATGCCTTATTCCTGATCTTGATGATAAGTAAGTTAAAAACGCTCTAGTATACTTTCGAGGTGCCTGTAGTAATCACCATCATGTCATTTACCATTCTGAATTATAATCGTCTATCCTCTCCCACCAGGCTATAAGCTCATGAGTAAAGATGATGTCATCTTCATGTTCACCAGCATCTTGCTGATCAAGAACTCTCACTGACTGACACTGACATACTGAATGAACCAATCTAGTAATAAATATATTCCTAGTGTCAATGAATCAGAGAAAAAACATGTCCCCAGACAAGAATCAGGAACTGAGATGTGGTGTTAAAATTGGTGGGATCACTTCACACCCATTAGGATGACTTTTACCAAAAAAACAGAAAACAACAAGTGTTGAGAATGTGGAGAAATCAGAACCCGTGTACAAAAGCAAATTTGGATGATGTGGATTTTATTTTATAAAGTAGAAATTTCCCTGCAAAATATGGGAATTGTTTTTGTTCTAGCATGCCATTCCCACTCCTTAACAACTTCACGTTGCACTGAACATTAGATTCCGTACTACTGCTATAAGGCTTATCTTACCCACAATGCCCTGGACTAAGTCAATCCGTTTATCACTTTTTCATCTTCAGTTGCCTTTCTGTTGCTTCTAAATCTGGTTATTCAGCCCACTCCTGTCTGAAAGCCTTCTCTTAAAGCATGCCCAACCTTAAGGCACTTCTTTGGGCTGACTAAACCTGCTTCCATTAATAAACAATTTGAAATTAAAGCTGTAGAGGAGGAAACTCCCTCTTTCCATCACCCCTTCCTTTCTTTTCTACTCCTGCCATTGTCAGACTTGCAAGAGGCTCACTGCTATTGATCAGGTGGCATCAAGGGGAAAAGGTTCCCTGGAAGCCAAAGTTAGAAATATTTACAAGGTACACTGTTCACTGTAATTAAAATGAGATTTTATAGGCTATCTTGGGAACTTTGCCGCCATTTATTACAATCTTTCTATGAGAAAATACATTCTAAGTTTCCAGTAACCAACACAGAAACAAACTTTGGAACATGGCCTATTTTGATGATCACCCAAATCTTGCCCAGAATTTATTAGACACAATATTCTATTTCCAAGAAATTCTATTATTACAGAAACTTCTATAAACATGCAACATAAACTCTCATTATTAAAAGTCACAGCACTTGCATTAAAAACTGTATTTAAATTCCTTTCTAAATCCAATTAACATTAAAAACTTCACAAACTCTTCACTAAAAATCAATAGTTGAAGGAAATACATAAAAAGTGATTGGATATTAAGGAGAAACACCTGGTAGATAACACTGTTTCTCAATTCATGAAGGAACTCTCCAAAACAAAAGAAAAAAAGATTCAGAATTTCTCAGAGCTAATATGAGCAACCTATATAAATTTTCTTTGCACAATTCTAAAAACTGAAAGCCCACTCATCTACCTGTGACTTGCCACTTTAAAAAGAGCTTCATAAATTGAACCGTCATTTTGCCCAGATATTTCCTTAAAACACAAGTTAATCAATAAGCATTGCTAAAGCAAGATTTTGCTCAAGTGAACAAAAAGATAAAGACATCTGTGAGACAGTACTGCTTCAAACACAAAGGGAACTAACTATTGTGCTTGGTTTTCAGAGCTTGAACAATAGATTAATAAAATTAGTCTCAGATAAATGAATAGAGGATGTGGTTTATTTCCCCTAACCTAGGATAAAAATTGTTTAAATTTTTAAAACAAATTTAGGACTAGAAAGACAGATCAATTCTTGTAAAAAAAAATCATAAATTTAGCATTTATCACATCTAAGTCATGGCTGCACTTTCCTAAAGAATCATGATAAACTTGAGGGGAAAAAAAGATATAATTATTCTTTTGATGCTAATTTCCTTATATTCACCTTTATGGAAAATAACGCATAAACTTTTAGTATAAAGAACTCAAAATGGATCTCAAGAGCATTTTTTTAAAAAAATGACTAAACAAAACTCAAAGGTCAAGCCAGAATTTAAGAAGTAATTTTTTAATTTAAGAACTGGCTTTGTTTACTTTCTGCTTTTGTTTTGTGGGGGTTTTTTTGGGGGGGGAGGGTATAAAAAATGTTAAACTTGTGTGGCATGAAAATATTTTTTATGTAATAAACATACCAGATATTTTAAACACTCTCTAATCCAAAGTTCAGTGGTGAGCCTTGGGCCTGCCTGCCTGCCTTCAACAACAGAACAAAGGAGTATGAAGTTCTGAACTTGTAACATGGGAAATTTATTACCAAGTTATTAGTACTTGAATACAAACTCAGTGGCAAGAAAACAAAGGCTAGCCATTCTTTGGGAATGAAAGTGAGAAAGCTGAAAGATCAAAGGTAAAATGGATGGCTATAAAGCTATGACAAGGCAGAAGAGGTATGTGTATAAAACGCTGCAAACAATTACATAAAAGGCACAGATTTTCTGAGGCTTGCGTTTAAATCCTAAGTTAATAACTGCCGAAGTACACAGTAGTTTTCCAAAGGAAAAATGACTCTCTGGGCTGCAAGGGCAGTATTATTCCAATGTCAACTGAATTCCAACAAAAGGCCAAAAGTATGCATATTTGTGTTACAAAATCAGTCACCCCTTCTCTAAAGTATATACTCAGAAATAATAATAGAAAAATAGTCTAATTTTTTTTAATTGGGCAGAAGTGAAATTTTTTAAATCTCTCAAAATAATAATGTCCTAGTACAAATACACTGTTATTTAAATTATTTTTAAGGAACTAAAAACACTATGGCAATGGGCCATGTGTGGTCACGGAATTGTTGTATTTTATCCTGAAAACTACACTATGAGGAAGCATAATTTATTTTCTCCAACTTACAGGTGAGTTAACTGAGAATCAGAATGCTTGAGTAACCTGCTCAAATCCACACAGCTACCATTTCAACTCCAGAGGCTGCACTTGCAACTAGGCTGTTTTACCTACAGTATAATAACAGCTAACAATCAAACCACGTTCACTGAGGAAAGGCAGAAGCTAAGCAATTTACAGACGCACCTTACCCTCAAACTCTATGAGGTAAATGTTATTTTAGCCCCTAGTAAGACATTTACAGTGGTTTTAGCCAAATGCTTGGGAGGCAAAAACGAGACGCTTTCTGAGAAACTGCTTTAGCGTCGAAGAAAATTGAGAATTACAAAATGTACTTTTAAGTCAACTTTATTGAGATAAATTTTACATACAATGAAATGGGACTACTTTAAGCTCATAAGTAATGAGTTTTGATACACATCCATATAACAATCACAAAAATCAAGATATAGAACATTTCCATCACCCAGAAGAAAGTGTTGATATCTTATAGAAGAAATCCCCACCTTTCTGTCACAATGGATTAGTTTCGTCTGTTCTAAAATGTCACAAAACTAGAATCTTATAGTATATACCCTATGTATCTGGCTTCTTTTGTCCAGCATAATGTTTTGGGGATTCATCCATACTGTGGCTTGGATCAGAAGTGTTACTACTGAGTAGTATTCCATGGCATAGTTATGATACAATTTGTTTAACCACTTACCTGGTGGTGGATATGACCAGTTCAGGGCTATTACAAAGAAAAATGCTACAAACACTCAAGTACAAGTCTTTGAATAGCCACATATTTTCATTTCTCTTAGGTAAATACCAGGAGTGGAATTGCTGGGTGGCGTGGTTAAGTGTATGTTTAACTAGAGAGTGACAAACCATGACAGCATGATCGTACCATTAATATTCCCAACAGTAGTGTACGAGAGTTCCAGTAGCCCCACCCTGTCACTTGGTATTATCAGCCTTTTTAAATTTTCGCTATGGTTTTAAGCCACATTTCCCTGATAACTAATGATTTCAAGCATCTTTTCATGTGCTTATTAGCCATTCTTATCTCTTCATCATTAAAGTGTCTAGTCAAATATTTCGTTCATACTTGTCTTACTGAGTTGTAGGTGTTCATTTATATCATCCTGGATGCAAATCCTCTGGCAGCATAAGTACTGCAAATGTTTTCTTCCAGTATATGTCCTGCTTTTTCACTTTTAAAAGTGATTTTCAGGTACTAGAAGTTTTAAATTTTGATGAAGTTCAAGTTCTCAACTTTTTCTTCTATGATTTGTGTTCTCTGTGTTCTAAGAAATCTTTGCCTATATCCAAAGTAACAAAAATTTTTCTTCTAGAAAGTTTACAACTTTTTAAATGTAGATCTATGATCCATTTCTAATTAATTTTTGTCTATGGTGTGAGGTAAGTGTTGAGGATCATTTTTTCCCATCTGGGTATGCAACTGTTTTATCACTGCTGTTGGAAAGAGTAGCCTTTGCCTATTAACACCTTTGCTGAAATTAATTTTGAAAAAAACAAAGTGACCCTATGTGGGTTTTTTATTTCTTGACTCTATATTCCAGGGATCAGCAAACTTCTTCTATAAAGGGCTAGATAGTAAATATTTGGGGCTCTGCAAGCCACAACATTTCTGTCAAACCTACTCAAACTCTGCTGCTGTAGCATGACAGCAGCTACAGACAAAACATAAACAAATGATCATGGCTGTGTTCCAATAAAATTTCACTGACAGACACAAATTTCAATTTCATCTAAATTTTATATGTTATGAAATATCATTCTTTGATTTTTCCCTCAACCATTTTTAAATGTAAAAAACATTCTTAGCTTGCAGGCCATACAAAAAGAGGCAGGCCAGATTTGGTCCATGGGTCATAGTTTGCCAACCTCTGTTCTATTCTGTTCCAATGATCTATATAGTTGGCCATCCGTATCTGTGGGTTACGCATCCATGGATTCAACCAACCGTGGGTAGGAAATAGAAAAAAATATTCCAGAAAGTCCCAAAAAGTAAAACTTGAATTTTCCACATGCCCTGCCAACTGTTTTATAGCACTTATGTTGTATTAAGTATTATAAGTAATCTAGAGATGATTTAAAGTATACCAGAGAATGTGCATAGATTATATGCAAATACTAAACCATTTTACATTAAGGGACTTGAGCAATGTCAGATTATGATATCTGCAGGGGTTGGGAGTGAGGTTCTGGAACTAATCCCTCCATGAATACCTGGGTATGAGGGTATATTATTCCCCATGCCAATATTCCACTGTCTTACTTACTGTAGCTTTATAGCAAATCTTGAAGTCAGGTAGTGTGAGCTCTCCAAATTTGCTCATCCTTTTCTAAACCGTTTTGGCTACTGCAGAACCTTTGCATCTCCACACTATGTTAATTTTATTTTATCAATTTTACCAAAAAAAAAAAAAACCTGTTAGGATTTTGATTGAGATTGCATTGTATCTTCATGTTAACTTTAGGAAAACTGGCATTTTAATAATAGCAAGTGTTCTTTAATTTGTCCGAGCAATATTTTCTCACTTTCAGTATACAGGTTATGCACATATTTTGTTATATCTAACGGTGAGTATATGCATTTATGCTTTTTAAATTTTCCGGTTGTCACACTATTAAACAGAAATACTGTTGATTTTTGGTATACTGACCTTGTAACCTGTGATCTGGCTCAACTCATCTACTTAGTAGCTTTTTAGTTGTGATTTCTTATAATTTTCTACATACAGGATCATGTCACTTGCAAATAAAGACAGCTTTATTTCTACTTTTTCCAATATTTTCCCCCATTTATTTCCTCTTCTTCCTGCACTTGCGAGAACTCAAGTACAATGTCGAATAGAAGTGATTATGGTGTACATCATTGCCTTGTTCTCATCGTACAAGTGCTCAGTCTCTCACTAAAAAACATAATGTTAGCTAGAAGTTGTTTAGGGAAGTCCTTTATCAGATTAAGCAAGTTCTCTTACATTCCTAGTTTGATGAGTCTATATCATGAATGAGTGCTGACTTTCAACAAATGCTTCTTCTGTGTCTAATCAGATGAGCGGGACTTCCCTGGGGGCGCAGTGGTTAAGAATCCGCCTGCCAATGAGGGGGACATGGGTTCGAGCCCTGGTCCGGGAGGATCCCACACGCCGTGGAGCAACTAAGCCCGTGCGCCACAACTACTGAGCCTGCACTCTAGAGCCCGCGAGCCACAACTACTGATGTCTGCGCGCCCTAGAGCCCGTTCTCCACAACAAGAGAAGCCACCGCAATGAGAAGCCCACGCACCGCAACGCAGAGTAGCCCCCACTCCCCGCAACTAGAGAAAGTCCGCGTGCAGCAACAAAGACCCAACGCAGCCAAAAATAAATAAATTTTTTTTTAAAATGCTCATATGGTTTTTCTCCTTTATTCTATTAATATGGTTAATGCTTTCCTAAGATAAATTCCATTTAATCATGTGTATTAAATTATTTAAATGTTGCTGAATTTAAACTGCTAATATTTTTTTTTTTTTTTTTTTGAGGTACGCGGGCCTCTCACTGTCGTGGCCTCTCCCACTGCGGAGCACTGGCTCCGAACGCGCAGGCTCAGTGGCCATGGCTCACGGGCCCAGCCGCTCCGCGGCATGTGGGATCTTCCCGGACCGGGGCACGAACCCGTGTCCCCTGCATCGGCAGGCAGACTCTCAACCACTGCGCCACCAGGGAAGCCCAAATTGCTAATATTTTGTTAAGGGTTTTTATATCTATGATGATGATGGATACTGATCAAAAGTTTTAAGTTTTTTGTCTGGTTTTGGTACAAGATAATGCTGGCCTCATAAAATGAGTTGGGAACTGAGAGTGCCCTGGTGGCCTAGTGGTTAGGATTCTGGGCTTTCACTGCTGTGGCCCTGGGTTCAATCCCTGGTCAGGGAACTGAGATCCTGCAAGCTGTGCAGCCAATAAATAAATAAATAAATAAGTGGACATGGCTATGTTCCAATAAAACTGCAGGCAACGAGCCTGCAGGTCACAGTTTGCCAATCAACGATCTAAGTTATCAAATTTATAAACAAAGTCATTCATGAAGTTCCCTTATAATTTTTTTAATGTTAGTAGAATTCCTTCTTTTATTCTGATGCTGGTAATAAATATATCTTCACCTTCTCTCTTCTATCAGTCTAGCTAGAAACTTATCAATTTTATATATCTTTTCCCAGAAGCACCTTTTGATTTCATTGATTTCACTGATTTTTTCAATTGTTTGTCCACTTCCAATTTCATTGGTTTCTGCTCCTATCTTTATCATTTCCTTCTCTGTATTTTGATTTTTAATGTGCTCTTCTTTTTCTAGCTTCTTAAGGTAGAGGCCTAAAGCATTAATTTTGGATCTTTTTTTTTCTCACGTAAGCATTTAAAAACATACAATCCCCTCCAACCACTACTTTCACTGTACCCACATATTTCAATGTTTCATTTTCACCTTCATTTAGTTCAAAATATTTTTCTAATATTCTTTGTGATTTCTCCTTTGACCCATGCATTACTTAGAAATGTCTTGATAAATTTCCAAATATTTACCAGATATTTACCAGAACTTACCAGATATTTTTATGTTATTTATTTCTAACTTAATCCCTCTGTGATCAGATGACATAGTTTATATTATTTCAATTCTCTTAAATTTATTGAAAACTGTCTCACAGCACAGCATATCACCTGTCTTGCTGAATGTTCCACGTGCACTTGAAAAGAATGCATATTCTGTTGTTATTGAATGGAGAGTTTCATAACACTGGATGACAGTGTTATTGAATTCTATCAATGTCTTAGCTTAAGCTGTGACACTTAACAGATTACCATAGACTGAGAGGCTTAAACAGAAATTAAATTTCTCACAGTTGTGGAGGCTAGACATCCAAGATCAAGGTGCTAGCATGGTCAGTTTCTGATGAAAGAGCTCTCTTCCTGTCTTGTAGACATCGAACTTCTTATGTCCTCACGTAGGGGCAGAGGGGAGGAGCAGAATAGGGAGCTAGCTATCTGGTGTCTGTTCTTATAAGGGCACTAATTCCACATTGAGGGCCCAACCCTCAAAATCTATCTAAGCCTAATTACTTCCCAAAGATCCTATCTCCAGGGACTTCCCCAGTGGCACAGTGGTTAAGATGCCGCACTCCCAATGCAGGGGGCCCAGGTTCGATCCCTGGCCAGGGAACTAGATCCCACATGCATGCCGCAACTAAGAGTCTGCATGCCACAACTAAGGAGCCCATCTACCACAACTAAGACCAAGCACAACCAAATAAATTAACTAATTAATTAATTAAATTAAAAAAAAATCCTATCTCCAAATACCATTGCATTGGGGGATAGGGATTCAACATATGAATTTTGGGGGGGGGGGTACACAATTCAGTCCATAGCAGCAGCCTTACTGCTTTTCTGTTTACTTATTCTAAGCTTGTTACTAGGTGCATGTATATTTAGAACAGTTAGGCCTTCTTGATGATTTTACCCTTTTATTATTGGTAATTTTATCCCTGATAATATTTCTTGTTCTGAAGTCTACTTTGATATAAATATAGCCACTCCAGCTTTATTCTGATTAACGTTTGCAAAGAACATCATTTTCCACCCTTTTAGCCAATCTGTCTTTATATTTAAGGTGAATTTCTTTACTTATCATATAGGTGTCTCTCCTGCTCTCTTATATAGTCTGACATTCTCTACCTTTTAACTATAGTGTTTTAGACCATTTACATTTAACATAGTTATCAACATAACTAGGTTTAAATCTATCACATTAGTCTTTGTTTTCTATTTACCCCATGTGTTCATTACTCTTCTTTTCTACCTCTCTCTGCCTTCTTTTAGATTACAAGTTTTTTATGATTCCATTTTATCTCCACTATTGTATTCTTAGCTATTCTTTTTTTTTTTTTTGCTATGCATCAGTATACATCTTTAACTTACCACAACTTCTCTTCACATCACATTGTATCAGTTCATGTATAATATAAAAACCTTACCCAAGTTTTCTAGATGTTTATGGTGAGAAGGTAAATCTAGTCCTAGTTATTTCATCACAGCCAGAAACATAAGCCTCCAAAATGTTTTCTTTAATAATTTGATTTTTATCTAATATTTGGGGGAAACATACGTTGGGGGACCCTCTTCATATTATACTTCAAAGAAAAAAGCTATATTTCTATTTCATAAAATGAAGAGTGTCACATCTGGTCTAACCAAGCAGTGAATTTTGTTTTAAAGGGTTACAATGCCCACTAGTTCCTTTTTTTTTCTTCTTTCAGTTACTAGTTCCTATTCTTAATTTTAAACACAACCTGCCTAAGACAAGAGCTTCTGACCCAGAATAATCCTTCCTTTACCTTGAAATCATCTCCCTGGCTCTCTGATTCCTGGCTTCATTGAATTCCAGTTCATTCTCCCTCATCTTTGCTTTGGTAACCTATTCAAATTCTCTACTCTGGCTTATGAAAGTTTTAAAAGACAATATATTTTAATGTTTCTCTATTATGGGTTTAGACGTATTTCCCCCAAATGAAAAACATTACTAATTTAATTAATATAATTCTATGTAAAAATATGAGGAAATATTAAAAGTTTTGTCTTGTAGCCTTTCAGTTCTACATCTATTCTATATAGTGATATCCTCATAAAGAAATATTGGGGGTTTTTTTTGCGGTACACGGGCCTCTCACTGTTGTGGCCTCTCCCATTGCGGAGCACAGGCTCCGGACGCACAGGCTCCGTGGCATGTGGGATCTTCCCGGACCGGGGCACGAACCCGTGGCCCCTGCATTGGCAGGCGGGCTCTCAACCACTGCGCCACCAGGGAAGCCCAGAAATATCACTTTTAAAAGAAGTATCATTTTGGGCTTCCCTGGTGGCACAGTGATTGGGAGCCCACCTGCCAATGCAGGGGACACAGGATCGAGCCCTGGTCCGGGAGGATCCCACATGCCGCGGAGCAGCTGGGCCTGTGCGCCACGGCCGCTGAGCCTGCGCTCTGGAGCCTGCGAGTCGCAACTACTGAGCTCACGTGCCACAACTGTGGAGGCCTGCGTGCCTGGAGCCTGTGCTCTGCAGCGAGAGGGGCCACCGCAATGGGAGGCCTGCGCACCGCAACGAAGAGTGGCCCCCGCTTGCTGCAACTAGAGAGGGCTCACAAGCACCGGTGACGACCCGGTGCAGCCAAGAATGAATAGATAAAATAAATAAATTTTTTTTTTTTTAAAAAGTATCATTTTGAAAAGTTCCGACATCCATTCCATGAATAAAGCATATGATTAAAGAGAAAGAATATATCTCCCAAACCAAGAATGTAATACACAGAAGGTAAAATTATATATAGAACGGATTCCTGATTTTCACCACTTCATATTTATTTCACTTATCCAAGAGGCTTTAGAGTTGTGTACTTGGCCGAATTTTTCCTATTAGGTTGAACCACATGAAACTGGAATATTTACAGGTCAAAGGAAGGTCAAATACTGGTGATTTCATACGATTTAACCTCTCACTAATCAATTAAACACAGACCTCGGAGTACTAACCAAAGTGAATATGCGCAGTCTGTATGCTGTTTTAACAGTACACAAGCACCATCTTGTGGCAGAAAGCAAAATTGTAGCTCTATACTTGGTATTGCTACAAATATATTCAAAGTTTCTCAACTGTTTCCAACATGCTTTTGAAAGGGCATTACAAACTGGTGAAGAACACTTAGATTGATAGTTTGAACAAGCTCAAAACAAATGGCACACCAACATCATGATAATTAGCAGCTAGTCATCAGCCTATACAACATAAACTTTGAAATAAGCTATTTCATAAATTAAAATCTTGACTATTTCTAGTTTTACTGATAATTAACATATTGAAATAAAATCAGTTCAGATACTTCAGAAAACTTTTCACCTATCAAATTTCTACTCATAGCCATAGCTGTCCATAAAGTTCCAAGTCTCATAGGCTTATTTAACCAGGGGAACTGGAGGTGGGGGGAAGAGATTATGACGCCTCAAGTAGGTACCTGGATCTGCCTATAAGAACAAGTAACTTTTTGGCAAAACAGTCCAAATGCCTTCCTTATTTAACTTGCTGTGACTCATACTACACATGGTAAGAGAAAACTACTTTACTAACCTAGCTACAAGTAACTGGACCAGGAACTGGACACATTAGCCAAAGGCAACCAAATACTGTTTTGACATAGAACACACCAACCATACCTGAGGACAAGAGGCACTTGGCATGGGCGCATGCCATAAAATTGTTCCAGATTGAATGATGGCATCTAATATAACCAAATCCTTTTGGGAAAGAAGTATCAATACTAGATGAATGAAGAATAGATGTGTCACTCAAACTTAGGTTGTATCCTAAACAATGCCATTTTCTCCAAGATACATTACACATCCCTGTTCTGAAAGCTCTAGACCCTAAAGTTCCTCCTCCCGTAAGTACCTCCAGAAAACCCTCAAAGCCAAAGATAATCTTCGAATGCCCTTCAGTGAGGCTTTAAAGAATGATAAAATGGACTCCTCCTAAATATCTCCCAGGCAATTTAAACCCAACACAGTCAAAACCAAATCCCTCATCTTTCCAAAGATCTACTCCAACTCCTCTCATTGTGAACACTATTACCAGTGACCCAGATATGTGAAAGTCATCCTTAATACCCTCTATCAACCAATGCCTACAAATGAACCTATTTACAAAACAGGATAGTCACAGAAATGTATGGCTACCAAGGGGAGTGGGGGGTGGGAGGAATAAACTGGGAGATTGGGATTGACACATACATACTACTATATATAAAACAGATAACAATAGCACAGGGAACTCAATACACTCTAATGACGTATCTGGGAACAGAATCTTAAAAAGTGTATATATGTATATGTATAACTGATTTACTTTGCTGTACAGCAGAAACGTAACATTATAAATCAACCATACTGCAATAAAAATTAACTATAAAAAAAATTTTTTAAATCAATCCCCAAGTCTACCTCCTAAATATCTAGACACTGTCCCCTCCTCTCCATCCCCACTATTCCAGGCTCTCATCACATTAGGCCTGAGTTACAGCACCCTCGTAATACATCTTTCTCCCTTGAATTTTCAGCCTATCCAAACTATTTTCCAACATACTGTGAAAGCAATATTCCTAAAACAGACATACAATTATTTTATCCCTCAGCTTAAAATCCTTCGAAGGCTTCCAATCGGCCTCAGGATAAAATCTAAACCTCTTGGCATGTCACTTGAGGACATCCACATTATCGACCTGCCTGAACTTCAGCCTTTTCATTCCACTCAAACCAAATTGCCTGCAAGTCCATGAATGAACTACACTTCTCAGGATTCCCTGCCATTGTTCCCAAAATCTAGATTGCTTCTTCTTACCTTCTTCACCTGGCTTATGCCTCATTAACCTTGAAGATTCAGTTCAGGTGTCAATTCCTTCTGGGAGGCTTCTTTAATTCCCCAAACTGAGTGCCCTACTTGTTCTCAATGTTTCCATAGCATTCAATGGACGCATCTATCACTGTGTTAGTTTCTTTTCATTGTCTTCCTCTTCTAGCAGACTAGAGTCTATCAGATTGTCTTTCATCGAAGTATCTAACACAACACATGGCAAAGGGTAGGCATTAGGTAAATGTTTGCTGAATGAGTGCAGTCTTGCTGAAGTCCTTTCACTTGGTATTATCATCTCTAGTTAGCAAATGAGGAAACTAAGGGAGGCCCAGGGTCTTGTCTGAGATCACATAACCGAAAGCATCAGAACCAGGATTTGAACCAAATGTTCTGACTGTAATGGAAATGATTTTCTCTCTGAATCTTTGCCTTCAGGGAACCACCGTATAAAATAATTGTGCTCTGCAGAGCAGTCTGGATGGGACTAAACCCTGTTTCTCCAGGCTGGGCACAAACCCAAGCTTAGTCAATTAAAGTATCCCCTCATCCCAAATGTGGTCTGAATGAATTCTGGGATCTCCAAATTCTGGGATGAACAGGCTACTCGGAACTTTTCTAAGAACTATCCAAAAACAAAACAAAAATGTGTTCCTCCTCCAGTACAAGTCTAAGGACTGTGTAGCGTATAAGGTACAGCAAAGGGAAGAGAGTGTCTTTAAAAATAAAGTCAAGCACAGGAAAAATGAGACAAGAGCTAGAAGCCTGAAGACTTCCCCAAGAGACCTCCCAGTTACATACAGCGGAAATTCCCATTCTCATATAATATAGTTTGGGTTGTGGCCCTTTGGCAATCCGCATCTGTAGGTCAGAGGGCTTTCCGGCCATTAGCCATGCAATAATGCTTTTTTAATCTGTGAATACAAAAAATTGATAAATTATTTGTCGGAGGCCTACTCCTTGAGATAATGTATGTAAGTTTTTATAACAAAGGTGGGAGAACAAAAGCATCAAATTGTTCTCCAATCTTTATATCTTGTGCTCTGTCATTAGTGAACAGTGCCCCAAATGAGAAAGAAAAAGACTTCTGGACATATTCATTTTCAAACATCTTGGATGCAGCAAAGGGAGACACAGGTATTTTAGAATCCGAGCTGTATCCACAGAGTTTGCTCATGGATAAATCTTTTTTCTCCAGCCGTCATAAAATGGGGTGGAGGGAGACCTTTTTATGAGTTCCTCCTTAGGCCTCTGAATAAGTTCTAGTGGAGACACCTCATCAGAAAAGAACAGATTAAAAGCATGGGTAATATCTAATTAATTGATATTATTTTAAATGGAAAATGAAAAGACCTTTTCAAAGATCCCTCTAAATGCTACTTGCTTCTTAGACTTGTTAACCTTTCAGTCCCTGCCTTATTAAGAAGCTACTGATTCATCTGGAGTCTGACAAGGAGAAGAATGTCTCCTCTGACCTTTGGCTCCAAATTCCCTGTAAAGCATTCAGGTGTTGCCATCTGCAAATTAAGGTCATATGTGAAACCATCATTTTAGCAGCCTCATGAGTAATGGGTAGGTTTGACCTTTTGTGAGCAGAGAGCTTTTAAGTTGAAACATGGTTTTCGGCAGCTTACCAGTACTTCCTTATTTTCTTTTTACCCTTTGTGATCTAAAGACTCTGCAAAATTCTGAAGGGAAAGTCCACTTGATCCATTAAATGGGAATGGCCTAAGGCACAACCCTCTAGAGAAGTCATTAAAAAATTCTTGCAGCCCTCATGACATCCATGGAATCAGATCCTGAAACTAGAAATTGCCAACAAAGGAAAAATGACAACAATCTTAACAGAAAATCTAAAACAGAAAAAAAAAAAAAAAAAATCAAACCAAACCACCAGACCCCTGTCACATTCTCACATCCGAACTCCTCTCCCCCAGGTCCACTCTGTTCCAGCCACACTGGCGTCCTGGTGGTGGCATCAACGCGCCAGGCACATGCCTACTTCAGGGGCTCTGCGCTGCTGTCTCTTCTGCCTGAACGTTCTCCCCTCTCTCACGACACCCACACTGCTTATTCCCCCTGCTCCTTTAGGTCTTCATCAAAATTGTCACCTTACCCAGGACAGAGATTACTGTCTGATTTTTCACTGTTTTAGAACTAGATTTCTTTCATTTAAAAATAATAAGTTCATTAATCAAAACTTTACTTCAAATAACGGACTACAGATATCAAAATACAATAAGCATTTAAATATAATACCCTCATGAGTCTTCATTATAGTACATTAAAAGTAAAATATCTTTCAAGTATAAAACAGACAAGGTGTTCCTATCTCAGGTGATCCCACCTATCTGTTGTACTCAAGTAGGCAAATAGTTTTATTTATATTAGGTAACCTCAGACTGATGAGAAAGACAGTGGTTATGTAACAGAAAAAAGAGAAATAAAGCGACTATAAGAGAAACAGTGTATCCCTCTTGCCTCCCGTGCAGGGTGGACACCAAGTTGAGAGCTGGTAAGCCTGCCAGTGGATGTTCCAGAGTTAGACGGAAGAGGGTGAGAATGGAACAACATCCAAAGGAGCCAAGGAGAGCTAAGAGTTGAGGCCAAGACAGCAAGGGGAAGATGGTAAATACTCTCTGACAGCATTACCGGGGGGAAAAGACGGACTACAAGTCACCAACTGCAGGTTTCAGCAGGGCAGGCAAGAGAGGTATCAGCTACCTGGTGGACAAGAGACATTACCACAAAGACGAGAGGAGCCCGCACCCTCCCTTCCCACCAGGACAATACAGAAAATTCCCCCCAGACACATTGGGGAGGAAGAGGGGAGAGGCAGAAGGTTTTCTTAGAGAACTCGAACAATATTTAAACGAACCATTTACAATTTGAATAGGACTAGATCTTAAATGGCAATTTTTCCACTACCAAGCAAGACTCCAAAAAGTATTAGATTGTCTGTTGATTAGATAAGTAACTTCTCCTAATATCTGAATTGTAATAATTGGTCGGTAAACATACAAAATGATTTTAAAAGCATCAGCATCCCAACACTAAGAGAAATGATATGTGACTGGATAGAGGTTATCAGCTAACACTACAATGGCAATCCTACTGCAATACAAATGCATCAAATCAATATATTGTATACCTTAAAACTTACACAATGTCATGTCAATTATGCCTCAATTAAAAAGAAAAAATGTTTAAGCACCAGCAAATATCTGATCACACATGAGAAAGAATTACTTAGGCATAGAAGCAGTGGGAGAAATCACACCAAAAAATTTAATAGATTAGACCATATAACATTTAAAACTGTAGTACATTAAAAACAAACACAAAACTAAAAGCCAATTTTTTAAAAGCAGGAAAATCAAACAAATAGAATAGACTTAATGCTAATACCCTCAACACATAAACATTTGAAGACTGATCAAGCAATGCAATAAAAATTAGCAAATTAAAATAGACAAATCAAACTGGACAAGTAACTAATATATTTGAAAAACTGTTGAGCCTCGTAAGTTATCAATAAAAGCAAAAAACATTAAACATACCACTTTTTAACTATCAAACAAGACAATGTGTTTTAAACTCAATGTTGTCAGAATAGTACAAAACATACTATAAGAAATTAGTATACGCTTTAATGTAATCAGGTAATATCAATAAATTACTCTTCTTAACCCAATATTCCCCTTATAGTAATATATCTTAAGGAAATAATCAGTGATGTGAACAAAAACTTGTATATAATTTTTACTGCAACATTATTTATAATTGTCAAAAAAAGGGGAGGGGCTTCCCTGGTGGCACAGTGGTTGAGAGTCCGCCTGCCGACGCAAGGGACGCGGGTTCATGCCCCGGTCTGGGAAGATCCCACATGCCGCGGAGCAGCTGGGCCCGTGAGCCATGGCCGCTGAGGCTACGCGTCCGGAGCCTGTGCTCCGCAACGGCAGAGGCCACAGCAGTGAGAGGCCCGGGTACCGCAAAAAAAAAAGTGGGGGAGGAACAATGTAGATGATCAAAAACAGGTATTTTTTTTATATACTTATCAAGTATTCATTGTTTATACCTGTTTAAATACTGGTAGAGTACACCCTAGCCATATGAAGCATTATATAACCATCAAAAATATTTTTCAAAGGCTACTTAAAGATATGAAAAATGCTATCTGTATAAAGTGAAAAGAGGGCACAATACTGCATATTCAAAATGAACAAATGATGACATATTCATACAAAGAAACATTATTCAGCAACAAAAACTGGATGAATCTCAAAAAATGCAACATGGATGAATCTCAAAAAAACAAAAACAAAACAAAAAAACCATTATATGAAGTGAAAAAAGCCAGACACAAAAGAATAAATACTGAATGAGTCTATTTATAGAAGTTCAAGGGCAGGCAAAACTAACCTATGGTGATAGAACAGTGGTTACTTCTGGGAGGAGGTGTATCAAGTGCAAATAAGTCTGAGGAAATTCTCAGGGTGATGCAAATGTTCTGGAGTTTGATGGGGTGGTGACCACAGGAGGATATAAATATGTTAAAAAGTCATCAAATAAACTATAAATACATATATACATAAATGAAATAATAAAATAAAGTCGTCAAGATGCACATTTAAGATCTGTGCATTTTACTGTTCATATATTATACCTCCATAAAGTAATACAGAAATTGCATATAAAGGATAATTTCCATTTGGTTAAATATATTTATATGCAAAGAATAAAAAGAATGTAAAGTACAACAAAATATTAAAGGTGTTTAATTCTGGGATTGCAAATTATTTGTATTTTTAACTTTCTGCATTTCCACATTCTCAACAATGAGTTACATGACTTTTATAAATGATCAGGGGAAAAAAACCCTGAACTTTTTAAAAGAATTCTGCCATGCTTGCAAAAGAAAATTCTGTTACACTTATAACTATCACAAAATTATTCAATGTGCAGAAATACTTAGTAAATCCTTCTAACAACTTTCCTATAAGTTATAAAGTCATACTTGCAAGGTATGCGGAAAAATTAAGAAAAGCACTAATTAAGCTAAGCATCTGCTTGGTGACTAAATGAGCAAGATAACTGGAAAGCCCACACCACACTGTGGAATGATTTTAAAACATGGTCCTGCGTGCAGCAAACACAGGGCTCTTATGACTCAGCAACAACTAGCTCCTGGAAAAGTTAATTTTCTTTATTTATTACTTTAAGTATTCCTGATAAGCTTGATGTATCTAAATTCCATGCAAAATGCCCCAAGTGAATTTTCTTTACAACAAAAATACCTTTTGAGTTTCAGAAACTTTTACAATATGCGTAAAATAATAAATAAGAACAAAACCAAAGAAGACATACAAACCTCTGATTGTACATGCCCCGAAAGTTGTAATTAGCTCTATAATTTGGGAAAGGCTTTGGATCTAACGGCCTGTAGATGGCAGGCTCTCCCCTTTTCATAGCAAGCCCATTCAGTTCCACAGTTGGTGTTATACTACCTGTTTAAAAGAAATATTAAAGGCACACAAGTGAAATATTTCCATAATAAATCATGCAGTCCATATTTATTTTACATATAATTACAATGGAAGACGGTGGCAGTGGATGCCCTTCTGCCTGATTTTCTAAGGGGGTGCATAAACAAGCTACATAAACAGGAAAATCGTTTCTAGTGAAATCTCTTTGGGGTTGCTGCAA
This sequence comes from Phocoena phocoena, assembly GCF_963924675.1. Taxonomy (NCBI): domain Eukaryota; kingdom Metazoa; phylum Chordata; class Mammalia; order Artiodactyla; family Phocoenidae; genus Phocoena; species Phocoena phocoena. The sequence continues at coordinate 18,123,508 of NC_089235.1, forward strand.
CATTTTCTGTACATTAATGACCAAAAATTCAACTTTATAGTCCCACTGTTTCAAAACAAGGAAAACAGAAGATTCACAGATGGCTTCGTTTGGATATTATAAAGCAACTACTGAATCTCAAAGTTCCTTACTCCAGAAAGCTTACAACTACTTAATCATTAAAAGCATTATCATCTGTGAATATTTTAAGTTATATTTTGGTTATCAAGCAACTAGAATTAGCAATATGTACAGGGTCATCAGTAACTCTTGGACTTATCTGATGAAAATAAATTTTGAGTTTTTTCTATAACCAACAACAGGACAAAACAGTAAATACAAGTAATGCTTTCTGTGGATAATCTTAAAAGATACATGCTGAAGCATTTATGGATGAAGTGATATGTCTGAGATTTGTTTCAAAATAATTCAGAGGACAGAGAGATGAGAAACAAGATGGGATGTGTGAGTACCTGTTGTGCCTGACAACAGGTACAGGGATGTTCAATAGCTTATCTTTTCTACTTTTGTACAAGTTTGAAAAATCCCATAAAATGTAACACACAATGTACAGTTATTATGTCAAGTTATTTTCAGTGCCAAAAAAAGTTATTTAGTAAATACGCATATATGTTCCAAGTAACAAATCACAAAAATGAATCTAAAGCTTTAATAGAGAGTAAAATTTATTTCTAATGTAAATTCTGTATTATTTCATTTGAATTATGCCTTTTGCACCATACATTTAAGACTCCCCTTCATCGTGAACAAAAATGGATCCACTTACTGCAGCAGAGAAACTGGGGCACAAAGTACTAGCTGAGGGGTGGTGGAGCCTGACACAAATGCACAACTGGCTGCTAGGTCACAAGCAAGCCATCAAGAGTCATAAGCTGCTCATTTTATGTCTCATCTCTAAAGAACTCACATGAAACCGCTGAAGAGCATAATAAGAACAGGAACTAAACCAAGGTTAAGAAAAAGGAAAAAATAAAGGAGGCGGGAGGACAAAGGAGAAAGCAGAAAAGAAAAAGGTAAGGATAAGAAAACAGCAAAGAAAAGCTAACATGTTAAGTAGTAAGTCGAATTAGTCCAAACCCCAAATTTAACACAAACACTCAGGGCAGAGGAAGAGTAAGTCAAGCACAAAGGGATTCTTTCTTTGTTTCTTACAGCATTTTACCGAGGGATAAGTAAAATGTACAAACCTTAAGCATACAGCTCCATGAGTTACTATACAACCACCATTCAGATCAAGATCTGAACATTTCCATCACCCAGAAATACCCAGTCAATACCCACCTCCCCATGTTATCCATTCTGACTTCTGTCATCATAGATTGGTTTTGCCTGTTCTTCACATCTAAATGTGTATTAGTTTGCCTTGCTTCTTTCACTCAGCATAATGCTTTGTTGAATATCACTTTCAAACTTTCCCACTGAAAAGCATTCCACTCAGTTTATCTAATCTGCCCTTGATGGGACATCTGGGTTGTTTTCAGTTGGAGGCTATTAAGTATCAAGCCACCTTGAACACTCTTCAGAAGTCTCTCAGCAGACCTATACACTCTTTTCACTTGGGTATACACCTAGTAGTGGAATTGCTAGGTCAGAGGGTAGGTTCATGTTTAACAATAAAGTTAAAACTACCTAACAGTTCTCCAAAGATAATTTTTAACACCGAAGAGCCATCCACGCCTTAAGAAGTTTCCATTTTTCTTATTCCATAAAGATTTCAGTTTACTAATTAACAGATTAATCAGTTGTACAACTTATGTCATTATGAATTCTACTTTGCAACAATCATACAGGCACAAATAGCATAAAGTTCAAATGGGAAAACTAGAAAAGAAAAAAAAAAGCTTGAAAGACCTCATCCTTTAAGTATGGCAATAAACAGGAAAGTAATGTGTTTGAAAATGAACAGTGAGATGATTTTAATGCACTGGTAGGATATACTATGTCTGCCGTCCACACCAAAATTGCATTTTAAACTAGGTAAAAGTACTGTATTCATATTATTTAAATAAAGAAATAATCTCATACAAATTCCTCATCTGAAAGGAAGGCTACAGTACATTTTCTTCATAGAAATGCCAGCAACTGGTGTTGTGAAGGAGAGTAGAAGAGAAGCAGAAAAGCACAAACCACACAGAAAAGGTTTCAACTCCTTTGAGTGAAGTACTCCATCTGTTTCCTACAGAATGAGACTGACATCTCCACATGTGCATACCTCTCGTTACTTACATAGTAACGCTCTCACAGAAAACATTTAAAGAATAACTTCAAACTATGAGCTGTCTCTAGGAAATGCTAAGTACCATTGTTTTCAACATGTGACGGTTAGACCCAGGTAGCATAAAGATAATCATTGCATAGGTATCCTCATGTATTTTATGGCTATAGAGTTGACACTGTAAACACATAATCAGTTTTTAGTGGTTTTTAGATACATTAAAGGAAATTTCTATATTTACCAATGATAAAAAAAGACTAATTAATTAGATACACAAACGTATATAACAACAATTGTGGACTCCTATCATCTGACAGATTAAAAACAAGATGCCACAACTAGTTTTCAAGGAGCCATGTATTACTAACACTTAAAGAAACAACTTTGTAGGAAGTTAGAAAAGTCCCTGGAACATAGTAGTCACTCAATAAATATCTGTTGAAAGAATGAATTGATTAATCCATAAATCAGGGCTCTTGGAGAAATTATTGGAGTCAGGGCAGGGAAAACACAAGATGACCCAGGAACATCTTATCGTGCCAGAAAGAAATGCCCAAAGAATGATGAGGAAAGTATCTGAAGGACACAGGAGTCAACCTGAAGTGGTCATACCACTGGCCAAATCTGGGACAATTTGAGCATCAAAATAAATAATGACGATTGTAGATCCTAAACCTGTAGGTAAAACAGAAATCCAAACGTCTATAGTGATATAAATAAACAAACAAAAAAAAATGACAGGGACAAGAAAGCTCTTGGGTAGAATGCCAACTAATAAATCGAAAAAGAATATGGAATTAAAAATCACCCTTTGGCAACCTTCAGAGTAGTCATGGATTCAGACAAGAGTCATCAATCATCAGTCTTTCATGTAGGTGAAAGAAAGTTTGACAAGGAACAGAATGTTTATGTAGTCTCAAAGTACCTCCTCAGAAAATAATTGTTCAGGACTTCTCTGGTCGCACAGTGGTTAAGAATCTGCCTGCCAATGCAGGGGACAGGGGTTCAAGCCCTGGTCTGGGAAGATCCCACATGCCACAGAGCAACTAAGCCTATTCGTCACAACTACTGAGCCTGCGCTCTAGAGCCCGCGAGCCACAACTACTGAGCCCGTTTGCCACAACTACTGAAGCCCATGCGCCTAAGAGCCCGTGCTCCACAACAAGAGAAGCCACCGCAATAAGAAGCCCGCGCACCGCAATGAAGAGTAGCCTCCGCTACTCTCCGCTACTCAACTAGAGAAAGCCCGCGTGCAGCAATGAAGACCCAACACAGCCAAAAATAAACAATAAATAAATAAATTCATTTTAAAATATATTTGTTAATTATATTATTTAATAATAAAACATACTTAAAATTAGTTAACTTTACAATACAGAAGCCTGGCAGACATACTCTTCACCAAGAAACAAAAGACATCACTAATGGGACAAATCAGTATCGTGTGTCTCCTGATATGAAACACTGAGATGAGTCCAGGTCACTTCTGTGATATTCATGCTAAAAGTGCATAAATCATGAGGAAACACCAGACAAACTCCAGCGAGGGGCATTCTACAAATGATGTGTAGAAATGTCAAGGTCATAAAAAACAGGAAAGACTGAGGAACTGTTTCAGACTGAAGTGGAATGAAGAGAAACAGTAAGCCCTTGATGCTGATTAGATGCTGGTCTTACAAAGGACATAACTGGGACCATCAGTGAAGTGTGACTGGAGTCTGTGGAGTACACGGTGATACCAAACCGATGTTAACTTCCTGATAGGACAGTGTCTGTGTACTTAAGAAATAATGGGTAATGGGACACCATGTCCATAACTTATTCTCAAAAGGTTCAGAAATGTTAACCATTTCTGAGTGATGGGTACCTGGGAGCTCTATGTACTCTTTCTACAAAATTTATATGTATAAGAAATTATTGCTAAAAAAAGTTTTAAAAAATCAGAGGAAGGAGAAAGCAAAGTAGTTCTATGATATCCTTCCTCCTCATTAACAGCAGATTACCCATGCGGTACTAAATTTAACTCCTCTCTGGGACATAACTACTATTTAAGGTCCATCTACTTCCTGTGAATTCAGGACTGGATCTCCCCTCCTCTGCAGTGCAGACAGGAATGGATTGTCTTTTCAAGAAAAGTGCTAAGTTATATATTAAAAGGAAGAAAAAAATCTTGACTCCTACTTCACCTCATACATAAACCTCAATTCCTGACAGACTGTAGATCTAAATTTAAAAGATAAAATAATAAAACTTCTAAAAATAATATGAAGTTATCGTCACAATTCTGTGGGAGATAAAGATGTCTTAAATAGCACAAAAAAAGCACCACACCATTCCAGCAATTCCACTTCTGGGCATTTATCCCGAAAAAACAAAAACACTAACTTGAAAATATATATACACCCCCACGTTCATGGAAGCAAGCTAAGTGTCCACTGATGGATGAATGGATAAAGAAGAGGTGATGATACACATATACAATAGACTATTATACAGCAATAAAAAAAAATTTTGCCATTTGTGACAACATGGATGGCTCTTGAAGGCATTATGCTAAATGAAATAAGTCAGACAGAGAATGACAAATACCATATGACCTCACTTATATGTGGAATCTAAAAAAAAGAAAACACAAAAAAACAGAACTCATAGATACAGAGAAGAGATTGGTGGCTGCCAGAGGTGGGAAGTGGGGGGAGGTGTAATAGGTGAAGGGGGTCAAAAAGGTACAACCTTCCAGTTATAAAATAAATAAATCATGGGGATGTAATATACAGCATGGTGATTATAGTTAATCATACTGTATTTTATATTTGAAAATTGCTAAGAGAGTATATCTAAAGCTTTCTCATCATGAGAAAGAAAATATTTTAATAACTATGTATGGTGACAGATGTTAATGAGATATTCTGGTGATTTCACAACATATACAAATATCAAATCATTATGTCGTACAGTTGAAACTAATATAATGCTATGTGTCAGTTAGACTTCAATTTTTAAAAAGCACTAACCATAAGGGAAAAGACTAATAAATTAGACTTCATTAATATAAAAATTTATGTTCATCAAAATGCACCATTAGGAATATGGAGATATTTGCCATACACATATCTGACAAAGTATATTAATCCAGAATATGTAAGAACCCTATAAGTCAATAAAAAATTGAAAAAATTTAAAAACTGACAAGGCAGTTTCTTAACAGGAAAAATATATCAACAGCAGAGAAGATCCTAATGGCAACAGGCATATGAAAAGGTGATCACTTTAATTATTAGGAAAATGCAAATTAAAACCACAATGAAATACTATCATATCCCCAGAAGAACAGGTAGAAATTTTAAGATACCCTATATTGACAAGGATGTGGAAAACTCTCATATACTGCTAGTGGGAGTGAAATGTGATAAGTTTGACATTATGTATTAACACTGAAAACATGCAAAACCTACGACCCAACAATTCCAATCCTAGCTACACAGCCAACAAAAATGTATACATACAAGAATATTCATAGCAATCTTACTTCTAACAGCCCCAAACTAGAAGCAACCCAAATGTCCACCATTAGTATAATGAATAAGTAAATTGTGGTATATCCATGCAGTGGGATACTACATAGCAAAGAAATACCAGACTGGTAACACACAACACAATGAATCTCACAAACATGACATTGAGAAAAACAAGCTATCACAAAAAAGTATGAGGCATGATTCCAAAGCAGGCACAACAAATCTAGGATGACAGAGAGAAGAGTGGTTCCTTTGGAGATGTTTTAACCACTAAAAGAGGGCATGAGGGAGGCTTCTGAGGCACTGGTAAAGCCTGCAAAGTGCAAAACGCCATCAAGGCTCAACGACCATAATTTGTGCACTTGCCAGAACATAATATTAGGCTTTATTTTAAAATTTTACCTCAACAATGAATAAACGTGTAAAATGTCATACCAAAAAAATAAAAATAAATAAAATTAGAATTTACCCCCCAAAATCTACTCATTCTGTCAGCGCACTGCAACATTCCACGGTGGAAACTCTTATCTCCACTGGTCTGAAAGGCCAGGGAGCCAGACTCTCTCCTGTTTCCTTCCTCTGACTCCTTTGCTAGTTTACCTCCAGCTACAACCCTTGGAAGTGGACCTGACCCAAAGCTCAGCACACAACACAAATGGACACTTGTCCTTCTGTCCATGCCAACTGCCGTGCCAATATTCCAGCAGAGGAGGGGGCAACAGCATTCCATGCACGTGTGTTTCTTTTCTTTCTTCACCCGTAAACTATGCCAGTGGTTTCCTAACTGATTTTGCTTTTGGTATTTTCCACCTTCCATTCACATGCCAAACTCAACTTCCTAAACTGCTCTTTTAAACACATCATCCACCTGCTCGTGAAAATTAATCCAAACTATGGATAAAATTTATCTCCTAAAGCTGCAGTCAAGTCCATCACTACCTACTTTCTAACTACAACTCTCGTCTTGTCTCTTACTAGCCACTTAACCTGCTCTAATTAAAAATCGTCTACAAAAAAATTTTTTTTTGCAAAACCCATCATCCAGATTCCTGTTCCAATGTCTTTCCTCATCGTATTCCCTCAGCCTGGAATATTCTTTTCTCTCCTCTATACGTACGTGCCTACTCTCTATTCATGACCTAATATCTCACCTCAACTACTTCAGTCCATGTTTATCATTACTTATAATACCGATGCCTATTATTACTCACTTGGTACTTATTCTTTACCACTGAGAGTTACATGTTTTATGTAAATGACTAAAATCCTCACAGCAAAGGACAATGGTTTATAACTCTTAGATATATTAAAACAAATGCTTAATAGAGGCAGTGGTGGTGTGGTGCTAATGATCAACCAGTAATCTGAAGAGAGTTTTAAAAGTTAAGAAAGTAGACAGTCTGTTACCAGCTTCAAGCTGAATTGGTTTTTTTTATTATAATAATATTTTTGCTTATTTACCCATACTTAATAAATACTGGAATCAGCTGAACAGATGCAAAAGGACTACTACTAGGAAAGTCATGGAGTTCTGGAAAAGGCAGTCCTTGCAAGAGGAGACTGTCTACCTAACACGTGCCATGTGGGAAAGAAGTGTCTGACCTGACTCTGACCATAAGCGTGTGAACTATAATTAAACAGACTACAGAGTCGCTGCCGGCAGGCAAGTGTCTTTTTTCACTCCGTCACAAAAGTACTCCATCTAAAGCAGTATCGGTCAGAAGGTAGCCACTTGCATTAATAGGTTAACAGATGAGTAAATGGACATCGGGCTGGCACTAAACTTACGGAACTTCATTAATTTGAGGCTACCAATTCATGCACTGTGTCTGATACAGGTTTACGCTTCCCAAGAGATAACTGGACACATAATGTTTTTGGTACTGCATGCAATTAGAACAACTTTTCAAAATTATTCTTAGGAGATTAAAATTAGAACACGCATTTACTTAGCAGTATATTACACACAGGTGGGTTTTTCGGATTTGTGGGTTTCTTAAACTCCATATGAATGTTCTAAATGTAAATGGCAACCATTTCTACATGAACAAATAAAATAAGATGCTTAGGGCTAATTTTATAATTTTCTATTAAACTAAAATAAAGAATAACTATTTTTAATTATTAAATTATACATTATACATTTAGAAAGAGAAATTGATCATTTCTATCTTTGCTTTAGAAAAAAAACTCAGTCCTATTTTCTGTTCTTTGTATCCAAATGTCTTTTTATCACACATAAAAAGTAAATAATGCACCTTTAGAGTATCCACTAAAGCAAATTTTTAAAATAATTACAATTACCGTCTTCATTCTCTCACCTTCAGTTATTATTTGGCTGTCTTTACCAGCTGTGCTGTCAATACCTGTTGACTATGCAATGGGCCTGTATGAAGGAAAATACAGAGAACAGCACATGCAGAAGATGACAACAGGAGGAAACGAGTCAGGGCCATACCTGGGTTATTGTTAACACTGCTTTTGGGCGGCTTCTGAACTGGTTTGGGAAGCGTAGATTCAGTCAAAGCCTTGTTAGCGACAGCCTGCTGGGCCTTCTTTATACTGCTCCCTTCGGATTCCCATGTCTGCTCCCCAAGACTCAGCTGCACTGAGAACATCTTGGAAAAACATACAGAGACAAAGAAAACATTGAAATTTTTCAGGAAATAAAGTGTGCTGTCTGAGAGAAAAACAGATACAGCACAGAATCAAAATTTTAGAGCTAGAGTTGAGCTTACAGATCATTTGCAACAAAAATCTTATTCTAACTAGTGAACGAATTTTAAGAGATTGTGCCAAATTCTGTTCTATCCAAAGGCTTAACGGCAGCTCTAAGTGTACATGTTGGGTAGAATGTACCAAGAGGAAATCGCTTCCCTAAATGGAATCATACTGTTAATGTCAGTCAGTCTTCAAAAAAGTACAATAAGAACAAAGAGTAAGAGAAACTATACGAGAATCCAAAAGGTCCTGTCTCTGTAACTTTTACAAAATCTAATTCCTTAAACTTTATATCTAGCACAGTCTACTCAGTGAGTCAGGAAATCCTATTAAATATTCTGTCATCAAGGAACTCTCAATCCTCCACAACCAACCTTTAACCAGTCACCAAATTCAATCAATTTTAACCTCATGAATATTTCTCAAATCTCCTTCCTCTCTCTGCCAGTGACACTGCTACACTAGATGTATCTTAGCTTAGATATAATAACCTCCCAACTGACTGCTGTTAAATCGAACTATCTTTTGCAAACTCAAATCCAACTGCATCACTCCAAACACCACCAGGTTAAAAACCTCCGATTGTTCCCCTTGTAACATGACACAAAGGAGCTACCTGTCCATCTTCATTTCACACCCACCCCTCCCCTTGCACATCCTAACATTCCATTTACACTGGATTTCCATATGCATCCAAAAACCTATTGTTCACCTTTAAAATTTAGGATCATGTTACAGGATACACATACAATCTGCTGTTTTACTCCACAGACAGCTTACTACTTTGTAGGAATACAAGGTATGAACCTCAAAATACTTATTAATTATGAAGAAGTAAATGTCTTTGCAGGAAAGAAATCAGGTAGAAAATACCTTTAACAACAGAGTGATTAAAGTTAGCATCATCAATAATCATTCAAAGGGACATCGTGTGCCTCCTGGTTTGATCCAATGAGAAGTATGTAGCATTCTTGGCTAAAAATGTTTACCCTGAATCTAATCATAGAGAAACAATCAGGCAGATCTGGGTTATGGTATATTCTATAAGACAACTGACCTAAACTCTTCAAAACTGTCAATATTATGAAAGAAAAAACCAAACAAAAGAATGCATGGGGGCTGTCCTAGTTTAAAGGATGCTGAAGAGACATGATGAGGTGTAATAAAGTACAATGTATGAATCCTGACTGGATTCGTACTGGGAAGAAAAGTATAAAGGGCATTTAGAGAACAACCAGGGAAATTTGACTACAGACTATAATATACTAAACAAACTCAGTCAAGTTTAAATTTCTTGAGTGATTATAGTACTATGGTTATGAAGAAGAATGTTTTTGGTCTTACAAGATAGATATACAAGTATTTAAGGATAAAATGTCATGATGGTTGAAATTTATTTTCAAATTGTTCAAGGAAAAAGTATGTATTTATACAGAAGGAGCAAGAAAAGAAGTAAATGTAGCAATGCAGTAAATAACTGAATGATTAATAAATCTGAAAGATCCATTATACTGCTCTTTCAATTTTTCCTGTAGGTTTTCAATTTTTCAAAATACAGAGTTGAAAGTATTTATAAGCATTTGAAATTCAAAATATGTACATAACTATTAAAAGTGAGTAATTTTTCTTTTATTCTGATTCAGTTTAAAATTTTTACCTAAAACATATCTTTAATTCATTGACCCTCGATTTTAAAATGATTTTTCAATGACTAGGTCTTTTGGCTTTCAACTTACAGTATATAACAAAGAACTCTGCCACAAAATGTGACATTTTTAGTCACATTATCTCTCCCATTCTCCTCCAAATCAGTTCATGCTCCAGAATGTTCCATCCATTATTCTTCCATTAATTCAGGTTCAAAACCTCAATAGCTTCTTTGTTTATCCTTGTTTTCCTAAGACTTATTTAACAACACCTCAAAACTGTTCTTTGCTATTTCTGTTGTCACCACCTTAGTCTAAAGCCCCTATAAACTCAGATTTCCTGCCTCCTAATCTTCCAGATGTCATCACTTTCCCAGTCTCACTGGCCAGACACCTTTGAATGGTCTTCCTTGCCTGCTCCATTTCTCTCTGTATTCTCCCCTGCATCCAGTTGATTCAACTTCAAAAATATTTTTCAGATCTGGCCTTTCTTTGTAACGTTTGCCAATATCTTAGTGAAGAGTATCAATGTATCCCTCTCCTAAATTACTGTAAGACCATCCTAATATCACTCCTTTAACATAAGACTTTCCCATTCAAACTATCCTTCTTAGGAATTCCCTAGTGGTCCAGTGGTTAGTACTCCGTACTTTCACTGCCAAGGCCTGGGTTCGATCCCCAGTTGGGGAACTAAGATCCCACAAACCGCGCCATCACCAACATGAACACTCTATAAAATGCAAATGCATCCAAGTCAATCCTCTGCTTTTCTGAAACCTCTTAAGAATCCTGCTACATTGTACACCTAAAACTAATACAACATTTTATGTCAATTATATCTCAATAAAACTGGAGAGAGAAAAAAGAGTCCCACTACAATAAAAATTTTATAATTTTGAGTAGGACTCCTGGGACATACTGTTTATGAGCTGAAGTCACAATCCACCATTTACTATGCGTAACATTAGGGAAGTTAATTCTTTCCCTCTGTTTTCTTACTTCTTTAGTGAAAGTGGGGTAATAAGAACACAGAGAATGGTTATGAAAATTAAAACAAAATTGTGTAAATGCCCCCATGTGAAATGTAGAGATTGTCAAACTGGATTAAAAAAAAAAAATCCAACTGTATGCTACCCTAAACTATAAAGACACATGGTTTAAAAGCAATGGGATAGAAAAAACTTTATCATGATAACATAAAGCAATGAAAGGTCAGAACGGTTATATAAATATCAGACAAAGTAGATTCCAGAGCAAAGACTACTACCAGTGATAACAAAGGTCATTTCATAACGATAAAGGGGCCAGTTAATCAAGAAGAGGATTAACAATCCTAAACACTTGGGCTACTAATAACAGAGTTTCAAAATACATGAAGCAAAAACTAACAGAACTGCAAAGAGAAATAAAGAATCCACAATTAAAGTCAGAGATTCAACACCTCTCTCCCAATAATTGATACAACAATGACCAAGCAGACAATCAGGAAGAATACAGTAGACCTGAACAACACTATCAACCAACATAACCTGACTGCAATGTTTTTAAAGCATCTACCCAAGAAGAACAAATATACATTTGTTCTCAATTTCTCACAAAAAATTTACCAAGACAGACAAGATTCTGGACCATAAAACAAGTCACAACAAATTCTAAGGAGTCAAGTGATGAACAGTACGCTCTCTGAACACAATGGAATTAAATTAGAAAATAAGAACAGAAAGATCTCTGGAAAATCTCCAAATATTTGGAAACTACATAACACATTTCTAAATAACCTATGGGTAAAAGAAGAAACCAAGGGGAAAATAGAAAGCATTTTAAACTGAATGAAAGTGAAAACTCTACATTTCAAAAGATGACACTGCTAAAACAGTACTAAAGGGAAATTTCTAGCACTAAATGCCTACACTAGAGAAGAAGTAAGGTCTCAAATAAGTTAACTTCAGCTTTAATCTGAAGAAACCAGAAAAAGAGTAACTCGAACCTGAAGTAAATAGTTAAAAACGTAATAAACATAAAAGCAAACGTAAGAAAATAAATATAGAAAAATAATAGAGAAAAAAAATCAATAAAACCAGAAGCTGGTACTTCTCAAAGATCAATAAAATTTGTAAACCTCTGTGCAGACTCATCATGAAAAAAAGATAAGACACAAATTACCAGTATCAGGAATGAGAGAGGTGACATCACTACAGATTCTTAAAATATTAAAAAGAAACAAGGGAATATTTTTTTAACAACTTTATGCCAATAAACTCAACAACATAAGTTCTTAAAAGCCACAGTTACTAAAGCTCATTCAAGAAGAAACAGGTAACCTGAACAGCATTATACATGTTAAGGAAATTCAATCTGTAATTAAAATCTTTCCACAAAGAAAACTCCAGGCCCAGATGGTTTGGATGATAAATTCTACCAAACATTTAAGGAAGAAATCATGCCAATTTACAAAAACTCTTCCCAAAACTTGAATCAGAAGGAACACCTCTCAACTTATTCTACGAAGCTAGCATTACCTTGATACCGAAACCAGAATAAGATACTACCAGGGAAAACAAAATAAAACTACACACCGATACCTCTCATAAAGATAAACATAAAAATCCTTAACAAAATATTAACAAATAGAATCTATCAATATAGAAATGAGATAATACTTTATAACCAAGCATTTTATCCCAGGAAGGCAAGGGTTTATTCTACGTTTCAGAGTCAGTCAATGTAACTCACAATACTAAGAGATTAAAAATGGAAAAAATTTTTTTTAAAAAATGGAAAAATCATATGACCATCTCAATCAATGTAGAAGAACCATATGACAAAAACCAACATCTATTCATGTTAAAACTCTCAGCAAAAAAATAATAATAATAAAATAAAATAAAGAAGAATTTCCTCAATCTGATTAAAGGCATCTACAGAAAAAGCTACATCTAACATCAAAATTAATGAAGAAAAACTGAATGACTGCCCATCAAGTCAAGTTAAGAGATATCTGCTCTCACTACTTTTATTCAACATTGCACTGTAAGTTCTAGACAATGCAATTAGGCAAGAGAAATAAATAAAAGACATTCAGATTAGAAAGTAAGATTTAAAACTGTCTTTATTTACAAATAGCTTGTGGGACACCGACCAGAATCTTAAAAAAAAAAAAAGAAAGAAAAAGGCTACTAGAACTAGTAAGTGAGTTTAGCAAGACTGCAAAATGCTAGATCAATATAGAAAAATCAGTGTATTTTTGAAGCAGACTCACAGATAGAGAAAACAAACTAGTGGTTACCAGTAGAGAGGGGGGTAGGGGTAATGTAAGGATGGAGAAGTGGAAGGTACAAACTACTGGGTGTAAGATAGGCTCAAGGATGTATTGTACAACATGGGGAATATAGCCAATATTCTGTAATAACTGTAAATGGAAGTAACCTTTAAAATTGTATTAAAAATTTTTAGAAAAAAAATTTTAATGTAATATAAAAGTAATCTGATATATTTCTCTCTCCTAAATTCTTAGGCACTATGCAGATTCCCTATATTAGAGAGGCAGTTATTTTTAGCACTATTTCACAGTATCAAATAAAGTTAACCTACAATGGAAAAAGTAGGAATTTTCTGATTTCTGTATTTGCACTTTTATTCTACATACTCATATGTGTATATTTATACACAAATGTTATACATATATTTCAATGCTTTAATATGTATAAAATAAAATATATAAAACATAAAAATATCAGTGTATTTTTATATACTAGCAATTCTTAATAAGAATTATAAATTGAAATTTGAAAAATATCACTTAAAATAGCATCAAAAATATGAAATAGAGATAAACCTAAAGATGAGAAATACCTGTCCACTGAAAACTACAAAATATTGTTGACAGAAATTAAAGAATATCTAAATAAATAAGAGATACTCTGTTCATAGGTTAGAAGACTCAGTTTTTCTAACATGTTAATTTCCCCCAAATTGAGCTATAAATTAATTGCAATTCTATTCAAAATCCCAGCAAGGTGCTTTATAGAATGGACAAGCTGACTTTAAAATTCATATGAAAATGCAAAGGATGTTGAATAGCCAAAACAACTCTGAAAATGAAGAACAAAATTAGAGGGCTGGTACTACCAGATTATAAAGCTACAGTAATGAAAACAGCATAGTATTTGCATAAAGATAGGAAAATAGACCAACAGAACAGAACAGAGTCCAGAAATAAACAAACATATATATGGACAGCTGATTTTTGACAAAGGTGCCAAGGCAATGCAGTAAGAAAAGCAAAATCTCTTCAACAACTGGACATCCATATGTAAAAATATATATATATATATATCTTGCTCCATAACTCATCATATACAAAAATTAACTCAAACTGGCAATTAGACCTAAATATAAGATCCAAATGTAAAAACTTAAACTATATAACATCCAGAAGAAAGCACAGAAGAAAATCTTACGACCTTTAATGGGGCAAAGATTTCTTAGATATAATACCAAAAGCAAAATCTGTAAGAGAACAAATGGATAAACTGGAGTTCATCAAAATTAACAATTACTGCTCTTCAAAAGACAATGTTAAAAAAAGATAAGCCACAAAGAAGCAGAAATAATTGCAAAGCACATATCTAATAAAGGACTTGAATCCAGAGTATACAAAGAGAGGCATCGCAGAAAACAGCAGAGTAGAAAGCTCCAATAAGGAACAGTGTCTGTCATATTATAAATATTCAATAGACATTTTACCAAGGATTTTTTAATCCTATATACAACTAACATGCAATGAGACAATTATCTGGGTACCTCCATCATCAACATAATTGCTGAAAATTTACAAATCATCATTCCATTATACTACACTAGAATAGGTATCATAGTTCTCAAATTACAGATGAGAAAGCTGAGATTCTAAATTAGTTTTTCAAGGCCACACAAGCTGGATAATGCAGGGCAAAGATCACGCTTGGGAAATCTAGCAAGAATTTTTTAAAAAAAACAAGAAAAACAAAACACTTCACTTCAAGGCCACTGGGTAATACTGCCTCCCTCAGTGATATCTATTCCAAAGTAAACGTTCTCAAAGTGTCAGTACGAGAGCAGCTTTCTTAACACTTAGCCGTGCACATACACAACTCATCAAAATAGGGAAATAAAGTAAAAAAAGAAAATACCACTTTATGTTATTCATGGCTCTCTTCCTTATACTCTATAATAACCTTCTGAGATTTGAGAAAATCAAAACAATTCATAGGAAAAATAAAGAACTGGATTTAGGTACTTAAGAGATACAGCAATGTCATAGTAATTCACGTTAATACAAGGTATAACAAATTACTTCAGAGTTCCATTAAAAAGTGAGTATAAAAACAAAAGGGGACAAGGCAAACATTAAAATATTTTTTATTTAGGGCTTCCCTGGTGGCGAATTGGATAAGAATCTGCCTGCCAATGCAGGGGACACAGGTTCGATCCCTGGTCCGGGAAGATCCCACATGCCGCGGAGCAACTAAACACATGCACCACAAATATTGAGTCTACACTCTAGAGCCCGCGAGCCACAACTACTGAAGCTCACGTGCCACAGCTACTGAAGCCCGCATGTCTAGACCCGGTGCTCCGCAACTAGAGAAGCCACAGCAATGAGAGGCCCGAGCACCACAACAAAGAGTAGCCCCCGCTCACCGCAACTAGAAAAAGCCTGTGCGCAGTAACGAAGACCCAATGCAGTCAAAAATAAATAAATAAATAATTTCTTAAATATATATATATCTTTTATTTAATAGTCACACATCAAAAGTTGTACAAGTTGTTCACATTCTGTAAGACTCAATGGAGGAAAGAGGAAAGCATGTAGATAGATCACTACCTCCCATGAAGTATGTATAAGAAGACAATTCTATACCACCCTGAAGACATTAATCTCTATCCTGTGTTTCTCAACTCTGGATGCACATCTGGGTCATTTGAGAGCTTTAAAAAAATCCTGATGTCTAGGCTTCATCCAAAACCAATTAAATTAGAATTTCTGGGAGTGAGACTCAGGCGTAAGTATTTTTTAAAGCTCCCTTGGTGATTCCAATGAATAGCCAAGGCTGAAAACCACTACTCTAAGTGTGTGTGTATGTGTGTGTGTGTGTGTGTGTGTGTGTATGTATAAAATATATATGTGTATATATGGAAATTGCCATATAACTGGTTAATGTCCCAAGAAAATTAATGAGTTGGGCCTAGGTTTAAATTTTTCATGCCAGAGATAATCATTTATTTCATTAAAATACAGTTTATATCTCACTTAAAACCACTGGTAGACATGCATAAATGCAAAGGACTTTGCTTCCCACAAAAAGGATCCAGACCTAGCCAATTAATATTAACAATAATTATTAATTAATATTACTTAGACTCATTAAATACTATCTTTCATTCAAGAATATGCTAATTATTCTAGTACTCACTCTTTAAAAATGAGCAACAGGCTAAATGGTGTGGTCTATGACCAAAACACCCAGAGCAGTAGGTGTAGGTTGGCAAAGGGATCTCTAGATCTCCTTAAAACCCAAAGGAATCTGGGACTGTCTAGAAAAAAGAATGTGGACCACAACAAACCTGGTGCATTAGAAGGGGAATTTAATGACACAGAAGAAACTTAAGGGAGGGGAGGGGAGAGAAAGCTGGAGGAATGACCTTGAAAAGGTGAGAAGGGTTGGGATTTAGTACAGAAATAGAGGGGTTGGCCTCTACAAGTCGTTCATCCGTAACTCAGAAGGGAAGCAGAGTTGGGATTTGGGTTGGGATTTTGCTAAGCATGTACTAACCAAGGGGGGAAGAGAGTTGAGGGTACATACAAAGCATATGGAATTTAAGCTAGATAAACATGTGAGGACTGAGGGAAGTAAGAAATAGTAAAACGGTGGTGGAATCAATGGATCCGTGGTGTGAAAGGACTATTGAAGTCAGACTACTAGAGGGAATGAAGTAGGTGTCAGAGACGAATGAATGCTTGAGATTATAATTATGGAGGCTCTTGCAGTTATTGGTAATGAAAAAAATCAAGAATGTGATCACAGGAATGAGTGGCTGAAGGAGAGTGGAAGACAACATAATTGAAGACATGCAAGAAACTGAAATGTCAGCATGTTGGAACAACCATCATTTAGACAATGATATCATCAAAAATTAAAACAGGATGAGTATTGTAGAGAGTGAAAGTGAGCCGTGAGAAATGTGATGGAATCACCCAGAGGTCAGCAAATGACTACCGTGATGTTACACTGGGGGTCAGTCTATTAACATGAAATTCAAACCTGGGGGTCTATCTCAAGGAAGAACACCTGGAATTGGCCATGAGAAGCAAAGAGGACACATACTACAGGAACCATGAGCTGTAGAAGAATAAAATATTTCTTACCCTAAATAAGCTCAGTCTCATACAATAATAATGACCGACAAATACCATGGTACCACAGCACAGTAATGACTACAACTAAGAAAGTCGGAACCTGCTGGAGGCCCAGCGGAAGGAGAAGAGAAGTTTCACAAAGGTTTGAAAGATGTGAAATGTGTGTTCAAACCTGACAGATGTGAAAAAACATAAGATATTATAAGAAATGAAAACAGTTCAACATGATTAAGGACAGAAAGAATGAGTATGAAATAGATATGATTAACGGGAATGGAAGAGGATCAGGGTATAAGACTAGACAGGTAGACCAAGGCCACTACCTTTTTCTCTGAACAAAAAATATTATGAACAAATTAAAGTGCTGCCCAGAAATCCTTCATAAAAGCCTCTAATATGGAATAAAATTGATGGATTTCAGTTTCATCTTATTTTCCTTACTTTGAAGGAGATGCTAGAAATAATAATCCTGTGCTTTATGAAGATTAACCAACTTTTAGAGAATCAATTGCTTCCACACTGTACACAAAAATTTATAATCATTATCATAATCTCCAATATCCAAGATTAAAAATGTGCCAAGGAAATTTGTGCACAACTGAGTTTTTAAAAACAGATTAATAGAGCTCAAACATAAATGCATCAGTCATAGATTTCTTTGCAACATGTATACGTAAAAACATATATGTATGAGGCTATATAAAAATATAAATCAATTTTCCATTTAAAAGAATATTATAACTGAATACATAGATAACAACAAAACTGGTATATACAAGTTTTATAAATGGTGAATCTTAAAATTAAAAATCATATTGGAAAAGACATCTCACTAAGTAACGTTGTTGTATTTTACTCTGTATCCATTTTTCTGTTAGCAGTTACTACGTAATGGAAAAAGCACAGTATTTGGGAGCCACAGAATACATGTTCAAGTGCTGGCACTGGCACTCATGAACTATAAAGCAAGTTACTAAACTTTTCTGTGCCTGAGTTTCTTAAAAGGAAATCAAAAATCCATGTCTCATGTGGTTTCATTAAGGTTTTTATGAAGTATTGTCTGAAAGAGCTCTGTAAACCATAATGAGCTAAAAAATTGTTTAGTTACAGAGTGCAAAATATTTTTAATAGAGAACTAAGAGCCTTTACGCCATCCACTACCCCCTCCCCCCAAAAAAGCACAATTAAAACCTGAGATGATAAATCTGATAGACTTTGATAAGCATGTCTCACCACCTCTCTTCAAAACCTTACCTTCGAATGAGCAGGCCCTCTTTCTTTCAGAAGTTTATACTGGGGTTGGACTCTATTGAAACGGGCTAACTCATTTACCAGACACATTGGAGTTTTCTCTTTGGGGTTTGCCATTTTATCTTGGAGAGAAGCTGTAAATAAAAAGGCTGTAAAGTTTTTGTGAAGAACGACTTTACAAAATGGAAGAAAAACTAGTTTTGAATTTTTTAGATTGAAATCAGATTGTATATTTGGATTAAATTATTTTCATGAATTTTATACAAAAATTTCAAATCACCTAAAGTCTTCCATTACATGCAACAGAAACATGTATCACATTTTAAACAATAAATTAAGGTAACTTTTTTCCTAAGTACCTAAATTGCTCTCTATACATATATATGATAACAGCATGCTTAAAGATTTAAAACAATATAAGATATAATAATTTTTAATAGATCCTGTAACTTTCCTTTCCTCTCAAGAAATTTTAGCATAAACACATAATTCTTATTCTTATTGCTATGAAACTAAATTTTATCTGCTTTTTCATCATTGGATCTTTCTTTTTTTCCTTCTCATTCTGAAGGAACATATTAATTGAAAAAGCTCTAGACTTGGGAATCAAGTCCTAAGTTTAATTACTAGCTCTCCCAACTATGGTGTTTTAGTAACTTTTTCTTTTTTTAATGAAACTTTGAAAAGAAATAGAAAGAATAATTTAACAAATGACCATGCCCTTATCACCCAGAACTGAAATTAACACTTTCTATGTTTGCTTTGTCTTACTTTAAAAAAAAAACAAAAAAAAGAAAAAACAGTATTACATTCCAGTTAAGTTCCCTTTATCGTTTCCAGAAACTACCACTATGTGAATTTAAAATATATCCCTCCAGGATATCCTAAAATACATTTATATGAATGCATGCATATCCATGAAAAAATACACAGTCTTGATATATGTAGTTTTAGAGTTCACATAAATAGAAATATAATAAACATATCATTTTCACTATTTTCTTCACTCTTCATTATGTTTTAGAGTTAACTTACATAGATCCAGTGCATTACTTTTAACTGCTGTATAATTTCCATCACAATATTTTATCATAAATTTTTTAATCTTCTCCCTACTGATAGTAGACATTTAGGTTGTTTCCAATTCTTCACTCTTACAAATTAAAACACGCTAGCAAACAGCACTCAGAAGGAATGTACCAAATTAGCTTCCCCTGGCAGCATGAGAATTACCATTTCCCTTCAACCTTGAAAACATGCAGTATAGTCAGATATTTTAATCTCTGACAATCTGATATTTGACAAAACTTTGTTTTTGATCATTTGGGTTTCCTCTTCTGGGAACGGCTTCTGTCCTTTTTTCTACTGATTATTTTATGCATAATATCAATCTTTTATGGTCTGGGCCTTTTCTGCCTCAAGAAATCCTTCCCTAACCTGAAATGTCTTAATAATTTTTACTTAAATTTACTAAGCCTACTATTCTTTATCTATAAAATAAGGGTAATAATCTATCCTACTTAACTAACTCACAGATTGTTATAAGGTTAAGATTTTTAAATGCATGGTACTTTAAATTCTACCACAATTTTTATTACAGCTTCAGAATATTTTCCTAAGACTACAGTATTTTATCCTATATTTTTCCTTCATTTCATTTACAGACGTATTTAACTGCTTTTTAGTTTTTCTTTCATCTCCCATTAATCAATGTTAAAAAACACTTTAAAACCCAAGCATAAAACATGCAAATGGATTACTTCCTGCTCAATTAAACTGTAGTCACAATATATAGGGAATACATTAATAAATGGAAATAGCTGATTTTAGGAACTTCATCTATAAACTTTCTATGGCAAGATTTAATGTAGAAAATAGTAATCTTTTTAATACTTTTAATTAACTTTTTAATACCCTCTACAGGACTAATAATTTGGTACAATAACTTGATCACAATCATTATGATTAAGAAATTATTTTATAACAATACTACACAAATACCTAATAAGGCATAAGTTTAAAAAAGAAAATCTAAGCAATCAACTGTAGGACCAATACAGCTGACAGCTAATTCTACAATTAAACCATTCCAAGTGGCTTACAAACCAAAAATAAATAAATAAATAAACCTAGTAATTATTACTTCTTGGAACAGCACAAAAAAGGCAAAGAATATTAGTCAAGAGAGGTTGAAGAAATCTGCATTTTACTTATTCCATTGTATATCATTCAAATAAACATTTTATAAACTGTACCAGAAAGTCAGTCATTACATAAAATATAAGGTGACCTGGTACTATAATCAATTTTGGTCCTTGCATACTATGGCATTAAATACTCAAGTACAGTAGACAACACAGCTACCTGAATATCAAAAAGCAAAAGAAGAATGAAAATGAGAAAATACTGAAGTCTAGTAAAAATGAGTCAATTTTGCATAACACTAAAATAGCATTTATACTGCTACTATAACAATTTTCATAACTTAGTAATGCTGCATATTCATCTATTATGATGGAAAAAATATTAGGAGCATAGCAAGAACAATGTGACATAAAATATAACAATTTTATATTTTACAGTATAAAAATTAATAGCCTAGGATTTAAATATGTTTAAATGTCATTAAATTAAAATGATAAGTTTATAGCTCTGTAAACTTGGTAAGAAAATCTGATCTAAATTCTTTAAAGGAAAGTGCTAATAACACGGTATTCAACTTATATTCCATTAATTCTAACTTTCTGCTTCATAAAAATAACATGAATCCAATAATGGACTCATGGAATCGATTAAGGAAATCCCACAATGGATTTAACGTGTGATTTAAGTTTTGGTGTGAAAGGTGTGCAAAATACATGTAAGATCTCACTTTGATAAAACTTTATAACTAAAACCCAAACATTTAAACTTGGTAAATTTAAAAATAATTAGTTCTAGTTCATGTTTTATTTTACAAAATGATTAAAATTTTATTTTCCATAGTTGTTCCTCTATTCAATCTGAAATCTTATTAACTACTTGACAGAGATCAATGGTAGAGCAGTAATATCAAAATTAAACCAAAATTTTGACAAAATATCCACAAAATTACAAAACAAATTGGTCTATAAAAATTGGGATCTATCGGGCTTCCCTGGTGGCGCAGTGGTTGAGAGTCCGCCTGCCGATGCAGGGGACACGGGTTCGTGCCCCGGTCTGGGAAGATCCCACGTGCCGCGGAGCGGCTAGGTCCGTGAGCCATGGCCGCTGAGCTTGCGCGTCCGGAGCCTGCGCTCCGCAACGGGAGAAGCCACAACAGTGAGAGGCCCGCGTACGGCAAAAAAAAAAAAAAAAAAAAAAAAAAAGAAGTTGGGATCTATCAACTTAATTTATATATTACTTTTTAGAAAAGTCAACAAGTACAAAAAGTGAGAAATATGTACACTGTTGCATAAGTATACATTGTCAAGAGACTTAAGAATGTCCTCAATGAAGCTATTTTGAAACAGGCTTCAAGTCAATTTGGTGGCTGGAATAATAGATACCTACTTAGAAGTAAATAAAATTAATGATAATGAATTTCACAATTCTAAAACTTTGCTTTTGAGAGAACAAATGCCATCTATTTAAGAACCTGTTTTGGATCTCTCTGCCACTGATTGATATCTACGTAACCTTGAGAAAGTACTCAAATCTCACTTTCCTGGACAGTAAAACAGAAACAATAGTTGTTTTTATATTAGTGGACTATGGTATTGGTTGAATGAAATGACATAAGATACTGTTAACAATAAGAATGCATTATTATTCTGCTTATAAGTAATCTGTTAAAGCACACTATCATCAAATATGCATACAGAGATACTTTATAAACTTTTTTCATGGCTTCCTAAGTTAAAATATTCTGAGTTAAAATGTTCGTTAGGATACGTTGATTTTATTCATACAAATATACTTCTTTAATGTATTTATTATTTTTTCGACTTACTATAACATATTAAGTTTGTTTCCACTGAAAAATCCCCAAGTGTGATATAAATTACATTTAAGATTTCTCATGTTTTTGTTAGGGAATATTCTACCTTTGTTGATATAAAATTTGTTTACATGTAACTCTCCCTAACTTTGATACGTAACACTGGTAAAATAGCTTTTCATAATAACAGGATCTGTACCCTCAGCAAAACAGAGACATAAATCTTTTCAGATAGATTGTTTTTATATCTTTATAAAATGTCCTGGACTCTGTGGGACTTGAATCTTCAAAATATACCAAGATAATACAGTTCACAGTTTTCAATTAACAGGCAAAATCCCTGTTCCAAAGGAGCTCAGAGTCTGGTTGAAAAACAGACACATACAAGAAACAAATACGCTAAACTACAACATGAAAAGTTCTATAGTAAGGCTGTTAGAAGGGACTCCTTAGGTGAACGGGGTGTTGCAAGGTACGTTTCAAGAGGTGCTGATTAGATTAGTTAAGGAAAGTAGGCATTCACCAAGTTAGCAAGGAAGAAAGAGAGAAAGACAGTCCAGGCTTTTCCAGAGCACACATGCAGGAGAAAGCGCAATAAACACATCACATTCTGGCAAATTCAAGTAGATCATTAGCAGACTATAAATGCAGAATAGGATACAGCAGAAAAAACTGTGTGACCAGAATCCACCAAAACACCAAGTTTCCTAAGCCAGAACTTAGAGTAGCAACATTTTTAAGGTAGTTAAATCATGGCCAGAGCTGTTGCTAGTATATCATAGTCTACCTCACCTGCCGAGCCAAGTATCTCCACAGAAGAATCCGTTTCCATCCCTGGTCACAGAAAATGACTTGGACACAGTTTCTATGTCTCTTTGCTGGCTCCCCTTTCCCTATTCCCTGCTATTGGAAGGGACTCTTCCTAATTCCCAAGTAAAATAAAAAGAAAGAAAACAGAGTCAAAAAAGCAAGGAATTTACCTTCCACAGGTTCTTGCCTTCTAGCAGAAATATAACTGTCTGTCCATAGCTGTAACTAAAACAACCCTTATAACTTCAAATTAGACCATAACCTAAGGTGGTCCAAGCAAAATCACCACCCAAGGATCAAACTGCTCTATTATAATTGTGTTAATTAAGAAAAATTAAAGTTCCTATCTCATATAGATACAAAAATAAATTCCAAAAGTATTCAAATGCAGAATATAAAAATATGACAAAAGCACAAGAAAACTTGGCTAAATATTTGTCATAATCCTGTAACATAGAAGGCTTTTCTAGATAAGAAACCTAAAAGACATAATGGGATAAACTGACAGATTTAACAACACAAAAAATGTAAAACCTCTATAGAGCAGAACACACCATGAATGACACTAAAAAACAGTCAACAAACTAGGGAAGAAATACTTGTAACGTGAAGAAAAACTGAAGAGGATAAAAATAAAATCCATAAAATATGAAGATGACATAAATCAATTTTTTTAAAAAATCCAACAGAAAAAAATGCACAATCAATTCATATAATGTATTGAGTAAACACATCTGTTCAAAAAGCTAGTGTTTAAAGAAATAAAAATTTGAATTCCAATGAGATATAATTTACCCCATAAGACTGATAAAATGAAAAAAAATCATATAAGTACTGACAAGGATGTGTGAAAATGGGTGCAAATTCTATCGATACAAACATAAATAAGTACACATTTTTGGCAGGCAATCTGGGAATATTGATTAAAGTTTTTCAATTGCATCTATCTTTAAAACAGAAATTGTACGTCTAGGTAATTCATACTGCAGGAAGACTAGCATAAGATAAACAATGACAACCTACATAGCAAGACTAATTGCAAGAGCTATAAACAACCTAAATATTTATCCATCAATAATTGACTGGCTACCTAAGCTACAATGGACTATGCAGCTTTGAAAAAAGAATGATGTAGTGACATGGGAAAACATTACAAAATGTTGAATGAAAAAAGCTGTAACAGCTCATTGTCTAATCTTATTTTTATTTTCTTTAAATCAAACGTGCATGTATTAAAGAAGCAGGACTGGCAGCAGGGGGGTGTTCACTTTCTGCTTTGAAGTACTGCATTGTTTCACCTTTTTGTTTTTACTTTTTTTGAATATGCATAACTTTTATACCTAAAATATTATTCTACAAAGCCATACCAAATGCTGTAAACAGTTTACAGTGTTAAGTCTTAGACTCTTAATTACTGTTGTCCTTTCTAAAGTATGTACCAAGGTTCTGACAGAAAGATGCCCAAGGACTTGATTCAAAGCAGACCATAGTGTCATGCCTACAATCTCTGACTTTTCCAAGTGAAGCCACCTTGGGATTTAAACACTGCTAAAACATAGTATGGCCTTACCAACATTTGGTACGGTCAGTCTCCTTAACTCTAGCCATTCTAATAGGTGTGCAATGGTATCTCATTGTGGTTTTAATTAGCATTTCAGTCAAAACTAATAACGTTGAGCATCTTTTCATTTGTTTATATGTTATCTACATTATATACATATATATATATATGAAGTACAGTGTCTATCTGAATATTTTTAATTAGGTCATTTCTTTTTCTTATTGTTTTATCTGAAATTCTTTGTATATTCTAAATACAAGTCATTAATCAGAAATATGCTTAGCAAAAAATTTTTCCCAGTATGTGGTGTCTCTTTTCTTTTTTTTTAACATATTTATTGGAGTATAATTGCTTTACAGCAGTGTGTTAGTTTCTGCTTTATAACAGAGTGAATCAGTTATACATATACATATGTTCCCATATCTCTTCCCTCTTGCATCTCCCTCCCTCCCTATCCCACCCCTCCAGGAGGTCACAAAGCACCGAGCTGATCTCCCTGTGCTATGCAGCTGCTTCCCACTAGCTGTCTACCTTACGTTTGGTAGTGTATATATGTCCATGTCTCTCTCTCCCTCTCCCTCCCTCCCTCCCTCCCTCCCTCTCTCTCTCTCTCTCACTCTCTCTAGCTTTGTCACAGCTTACCCTTCCCCCCACCCATATCCTCAAATCCATTCTCTAGTAGGTGTGGCGTCTCTTTTCATTCTCTTACCAAGTCTTTCAAAGAGCAGACTTTAATTTTAATAATGTCTAATGTATCCATTTGTTCAGTTATAGATTGTGCTTTTGGTGTTGTATCTAAGAAATCATTACCTACCTGAGGTCTCAAAGATTTTCTCCTGTGTTTTCTTCTAGAAGCTTTAGGTTGCAAAGTTAGGTCTCTGAACCATTTTGAATTAATTTTTCTACATGGTGCAAAGTATGGATTAAATTTCAGTTTTTGTATATTGATATCCAATGTTCAAGCACTATTGGTGGAAAAGGCTATATTTTTCCCACTGTATTGCTTTTGTGGTTTTGTCAAAAATCAGTTATCTATATGTAAGTATGTTTATTTCTGGACTACCTATTCTGCTTCATTGATCTGTTTGTCCATTTTTATGCAAATGCAATTTTTACCATAGCTTTAGAAAAATTCTTGAAATTAGGCAGTGTTGGCTCCCCAGTACTGTTCTTTTTCAAAGTTGTTTTAGATATTCTAAGTTCTTGCAATTCCATGTGAAATTATTTTAGGCAAAAATGCCTTCAAGGATTAGAATAGAATTCCCCTGAATTTACAGATTAATGTGGTGAAATTATAACAAAGTTGAGCCTTCCAACTTGCGTACATGACATGGAGTCAATTCTCATTATTGGGATGATGATATCTCAATGATAGCTATGTTTTTTAATGTTCCTGCAAACAGTGAACTATCAAATACTGAATCACTGCTTCTGAGGAAATAAAAGGTTAGGTTCCTGTAAGCCCTTGGTCATAACATTTTTGTTAGTCAATTAATAAATAACACTGTTTTATGTGTGTTTCTGGCTAAAATCCCTTATTTAATATATACTGTTGAATCACTAATATTGAACTCACAACAGTAACTCCTGCATGAATGAAGTTTATCTAAACACATACATCTTACCCCTAAGGCATATTACAGCCTTCCTGTGCTTAGGGACACTACAAAGCACTTAGCACTATGCCTGGGGGCCATTTTAAACAGCCAAATCACCAACAAAAAGCACAAAAATGTGAAAAATGTGGCACTAAATAAACCGAAAAAAGGACGCTTGCTTATTGCAGGAGAACTGAAACAAGAAAGGAGAGTGTCACCTTGTCACCTTGTTCAGCCTCAGTTCAGATTGCGCATAAAGGGCAACTGAAATTTTTCACCACTCTGCAGGTGTCAGCAAATAATCACAAAAGCGTTCCAAGTATTATTTTGGGGTTACATATAAATTTTATCAATAGACCAATTCACAAATACAGAATACATGAATAATGAGGATCAAATGGATCTCTCAATTTACTTAGGTATCCTTTCATTTCAGCAGTATTTTATATTACTGAACATATTCTTTTAACTTACTTTGTTGTATTTATCCATATATATATTTCATATTTTTGATACTGTTGTAAATGGGTTTTTTTTCAGATTGTTCCCGAATGTATAGAAGTACAACCAATTTTTGCATATTGATCTTGTATCCTTCAATCTTACTATACTTATTCATTAGGTCTAGTAGAAGTCCATCAAATTTTCTCCATAGAAAATCAGGTAATCTGTGAATTAGGACAGTTTTATTCCTTTCTTTGCAACGTGAATACCATGTATTTCCTTTTCTTGCCCTACTGCACTAGCTACAACCTCCAGGACAAAGCTGAATAGGACTAATGAAAGTAGACATCTCTAACTTGTTTCTAATTTTAGAAAAAAAGTGTTCAATCTTTCCACCAGTAAGTACATTATCAGCCAACAAAGCTTGTCATGGATGCCCAATTTTCATACTGAGGAAGTTCATTTCTATTCCTGGTTTACTGAAGGCTTTTTTAAAAATCAGGGATGGTTACTGGATTAGTCAAAATGATTTTTCTGCATCTATTGAAATGACTGTGTGCTTTTTACTGTTTACTTTATTAATGTGGGGAATTACATACATTATTTGATTTTTTTGAATGTTAAACCAACCTTACATTCCTGGGATAAACCGCACATGGTCATGACATAATATCCTTTTAAAATTTTGTTGAATTTGATTTGCTAAAATTCTATTTAGATTTTGTACATCTATGTTTGTGAGTAGTATTGTTCTGTAGTTTCCTTGGAATGTCTTTGTCTCCTTCTGGTATCCCAGTAATGCTGACATCAAAGTCTTTGGAAAACATTCCCTCCGCTTCAAATATTTTTGAAAAGTTTGTGTAGAATCGATATTCTCTCTTCCTATAGTATTTAGTACAATTCACCAGTGAAACTATCTGAACCTGGAGTTTTCTTTGTGAGAACATTTTTTAAGTACAAATTTCAGTATCTTTACTACATATAGCGTTATTCAGATTATCTCTTATTTTCTTCTGCTTCCTTTGGGATCTGTTCTTTTCTACGTTATTAAGGTGGAAATTAAAGTCATTTATTTGAGACCTTTCTTCCTTTCTAGTATAGATATTTAGAGCTACAGATTTCCCACTGAGTACTGTTTTCACAGCATCTTCTAATATGTTGTGCTTCTGTTCTTACTCAATTTAAAATACTTTATAATTTCCCTTTTGATTTCTTCTTTTAACCATGAATTACTTATAAGTATGCTATTTAATTTCCAAATATTGGGGATTTTCCAAGGATCTTTCTATTAATGATTTCTAATTTAACTGCACTGTGATCTGAGAAGATTCTTTGTATGAGTTGAATCCTTTTGAATTTATTGAGACTTGTTTTATGACCCAGAATATAGTCTATCTTGGTAAATGTTCTGTGTGAACTTCTGAACAAATGTGTATTCTGCTCTTCTTGAGTAAAGTGGTCTGTAAATGCAGCCAGGTCACGTTGACAGTGTTACTCAAGTTAACTATATCTTTGTAATTTTTCTGTCCATTTGTTATATCAGTTATTGAGAGGGGTTACTGAAATCTCTGACTATAATTGTGAATGTTTCCTTGAATTTCTATTAGTTTTTGCTTCATTTGTTTTGAGCTTAGGTACATAAATATTTAGCATTGGTATGTCCTCTTAATTAACTGATCCCTTTATTGTTATGAAATGATCTTATTTTTACCAGGTAATAAATATTCCTTGCTCTCAAATCTATTTTGATATTAATAAAACCAAGTTTTATTAAAGAAACTCCAAGTTTCTTTCAACTAAGTTAGCATGTTATGTCTTTTTCATTATTTTATTTTTAACCTATTTGTGTTTATGGTTACTATTCCTTACAGGCAAATATATGGTTGGGTCTTGCTTTTTAATCCAATTTCAGCCTTTAAATTGGGATGTTTAGACTATTTACTTTTTTAAAAATATCAAATGCTACACAAATTTATGTGTCATATTTGTACATCTTCTCTGTATCATTCCAATTTTAATATATGTGCTGCTGAAGCAACACTAGACTATCTACATTTTATGTGATTATACATATCATTAGGTTTGAGCCTATCATCCTGCTATTTATTTTATATTTTTCCCATCTGGTCTTTGTTCCCTTCATCTTTTCGTGGTTTCTGCTGAATTATTTTGTATATGCAATTCTATCTACTGTTTTTGGCTTATTAGTTATAACTTTTTGTTTTGCTCTTTTGCTGGCTGCTTTAGAGTTTATTATATACACCTTTAAATTATCATAGTCTACCTTTATATTATACCACCTAATCAAGGGCATTAGAATCTTTAATAACATCCTTCCCTTTCTCCCTCAACCTTCAAGCTACTGTTATTATGCATTGTAATTTTATGTAAAAGCCACACAGTACCTTAATATTTTTGCTTTAAACAATAAATTACCTTTTAGAAAGATTAAACCAATAAAAAAAAACTTAGACATTTACCCAAGTAATTTCCATTTCTGCTTTTTTCATCGTTTTTATTTTCCTGCTGCCTGAAGGACATTCTTTTTTTTTTGTTTTGTTTTGTTTTTGTTTTTGTTTTTTGCTGTACGCGGGCCTCTCACTGTTGTGGCCTCTCCCGTTGCAGAGCACAGGCTCCAGACGCACATGCTCAGCGGCCATGGCTCACGGGCCCAGCCACTCCGCGGCATGTGGGATCTTCCCGGACCGGGGCACGAATCCGTGTCCCCTGCATCGTCAGGCAGACTCTCAACCACTGTGCCACCAGGGAAGCCCCTGAAGGACATTCTTTATAATTTTTCTTGTAGTGGGGGAGTGCTGAGTAAGGAATTTGCATAGACATTTCTCCAATAATGATATACAAACAGCCGACAAGCATATGAAAAGATATTAAAATCACTAGTATCAAAGCAATGCAAATGAAAACCATAAGATACCACTTCACACCTAGTAAGATGGCCATTACCAAAAAAAGAAAGGAAGGAAGGGAGGGAGGAAAAAAATAAGTATTGGTGAGGATGTGGGGAACTTGGAACCCTTGTTCATTATTAGTGGGAATGTGAAATTGTGTAGCCACTATGGAAAACAGTAATTAAACACAGAATTCCCATAGGATCCAGCAATTTCACTCCAGGAAAAATAGACCCAGAATAACAGAAGCAGGGACTTGAACAGATATATGTACTCCCATGTTCAATGCAGCATTATTCACAACAGCCAAAAGGTGGAAGCACCCCAAATGTCTACCAATGGATGAGTGAATAAATAAAATGTGGTATATATATAAAATGGAATATTATTCAGCCTTAAAAAGGAAATTGTGACACATGCTATAACATGAATGAACTTTGAAGACATTATGCTAAGTAAAATAAGCCAGTCACAAAAGGACTTGTACAATTCCACTTATACGAGATATCGAGAGCAGTCAAACTCATCAAGACAGAAAGTAGAATGGTGGTTGACAGGGGCTGGTGGATTGGAGAACAGGGAGTTAGTGTTTTAATGGGTACAGAGCTTCAGTTTGGGAATATCAATAAGTTCTGCAGATGGGTGTTCGTGATGGTGATGGTTATACAACACTGTTCAGCTACTTAGTGCCACCATACACTTAAAAATGGTTAAAATGGGGGGACTTCTCTGGTGGCGCAGTGCTTGGGAATCCACCTGCCAACGCAGAGGGCACACTTTCCAGCCCTGGTCTGGGAAGATCTCACGTGCCACAGAGCAACTAAGCCCATGCACCACAACTACTGAGCCTGTGCTCTAGAGCCCACGCGCCACAACTACTGAAGCCTGTGTGCCTAAAGCCCGTGCTCTGCAACGAGAGAAGCCACAGCAACGAGAAGCCCACACACCACGATGAAAAGTAGCCCCCGCTCACCGCAAATAGAGAGAAAGCCTGCATGAAGCAACGAAGACCCAATGCAGCCAAAAAAAAACAAATTAGTTTTTAAAAAGATGGTTAAAATGGTAAATTTTATGTTAAATATATTTTACCACAATTAAAAATTTAAAAACAAAACAAAAAAAGTCACTTTTTTGTTTCCTCTGAAATTTTTATTTTATTGAAGTATAGTTGATTTACAATGTTGTGTTAGTTTCAGGTGCACAGCAAAGTGATTTAGTTATATATATTTTTTCAGATTCTTTTCCATTATAGGTTATTACAAGATATAGAATATAGTTCCCTATGCTATACAGTGGGTCTTTGTTGTTTATTTTATATATAGTAGTGTGTATCTGTTATTCTCAAACTCCTAATGTATCCCTCCCCTGCCTTTCCCCTTTGCTAACCATAAATTTGTTTTCTATGTCTGTGAGTCTAGTTCTGTTTTGTAAATAAGTTTCATTGTATGACAAGTCACTTCTTTTCGGAAAGCATTTTCAGTGGGAACAGAATCCAAAGTTGACAAGTATTTTATAGTCTTTTAAAAATGTCACTCCACTCTTTTCTGGCTTGCAGTGTCCAACAAAAACTCTGTCATTCTTGTCTCTATTTCTCTGTTCATGTCTTTTTTTCCTCTGACTACTTTTAAGATTTCCTTTCACTATCACTGATTTTCAGTCATTTGATTATGATGTGCCTTAGTGTGGGTTTTTAAATGTTTCTTTCAAATCAGATTCATTGAGCTTTACAGATCTATGGAGTTTATAGTTTTTTGTTTTGGGGGGTTTTTTTTAGTTCACTAAACACAGAAAATATTCAGTCATTATTTGTTCTAATATTTTCCTGTTCCTCCTCCCTTCTCCTGAGAATCGAATTCATTTATCTTAGACTATATATTATCCAACAGCTCACAGATGCTGTTCATTTTATTTTCAGTTTTTTCACTCTGTGCTTCATTTTGGATAGTTGTTATTCCTACGTATTCAAGCTCACTTATCTTTTCTTCTACAGTGTCTTAGCTGCTATTAATTCCACCAAGTATCTTTTTCTTTCAGGTACTACATTCTTCATTTCTAGAATTTCCATTTAAGCATATTTTTGTATCTTTTATTTCTATTCTCTTCATTTTCCTATTTTCTTCTCCCTTCCTGAACACTGACAGCATACTAGTAGCAACTCTTTTGACAGCTTTGTCTGCTAAGTCAATCATCATTGTCATTTCTGGGTCTCTTTCTATTGATTGATCTTTTTTTACCCTAGTTATGGGTCAAATTTTCATGCTTCTTTGCAAGCATTTTAATTTTCTAATTGAAAGGAAATTGACATAACATCAAATTAACCATTTCCAAGTGAAGACATCAGTAGCATTTAGTACAGTCACAATGTTGTGCAACCACCTCTACCGAGTTCCAAAACATTTTTATCACACCAAAATAAACTCGGTACCCACCAGGCAGTTACTCCCCTTTTCTCCTTACCCCCAGGACCTGACGACAACCAACCTGTGCTCTGTCTCTACAGATTTACTTATTCTAGATACTTCATATAAATGGAATCAGACAATAGGTGACCCTGGTGTCTGCTTCTTTCACTTTGCAAAATGTTTTTGAGCTTCACCACATTGTACTATGTATCAGTACATCATCTCTTCTTACAGCTAAATAATATTCTATGGTGTGTTTGTATCACAATTCGTTTACCCTGTCACCTATCCATTTGGGCTGCTTCTACCAACTGGCCATTGGAAATAGTGTTACTATGAACATGTGTGTACCTATATTTGAGTACCTGTTTTCAATTCTTTTGGGTATACACCTAGAGTGGAATTGCATGGTAATTGTATGTTTAACTTTTTAAAGAGCTGCCAAACTGTTTTCCACAGAAGCTGAAACACTTCACGTTCCCACCAGCACTGTACAGGTGTTCTGATTTCTCCACATCATCACCAACACTTGTTATTGTTGGTCTCTTTGAATCTAACCATCCTAGTGAGCCTGAAGGGGTACTAACTGTGGTTTTCATTTGCATTTCCCTAATTACTAATGAGGTTGAGTATTTGTTCATGTGCACGTTGGCCATATGTACATCTTCTTTGGAGAACTGTCTATTCAAGTTCTTTACCCATTTTTAGTTGGGTTGTCTTTTTTTTTTTTAATATTTATTCATTTATTTTTGGCTGCATCGGATCTTAGTTGCGGCACGCAGGATCTTCTGTTGCAGCACGTGGGCTCTTCATTGCAGCATGCAGGCTTCTCCCTAGTTGTGGTGTGTGGGCTTCTCTCTGGTTGTGGCATGTGGGCTCCAGAGCACACAGGCTCTCTAGTTGTGGCACACAGGCTCCAGAGCACATGGGCTCTGCAGTTGCAGCATGCAGGCTCAGCAGTTGTGGTGCACAGGGGCTTAGTTGCCCCACAGCATCTGGGATCTTAGTTCCCCGACCAGGGATCGAATACGCATCCCCTGCATTGGAAGGCAGATTCTTAACCACAGGACCACCAGAAAAGTCCCTGACTTGCCTTTTTATTGTTGAGTTATAAGAGTTATAGTTCTTATATTTAGGTCTTTGATCCATCTTGAGTTCATTTTTGTATGTGGTGTGAGGTAGGGATCCAGGTTTATTCTTTTGCATGTGGATATCCAGTTGTCCCAGAACTATCTGTTGAAGATATTATTCTTTCCTGCATTGAGTGGTCTTGGCAATCTTGTCAAAAATCAGTTGGCTATATACGTATTAGTTTATTTCTAGCCTCTCAATTCTATTCCATTGGTCTATACCTCTTTCCTTACGCCAGAACCACACTGTTTTGATTACTGTAGTTTTACAATATGATTTGAAATGGGGGAGGTATGGACCCTCCAACTGTGTTCTCTTTCAAGACTGTTTTGGCTATTTAGGCCCACTGAAATTCCATAAGTTGAAGATCAGCTTTTCAAGTTCTGCAAAAAAGGTCACTGGAATTTTGATAGACATCATATTGAATATGTACACTGTTTTGCATAGTATTGCCATCTTAATGTTAAGTCTTCAAATCCATAAACACAAAATATCTTTCCATTTATTTAGGTCTTCTTCAATATCTTTCAACAGTGTTGCACAGTTTTCAGAGTACAGGTCTTTCAATTCCTGTATGCTTTTAGATGCTAGTATGAATGGAACTGTTTTCTTAATTTCCTTTTTGGATTCTATACCACTGGTATACAGAAACACAATTGTATTTTGTGTGATCTTGTACTTACAACTTTTCTGAATTCATTTGTTAGCTCTATTTGGTTTTTTGTAGATTCTTTGGGATTTTCTATATATCAATACATGGTAACATGTCATCTACAAATAAAAATAGTTTTACCTATTCCTTCCAATTTGGATGTCTTTTATTCCTTTTTCTTGTCTAACTGCTCTGGCTATAACTTCCAGTACAATGTTGAATAGCAGTGGTGAGGATAGGCATCCTTGCCTTGTCCCTGAACATAAGCAGAAAGTTTTTAGTCTTTCACCATCGAACTGGATGTTAGCTGTGAGTTTTTCATAAATGCCCTTTATCATGCTGAAGAAGTGTCCTCCTATTCCTAGTTTTTGAGTGTTTCTATTATGAACAGGTGTTGGATTTTGTCAAATGCTTTCTGTATCAACTGATACAGAAAGGTGATCATGTGAGGGTTTCTTTCCATTGTTCTATTAATGCAGTGTATTACACTGGTTGATTTTCCTATGTTGAACCACTCTTGCATTCCTGGAGTAAATCCCATTTGGTCATGGTGTATAATCCTTTATATATATTGTTGGATTCAGTTTGTTAGTATTTTGTTGAGGGGTTTTGCATCATATTCATAAGGAATATTGATCTGTAGTTTGTTTTTTTTTTCCCCTGGTGTCTTTGTTTGGCTTTGGTATCAGAGTAGTACTGGCCTCATACAATGAATTAGGAAGTATTGCCTCCTCTCCTATGTTTTGGAAGAGTTTGAGAAGGACTGGTGCTAATTCTTCTTTAAATGTTTGGTAGAATTCATCAGTGAAGCCATCTGGTCCTGGACTTTTCCTTGTTTGGGAGGGATTTTTTTAAAATAAATTTGTTTGTTTATGGCTGCAACAGGTCTTCGTTGCTGCACGCGGGCTTTCTCTAAGTTGCGGCGAGCGGGGGCTCCTCTTCGTTGAGGCATGTGCGGGTGTATCATTGCAGTGGCTTCTCTTGTTGTAGAGCACAGGCTCTAGGTGCACGCGCTTCAATAGTTGTGGCTTGTGGGTTCAGTAGTTGTGGCTCGTGGACTCTACAGCCCAGGCTCAGTAGTTGTGGCATATGGGCTTAGTTGCTCTGTGGCATGTGGGATCTTCCCAGACCAGGGCTCGAATCCGTGTCCCCTGCATTGGCAGGAGGATTCTTAACCACTGTGCCACCAGGCAAGTCCCGGGATTTTTTTTTTTTCTGATTCAATCTGTTTACTTCTTATAGGGCTGTTGATATTTTCTATTTCTCTTAAGTCAGTTTTGGTAATCTGTGTTTCTAGAAATTTGTCCATTTCATGTAGGTTATCCAAATTGTTGTTCACAGTACTCTCTCATAATCTTTTTAATTTCTTTAAGGTCATGGTAATGTAACTACCTTCGTTTCTGATTTTAGTTATATTCGTCTTTGCTCTTTTTGTCAGTCTAGCTAAAGATCTGTCAATTTAGTTATCTTTTCAAAGAACCAACTTTTAGTTTTGCTGATTCCCTATACTGTTTCCCATTCTCTATTTTGTTTATCTCCACTTTAATCTTTATCATTTTCTTTCTTCGGCTAGCTTTGGGTTTAATTTTGCTCTTTTTCTAGTTCTTTTAAGGTGAAAAGTTAGGTTATTTGTTTGAGATCATTCTTTTTAAATGTAGGTGTTTAATGCTATAAATTTCCCTCTGAGCACTGCTTTCACTGCATCCCATACATTATCGTATATTGTGTTTTCATTTTCATTTGTCTTTAATTATTTTCTAACTTCCCCTATGATTTCTTCTTTGACCTCTTGGTTATTTAACAGTGTACTGTTTAAGTTCCACATATTGTTGAGGCTTTTGGTACTCTTTCTGTCACTGATTTCTAGCTTCATTCCACTGTGAACAGAGAAGATACTTTGTATGAGTTCAATCTTTCAAAACATATTGAGACTTGTTTTGTGGCCTAACATATGGCCTATTCCTGGAGAATGCTTTATGTCTACTTAATAGGAATTTGTATGTTGCTGTTGCTGAATGCTTTGTATGTATCTGTTAGGTCTAATTAGCTTAAAGTGTTGTTCAAGTCCTCTATTTCCTTACTGATCTTCTGTCTAGATGCTCTATCCCTTATTCAAGGTGAGGCAAGCATTTTAATTTTGAATTGGATGACAAACACTAGGAATTTTACATTGTTGGGTTCTGAATTGTGTTGTATTCCTCTATACAGTGTTGGACTTTGTTCTGGTGCACAGTTAAATTACTTGGGATAACTTGGAGCCTTCTGAAGACTCTTTCCAATGCCCTATGTATTACAAGGTATTTACACTCTAGATAATGGAGACACAAACTATTCCCAGTTTTGTGTGAGCTCCAGAAACTGTTTTCTTACTGCTTTCCAGTAGTTCTTTCTCGGACTTTGAGTAGGTCCTGCCATGCATCTACAGATCAGAACTGAGCCAAAGACTCAAGAAGAACCCTCTGCAGCTCTCCAGAATGCCATGTGCTTGAGTGTACTCCTTAACGTATATTCGCCACTCTCCCCCAAAGCTCCCTTCTCTCCAGTACTCTGACCTACAATTCTAACCACCACCTTGGCTTTCCTAAACTCTTATCTCTGTTTCCTAATCCCAACAAAATTGGGCTCTGTTTTGATTCCTCCTCGCACCACAGCCTGTAAACAACTTCCAGGCTCTACTGTAAACTGGTGCAATAGAAGGGCTTTACCTCATTTGTTTCTATTCTCTCAGGCATCACAGCCTGCTGCCATCTGTCATCCAATGTCTAAAAACCACTAATCACATATTTAATATGTTCTCAAGTTATTTAAGGAGAAAGAGAATATTACTGCTGCATAACACATTACCCCCAACTTAATGGCTTAAAAAATAAGCATTTATTTTTTTCACATGGTTTCTAAGGTTCAGCAATCAAGGAGCAGCTTGGCTGGGTGGTTCTGACTCAGAATCTCTCAAGGGGTTGCAGTCAAGATGTTGATGGAGAGCAGTCTAGGTAGGGCTGGAAGCTTGACAAGGGCTGGAGGATCTGCTTTCAAGAAGGCTCAGTCACACAGTTAGCTAAAGGTCTTGGTTCCTTGTTAGGAGGCCTCAATTTCTCACCATGTGGGCCTCTCCAGTGGGCTATTCACAACACGGCAGCTAACTACTCTCAGAGTCAGCAATGCAGGGTGACACTGAGGGAGAGAGAGGACGATGGAGAAGGCACAATGTCTTTCATAACCTATCCTTGGAAACGATCCATCACTTCTACCATATTCTATTGGCCACACAAACATGTGCGAGAGGATTACACAATGGTGTAAATACCAGGAGGCAGAGATCACTGGGGGCCATCTTGGAAGCTGGCTACAAAGAGGATAAATCTTGTTACGCCAACATGGCAGAAAGCCAACATCCTTCTTAAACGTTTTAACCTCCTTGTGTTTACTACTTTTTTAATCCAGTAACTGTACACTAAATCCTATGACTTCAAGAGAGATAGGCAGATTGTAAATAGATCCTACTCCAAAGCCAGACTTGGAGAAAAACTAAGAGTAAGTATCAGCAGCTTTTAAAAGCGAAAAGGATAGAGTTTCCAGTGCATATGGCAGGAAAGAGAAGGAGAGCACTTGAAGCTGACCTGGGCTTGAGACACGTCCAAAGTGCTTCACTCCCCACAACAACTACTCTAATGACCAACTTAAATGTTTGCCCTCCTTTCTCATCAATCTCCAGAGCAACAATAGCAATAATACCAGTCATAGTAATATCAACAGCAGTAGCAAGAGTACTAGAACCAACACTAAGCATTTGGCCTTTGTTATCTCAATTACTCCTCACAACAAACCTGTAGGATAGTATCATTATCCCTTAAACTCTAAGGTTTCTGTTTCTTAATGACCAAACCCTGGCTTTACACTTTACAGTACACCTTGATACAACTTTATTCTTTCTGTATAACACCTGGCTCC
This sequence comes from Phocoena phocoena, assembly GCF_963924675.1. Lineage (NCBI taxonomy): Eukaryota > Metazoa > Chordata > Mammalia > Artiodactyla > Phocoenidae > Phocoena > Phocoena phocoena. The sequence goes on from NC_089235.1 coordinate 18,161,671, forward strand.
CTCTTGCCCTATAGGATTCTCTGCTCTTCTGGCACTGAAATTGCTCTGTCCTCCCTGTTCTCCTACTCCACTTGATTCAGGCCTTAAAGCTTCCCCTTAGGGCTTCCCTGGTGGCACAGTGATTAAAATCTGCCAGCCAATGCAGGGGACACGGGTTCGAGCCCTGGACCGGGAAGATACCACATGCCGCGGAGCAGCTAAGCCTGTGCGCCACAACTACTGAGCCTGCGCTCTAGAGCCCGCGAGCCACAACTACTGAAGCCTGCGCACCTAGAGCCTGTGCTCTGCAGCAAGAGAAGCCACAGCAATAAGAAGCCCATGCAACGCAACAAAGGGTAGCCCCCGCTCGCGGCAACTAGAGAAAGCCCACGCACAGCAATGAAGACCCAACACAGCCAAAATTAAATAAAATAAATACATTTATATTTTAAAAAAAAGCTCCCCCTTAGCTTCTGTGTTCCTAACGGCTGATTACCAAACCTCTTTAAAAGGAACCACTACTTAAACCTCTGTTAATCCCTGGCTGCTGGGCTCTCCCAAGGCTACAGCTGCCTAACATAGACTTCCCAACACCTTAGGACACACTGCCCGGTCAAGTGTGCCTCACCAACTAATCCCAAAACATTTTCCCTATTTTGGTCACTAATTTTTAAATAGTATTTCACAGCACATGGGCCTTCTCAATTTATATTTGCTACAGCTCAATGTTCAAATGAGCTTCCTTTCCCTAGGGGCTTGTAATTAATCATCAGGGAGAAAGGTCAAAATACACCAAACTCTTACTTAGTGGTATCCTGGAAACAGGCTACCATTAGTTACTTGTTGAATATGAATGAAAAAACTACAAACTAATGATTATAAACTCTCAAGGGGATATAATCCAAAGAACTTTTACAAATAAAAGGTAAAGATGACAGTGGACACAATTCACAAAAGACAAAACACAAAAGAACAAATATAAGCAAATCATAGAAATGCAAATTAAAATATCACTTTTTGTCAGACAGATTAATGGAGATTGAAAATTTGTCACGGAAATAAGGAAACAGCCATTCTGATAACCTTTTTTTCTTTTTTTTTTTTTTTTTTTTTGCGGTACACGGGCCTCTCACTGTTGTGGCCTCTCCCGTTGCGGAGCACAGGCTCCGGACACACAGGCTCAGCAGCCATGGCTCACGGGCCCAGCCGCTCTGCGGCATGTGGGATCTTCCCGGACCGGGGCATGAACCCGTGTCCCCTGCATCGGCAGGCGGACTCTCAACCACTGCGCCACCAGGGAAGCCCCTGATAAACTTCTAATAGATGTAATTTTGTATTTTTGGTATTTATGCATCAAATATCTTTAAAATCTGCATACTCCTTTGACTAGTATTTCCATTTCTAATAATTAATTGCAAGAAAATAATGGACAAAGAAACACAGGCATATGTAAAAAAAAAATACTAACTGTGGCACTAACTAGAACACAAAATCTATCCAACAATAAGGATTTGATTAAATAACTCTTAGTACTTCCAAATTATGGATTAAGTCACTTCAGATATTATGTATTACCTAATCCCACTTTTTTAAAATAACATATATTCACATAAAAACATACCTGCATAGAAAAAAAATCTAGAAGTATACACCCCAAAATGTTAGCAGTGATTGTTTCTGTAAAAGAATAGTGGAATTACTTGTGGTTTTTTTTCCTTTTTACTTATCTATACCACCTAATTTTTCTACATGAATTGTACATGGATAAAAGCACACACTCTTAAAAGGCAAAAGTAAACCTGAGGAGCACAATTTAAAGGCAGATGTGTCATTATGGTAGCCGAACATGGAACATTCCTATGTTCCCTAATAATAATGTCAGGCAGAATTAATATCACAAAGGATACCAAGTAACTTAGTATTCAATAGCCTAGTTTTTAATTAGTTCTAGGAACATATATGGAATAATTTGCTAGTACTATTCAGGCATTTTAACAAAAGACCTCCCCAAATTTATTTATTAATCCTAAAGACAGTATTGAAAATTATGCAGTAAAAATCTCAACTGCTTCAAGATGAGTGTCAGCTTCAATTGCCTTTTCATGCCTTTTCACATTTACCTTGAGAAACCTCTAATGGGAAAGCAGTCACTGTGAACATAATAAAACAGAAAAATCACTCATATGTTTAAGAATTCAATGTGACTTTTAAGTCTGGATGAAAACAAAGTCTTCTCTGTAAGTTCTACTATTCCAAATTAGGTTAGCTTTTCCCCTCAGACTTGAAAAGTTTTGAAAACTTAGTCAAGAGAGGGTCCTAAAGCAAGCAAGCCAAGGAACACGTATCTGTTACAAGCAAAGCATGCATATCTCCAGGCACTGTGGACACTTTCTAGCCAAAGCCCAGGGAGCTGCTGTGGCCACGCAGAACACTGCCTAGGAGTTGTTTGCAATGCCTGGTTCAACACAACCAGTAGCACAGATGGTTTGTAAATCCTCATTAGGACTAATCTATCAACTATAATTTTCAGTGATGTTGCCTGACATAAAATGATCATTTCCATCTGTCTATAGTAGAATAACTGTACCCATATAATTAATGGCAGGTATCTGTACAGTCACTTGGGGGGAACTTCACACCTACAGCACAGTTTGTATGTCACATCTCATAAAGCTCCATCAATGCATCTAATGGGACTTGACAGCAACCATGAAGGCACAGGAAGCACTAAGCACAGTATGATTCCTTTTAGCCCATGTTAGTAACGTCACTGATGAAAGCAATACTTGTGGCACAAGAAAATTGTCTAGTTCAAGGAGAAAATCAAAGACTGTGCATAAGGGAGAGATTTTACATTAATGGCATTTGTGTAAAGCAGCATCATATAATACCAAAACGGACAACACAATTATGTGGTTACTGCTGACAAGGATGGAGATCTCCTTGCTTTAGTGACAACCCTGGCACCATTCATCCACTCGTTCAGCAAATACATGAAAATCATATACAACAAGAACTATTCTAGGCCCTGGGGATATAGGAGTACACAAGCAAAGTCACTCCCTTCACGGAGCACAACATCTAACAAGGAAGGCAGACGTTAAATAATATTACACATTTTAATACAACTTTGAATGTCAGGATGTCATTAAATAGAAAGGCAGGGTGCTATGAGGCAAATCCTGGGCCTGGGAGTCAAGTGAACCAAGCACAGGGTGGGTGAAAAGAGGTCAAGCTGGAGCGACCTGGCTCAACCTCAGACCTGAAAGAGTCTAGTGTGACTGAAGCATTTAGATTGTTTCCTGGGCACACGTTAAGTCTGAGGTGCATAAAGACATCCAAGTTTAGAGATCAAGTTGGTAACTGCTACCTAAGTCTGGAGCTCAGAAAAGAAGTCTAGACCAGGTATAAACTGAGAAGTCATTTGCTTAGAGATGGTGTGTGATACACAGGAACTGGAGATTTCTTAGGCCAAGTGAGCTGGATGGGGCGGGGGCTGGGAGGGGTCATGTATTACTTCCTCAAATCACAAAAGAATTAACTACTTCTTGCAATCAAATTACTTTCTTCTCTCTTGATTTGCAAATGTGAAATAAATCAAAGTGCTTTCTAATATTATAGTTATGATACAATGCCCTTTTTGTGCAGAAAGGATAAGATTAAATGTATAAAGTTCTTGGAGAAATGTCAAGACCTAAGAAAAATATTTCTACAGTGAGTCTAAGGCATTGTATGCTATAGTTTATTTAGCAGACCACTTTCTTCCAGCCTTTTCCAGTGCCCTAGAAAAGGACTCTTTTTTTAACACACTGATACAACCACTTCGCAAGATGTGTCACTAGAAATGCTTTCGGTCGGCAGAACTGCCACCTACTGAAGTTAGATCATAACTGTAAGCATTCTGAACACATCAACAAGTCCTGGAGATGTGACATCAAAAAGAACAGAAAAACCTTCTGCTCTGCACACTTAAAACTTAACTTTCAGGACTATCGCTATAATCCTTACACAACCTGCCCTGCAGTCTTCCTATGATGAATATATAGCATGTAACTGCTCTATAAAGCAGTGGGCAGGTTATGGTTATAGAAAAGCTGAGTTAAAATGCTCCACGATTTATGGCCCAAGCACCATATAAGTGTGACATGCCTTAACACAAACTCACCTGATTTATTTGAAGCATGTTAAAACAATATTGACCAAACTGCTGTATCCCTCACGGCTCCAAAAACTAGAAAATGAAAATGAAGAAATAAGTTCAACTTAGTTGGTAATCGCAATGATTAGCACTTTAAACACATGCCCGTGACCAAAATCAAATACAAAAAATAGAGTAGATCGAAATCAGCGTAGAACTTTCTATGATGACAAACATGTTCTATATCTTTGCTGTCCAAACCGGTAGCCACTAGACACATGTGGCTACTGAGCGCTTGAAATCTGGCTAGAACAACTGAGAAAGTAAATTTTAAATTTTCTTTAATGTTATTTAGAGTTGAATAGCCACCCTGTGGCTAGTGACCACCACACTGGACAGTGCAGATCTAGGCGGCACAACGTCCCTTCTGGTTCTAGTGTTCTACGACAATTTCAGCAAAAGTGAAGCTGTTAAAACAATGTCAAAGCTTCAGATTAATATTTGATATATACTTCCCTTGCTCCAGTAACGTTTTAAACAGCTTTCTTCCCCTCCTCTGTAAGATAAATTAAGCCTAAAGAAGATGTAACACACACATATTCTCTTAGGTAGTATGGAAAAGAGCACATAGTGAGATTACCTAGTTGCATTTTTTTTCCTGTTTCTGATTTTATTATCATCATTATAAAAATAGCATGCATATCAAATTTTTACATAAAATTTTCGAAAAGAAAATTATCATCCTGACACATCCCACTGTTACATTTGGATTTGTTTCCCTATGGGTCTAACCTCCTCGCCATGGTTGTATTTCTTTTCATATAGCAAATGTCTTCTACACTTAATTTAAAAATAGATATCAAAGAAGGGCAGGGGCCTTCCCTGGTGGCGCACTGGTTGAGAGTCCGCCTGCCGATGCAGGGGACGTGGGTTCGTGCCCTGGTCCAGGAGGATGCCACATGCCGCGGAGCGCCCAGGCTTGTGAGCCATGGCCACTGAGCCTGCGCATCTGGAGCCTGTGCTCCGCAATGGGAGAGGCCACAACAGTGAGAGGCCCACGTACCGCAAAAAAAAAAAAAAAAAAGGGCAGGAAAACCCAAATAAATCAATAAATAATGGGATTTTGTAATGGGAAAAGTTACATTAAAAATTATGTACAGTCCCCCCCAAAAAAATTATCTAAAAAGCAACAACACAATTTTGACATATACCAAAAGAGCTAAATCCAATCACTTGTGTAGAAATTTTTATGCTATAAAATTTTTAATACTGAACTTTCCCTCAGAAGCAAAGGTTCTGGAAATACATATATACACACAGATACCGTATGAATATACATGTGTGTGTGTGTGTATATATATATATATATATATATATATATGGCTACAATTTTTTCAAAATGACAAACTAGAGTCAATTCAAAATGACTTTCAAAATTTTCAATTATTTGTTTTTAAAAATATTTATTTATTTATTTTTGGCTGCATTGGGTCTTCGTTGCTGCACGTGGGCTTTCTCTAGTTGCGGCGAGCAGGGGCTACTCTTCGTTGTGCCATGTGGGCTTCTCATTTTGGTGGCTTCTCTTGTTGCGGAACATGGGCTCTAGGAGCTCGGTCTTCAGTAGTTTGGCACGCGGACTCAGTAGTTTGGCTCGCGGGCCGTAGAGAGTGCAGGCTCAGTAGTTGCCGCACGTGGGCTTAGTTGCTCCACGGCATGTGGGATCTTCCTGGACCAGGGCTCAAACCCGTGTCTCCTGAATTGGGAGGATTCTTAACCACCGCGCCATGAGGGAAGCTCCTCAATTATTTCTTACAATAGTGACCTCACCATCTGTACCAGTTTTTGTATTTTCCAAGAGAATCGCATTTGTAGAAATAGCACAAGACCTGAGCACCAGTGAATTTAAGTTTTAGTCCAAGCTCTTCAGATTACCTTTTTTATATATAAATTTATTTATTCATTTATCTAATTTTTGGCTGCATTGGGTCCTCGCTACTGCACACGGGCTCTCTCTAGTTGCTGAGAGTGGGGGCTGCTCTGTTATGGTGCACGGGGCTCTCACTGCAGTGGCTTCTCTTGTTGTGGAGCACGGGCGCAGGCTTCAGAAGTTGTGGCACACGGGCTTCAGTAGTTGTGGCTCATGGGCTCTAGAGTGCAGGCTCAGTAGTTGTGATGTGCATGGGCTTCAGAAGTTGTGGCACATGGGCTTCAGTAGTTGTGGCGCGCAGGCTCAGTAGTTGTGACGTGCACGGGCTTAAGTTGCTCCATGGCAGGTGGGATCTTCCCAGACCAGGACTCGAACCTGTGTCCCCCGCATTAGCAGGCAGATTCTTAACCACTGTGCCACCAGGGAAACCCCTTCAGGAGATTACCTTTTGAGCTTTGGTAAATTGCTTTATGTATCTTTGAGTTCGTTCTCTTGCTTCTATTTTCTTCCTTTTTTTTTTTTTTTTTAATCTTTAAAAAGTAAATGTAAGTCCTTTGGTAGGCAAACAACAAATAAAATACAGCAAAAATAATGAGCTACCACTTCCAAGACTGGGTTATAAAAAGACCATCATTTCCCTCCTGGGTGTCACCTGCTCTTGTTCTCTCACCTGTTTGGTCTGCGGGAAGCTGGCTGTCATATTGTGAGCTGCCCTGTGGTCAGACCTACGTGACAAAGAACTGAGGGACACCTTGGACCAACAGCCCAACAGAAACTGGGGCTTTCTGTCCAGTGCCCCCCAAGGAACTGAATCCTGCCAAGAGTCACATGAATGACTCAGAAGCAGATCTTCCCCCAGTCAAGCTTTCAGATGAGACTACAGCCCCAAAGACAGCTTACCTGCAACCTCCTAAGAGACCCTGAACCACAGGCACCCAGATAAGCTGCACCCAGATTTCTAACCCACAGAAACTGAGATAATAAATATTTGTTTTAAGTTCTTAATTTCTGGGGTAATTTGTAACAATAAATAAGATACTTCCATTCAACTCAAATTCTATAATTCTATGGTATTAATTAATATATTTAGGTAGACCAAAAAAAGTCAATTCCCTGTTCAACACAAGCAAAAGAGTAACAGAATTTGAAAGGAGTAAATTATGAAACTTAAACATTTACACTCTATTCAAAAGATGACATCATTAAAAAGTGTAGCATTAATCAAATGGTATTAAAATACACTATCTACAACTAAAACTACAAACCTAACCAGTTTTCTTTTTTTTAATTGAAAACAATTCATTTGGACATTAGAACATGAACAAACCACTAAAAGCATCTCAGCGATCTAATGTCCCTTATTTTCCAGAATTTAACATTATTTAGTAAGAATTTACCAAATTTGAGAAATCTCATTTTGTTTTTTATTTTATGTAAGCCTCTAAAAATTACAAATCCTTGTCTATAGACCTGTACGTGTTTCTTCAGTATTAGATTCTGGTAATACTAGTGGCTGATCCTGAGAAGTAGGCACAATAAGATATAGGGGTACATTTTTTAAAGTTCTGATCTTCTGGTATACATAAAGCAGTTTTATGAAAAAGCACAAATGAAAGCACGTATTCACTCAAAACTGACCATACAATTTTAAATATTCCGTAAGCCTTTCCTTCACAATTATAAAAATCTGTATACGTTAAAACATGAAACTAATATGTCTGTAACAGTACTCTGTAAGGTAACTGGATAAAAATTCTGAACATATTATTTTCCACAAACAAGTTGTATTAGATCTATATCAATATAAAGATTATAACTATACCACAGGCAATTTGGAATGCCCACAGTGGCACAACTCTTCAACATTTCATGTCTTACTTAAAGACATGCCAGGTCTACTGTCCTATATTTAAAAGAATTTGATAAAATATCAAGTCATATCAATAAAATGCAGAGCATTTTATACTACCCACGGTTTCATAAAATCCACCTCTTCCTCTTCTGTCAAAAGTTTCCAGCTACCATTTATTCCAATTACAACTGTGTACTTTTAGAAAAACCTATTCACATGTCCCAAAAATGCCCTACAGTGATATCCAGTCAGGCACATTAGAACATGCAGTTCCAGATTCCAAGCTACTAAATGAAAACAGGCAGGGCAGTTTATGGAGAGAAGGCACTGCTCACTGGAGAAGACTTGCCACTCATGAAGAATTAAAGGTCCTACAGGTATCTGAAATGTACTGCTGATATCACTCACTGCTTTTATTATGAATTAAAATTTGCTCATCTGATTAATTGAAAGCTGTGCAAAATTAAATCTATAAAATCCTCAACAATTAAATCCTGCTTTATAAAATGGCATTATTAAATTAACATATCTATAACTTTTATATTGGCATCCAACCCACGACTGACAGGCAATCCTCTCTTAAATGTCTTACCTGACAATATGAAAAGCAAAAACATTTACTATCCCCATTCTTACACTCCAAACTACTACAAAACTAAATACCAACTCAAAGCTTCTTACTCTAAAAAATTCATGGGCTCCTTAAAAAGTGTTTTAAAAAAAGCTTTTCATTTTAATTTCTTTTTAAAAGTAGGTACCCCCCAAAATTATTTTTATGTAAGAAAATCAAAACTATTTAGTATGAATTTTACTATCTCCTAAGAGCCTATGAAATATTCTAAGTATATAGAAGTCTCACTCCATGAACCACTCCAGTGAAAAACCCCACATAATACCAGCTAACAAAAAAAGGAAAACATTTACCAGACACCAATTTTATATATACCAGGTGCCATATTTTGTCATTTTTATATTAGCTCATTTAATCCTCATCACCTTGGGATGCAGGTGTTATCCCCATTTTTCTAGAAGTTGGGTTACTTCCCCAGTCACACTGCTAGGATTAAAACTCAGTTTTGTCTGGTTCAAAGTCCCCTTCTTTCCATTATATGTTAAACTATAAATAAAAGCTCGACTCCTTAAAAATGTTCCTTAACAAAGGGCTTGACCTCTAAAACAACATAATGGCAAGGATTCTATATAGAACTTCAGGGATTTCTTCAAAATCAATCATACACAAATATAAATTATAATTACTATGGATTCTAGACACTCATCTAATATTTTCTTGAGTATCTAGAAGAAGCACAAGTATATCTATACATGATTTGATTATACTAAGCCTGTCTCCCACTATTCAGTCTAATATTAACAAAATCCAATTTTGCAGTATCTAGACTTTTCCCCTTTCTTTATTATGATCTGCATACATAAATGATCAGATACCCAGTGCTCAAAGTATACAAAAGAAAAGAAAACAGAGTAATACAAGTAAAGAGGAGGTTAACTACAAGGAAAAAACCCCAACACACCGGCCAATTGTATCTTCCAGAACCTGATCCTAACACAGGAAAACCACTCAGTCTCAATTCCTATATTATTTATATACTAATAATGGTGATGAACACCTTTGATATTTTTGATATTCTTATTCTTTGTTGAAAATCAGACCAAGCCACTCCTTCCTAGAATTTCATTCCAGGCAAGCCAAGTAAGCTAAAATGTTTAATTTATATGGTTTTCCATGCTTAAGTAAGTAGGAGTAGAGACGATGATGTATATAACTGACCCTCGAATGATCCAGGAAAAAAATATTATGTGTGTGTGACAGAGAGAAAGCAAATGATAAATTGGTGACTCTGAGTTAAGGTTACATGAGTATCCTTTGTATTATTCTTATTCTTGGTACTCTACTGTAAACTTGAAGTTACTTCCAAATAAAAACTGAAACTTAAAAATTACATGGCAGGGACTTCCCTGGTGGCGCAGTGGATTAAGAATCTGCCTGACAATCCAGGAGACATGGGTTCCATCCCTGGTCTGGGAAGATCCCACATGCCGCGGAGCAACTAAGCCCGTGTGCCACAACTACTGAGCCTGTGCTCTAGAGCCCGCGAACCACAACTATTGAGCCCGCGTGCCACAACTACTGAAGCCCGTGTGCCTAGAGCCCGTGTGCCTAGAGCCCGTGCTCCGCAATGAGAAGCCACCGCAATGAGAAGCCCACGCACCGCAACGAAGAGTAGCCCACACTCGCCGCCAACTACAGAAAGCCAACACGCAGCAACAAAGACCCAACGCAGCCAAAAAATAAATAAAATTAAATCTTTAAAAAAAAGAAATTACGTGGCAGTATATCTAAAGTTAACAGTACATACTTGGATTATACAGCAACATTTTTACAAATATAAAACACAGGTTTTTAAGGAAAAATTTAGTGATGTGTGAGGAAATCTGCACTATATCCTACCAACTAATGATCACTTAGGAATAAACTTCAACTACACTGCCATGCAATGGAACGTGGCAATGGTGCCCTGGACTGAAAACATAGCAGGACAAAAAAAAAAAACAGACATCACATAGTTTGGCGTTTAAGTGTTTCACAAATCTAATACAGGCCTGCTGCAAACGGCAGCAAATCTACAGTTCAAGTGGTATGTGTTATCTCTGTTTTGCAGTAAAACATAGGCAAAGTGAAAAATGAAAAACTTGCCATTTTACAAAACAATCGAGATGCAAAATGTCTGGGTTTTGATGGCTTTATTAAAAAAGATTTTTTTTTTCCTACTACAGCTCAATTCACAACAGAATGTGTGAATCATGTTAAGAAAGCAAGGACGGAGAAGAAATAGCCACCAGGAACAATGCTGCAATCTTTTCTCCTACAAGGTTACTATTAACCCGCCTGCCCATCACAATTTTGATTTCAAATGTTCATCATGCTCCCTTAAATCACAAGGATGCATCAGAAGAGAAGTAATGCTCAGAAGAAGTTCAAATTTCAAAATTGTGAAATCAAACATTAAAAATAAAGGTTTTCAGCTAACAGTGAAACACCTTTAAAAGATCGTCTCTATCCTTTCTGGAGGAACCACCCAATTTAAAATCCTTCAGTACATTTCCCTAAGTGAACGGTCCTTCTCTACCCAAGTAGTTCTAAACCTTCTGGGGAAGGGGCGGCGGGACGTCACGCCAAGGAAAGACCCTTTCCGAAGAAAATTCTCCGCAAGTGCAAAATTCTGCACATATTTCCAGGGACTTCCAGAACCCAAGGCCATTATCCCTGCCCCCCTCCCCGAAGAATCCCAGCTCAGCGTCTCCTCAGTTGCCTCCGCGGAACACCCGCCTCGACACAATCCCCACACAGTCCCCGGCCCGCCCCGCGAGGGGCTGGAGGCTCTGCCCTCGCACAGCGGATTCTGTAACTGATCTTTGTCTCTTCGCCCAACTGCCTTCACCTCGGCAAGGTCATTAACTGCCAACCACCCCTTTAAGCCGAGCCCTCACCGTGGTAGCTCGTAAGAGCCACGGCCGAACTTGCCTGTCATAGGATATATTTTGCCCCCTCTGCCCCACCTACCTTCCCCATTTCGGCGCGTTACGTATTTATCACTTGCCCATTATACAGAAATAGCCACCACCACCAGCCCCGGGCGCGCCCCCGCCCCGCCATTCCCCCTGCGCCCCCAGGCCCATGGCCCGCAGACCCTTCAGGGATGGGCCTCCCGCCATCTCCCCTCCTCTGACCCCCTCCCCTCCCCAGGGACCCTCCCCCTCCCTCTCCGGCACCGTCGCTCCACCCGCGGTCCCCTCTTCCGGCCGTTCCCACCGCGGCCACAACGACCCCACCTCCCAGGTCCGTGCCGCCCCCCCCCACCGCCAGCCCTCCACCCCTCCACCCTCCGTCTGTGCCGGCATCCTCGCCTTCCTCCCGGCTCCTCCCCTCTGGACACCTGTGTCGTCCCACCCCCTCCACACACGCCCCCCCCCCCAATTCATTCGTCTCCTCCCCGGCTCCCCAGCCCCCGCCGTCCTCCTCCCCTCCCCCTCCCGCCCGGAGAGAGCCCGAGGAGGGAGGGAAGGCGCGGGGGAGGGAAGGCCGCGAAGGGGCCGCTCTTCTCGGGGTTCGCCGCGCGCCGCGGACCCGCAGGGCTCCCCAGCGCCCTCTGTCTCCCCCACCAGCGGGGCGGAAGTCGGGGCCTTCCGGACGCCCCCCACAAGGGTATTTACCTTCTCGCCGGGGACACTTTGCAGACGACTCCAACATTGGCAAACACTACAGAGAACTGACCCCGCTCGGCCGCCGCCGCCGCCGCTGCCGGCTTCCACCCCTCGGGCTCCCCGCCCCCCGCCTCCTCCCCCCGCCTCCGCCCGCCTCCCCTGCGCTCCCGCCGCGCCCTCCCGGGCCCGCGCCGCGCGCCCCCGCCGACGCAGCCGCTCTCGCTCCCCAGCCTGCCCGGCGCGCGCGCCCCCGGCCCCCGCAGACCCGCGCCGCGTGCCGGCGCCGGCCCTCCCTCCCTTCTTCCTTTCGCAGGTCCGCGGCCGAGCGCGGCCATTGTTCGCGGCGCCGCTCCCGCCCCCTGGCGGCCAGCCGGCCGCCGCAGCGGCGGCCGCTACAGGCGCTGCGGTGTTGGCGCCGGCAGGCCGAGCCCCGGGGCGAGGGGCCATCCCCCGGGGCCTTGGGAAGGAGGGCGAGGGAACGCCCAAGGACTGCGCCCCGTCCGCAGTCTCCGGGTTTCCGGCCCGGCTCCCCGCCCCCTCGGCTGCAAAGGGTGGGCCTGGGGCAGCTTCTTCCACACCTGCACTCGGCAAATGCCTCCCCCGCCCAATTGAACCTCTGCTCTTTCCAGGTGGTGTCCGCACCCCGATTCCCCGCCCGTACCTTCCCCAGGCTCTCTCGCTGCCCCCCTTTGCTCTGCTGGGGGCGCGCGACCATCCCGCGTCTGCTCCGGCCGCCACTGTGCGAAGCACGGTTTAGCGGATCCTGCACCTTTCCAGCCTGGGAGGAGGAGGGGGAAGGGGGGGAAAGGGGAGGGGGTTAGCGCCACTGTCTCGCCCGGAAAACACTAGTGATCAGTAATCACCTGCACTCCAAGATCCGCAGCGTGGCCAGACAGCCTCCTCAGCCAAAAAAATCATAAAAAAGAAACCCTTCGAACCAAAAAGGAGGATCATCTTAGAACAGTGCCCTAGATTCTAGATTGTTGAGGCAGGAGTGCCAGAAAACTCGAATTACTTCTTGAGTCGTCCTGGTTTTGATGTGGGTTACTGATGTCTGGATAACTTCAACCCAGTTAAGCCCAGTGAAATTCAACACTCCATTTAGTAAATGGCATCATAAATAATGTGGCAATAAAGTAAGTGTAGAAATAGAATTATTACTGTGTTTTCACAAATTTATCCATTCGCATTATTATTCCCAGGGTTGCTTCCCAGTATCGATTCTCCGCCTGAGAAATGTCTACCAGGCCTGTGATTTCAGTCATCATGTAAAACCGATAGTTCTCCTGAACAGCTGGGAAGACAGTATAGCACAGTGGTTAAAAGCAAGGGCGTTCGAATTAGATAACCAGGCCAGGTTATCCACTTACTAAGTAGGAGACCATGGACATGTTACTTACCCAATGAGTCAGTTTATTCTTTTGTTCAACAGGAGATAACATGTGATAACATGTATTTACATGTGATAGTATGTATAAAGCCCTTTAAGTAGGACCTGGCATGCGCTAAATCTCCCATGGAAAGAGATCAGCTACCTGCTACATTTTCCTCCTGGAACTCTTTCCTATGCTCCTTCCCTCTTTTCACCTCTGCCAATTCCCTCAAACTTAACGTGGTGCATCCTCCCTAAATCTGCATCAGTCCTTGATTAATGACTTCTAGCTCAAGCCTAGCATTCAAATACTTGTTGAATGAAAGAGTACATGCCCTTCACACCAGCGGTATCAAAGGACAAGCCTCCCACATCTGTGCCCTGCATTCCATCCTCCTTTCACCCAATGAGCAAGTCGTCCTTCAGATCATTCCGAAATCACCTCCTTGAAAGCATTCTCTACCTCCTCTGAGCAGGTCAGTGCTGTTCTGCTCTCTCTTCTGACATAGTAGGTACATTAGAGTGTTTTTGAGCCTGATTCCACATGCCAAACAGTACATTCTTTAAGGCCAGGCTCTGTAGCTCATTCATCTTTGTAGTCCCAGCATCCAAGAGCTAGGGGGTGGAAGTAAATGCTTTTGGAATAAATAGATGAGTTTATGCTTTTAGAAATGACTCTCAAGTGTTCAGAAATGTCATTCCCTCTTATTCAGGTCATTAAAGTTAATTGAAAACTTTATCTCCACTGTAACTTTTCTTATAACGGATTTTAAGTTTCTGGTTATCCACTTGTTAACTAGGAGACCATGGGCGTGTTACATTTAAACCCCAAATAGAATGAATTTTTATTTTTTTTTTATTTTTTTTCCAGCTGACCTGCCTGGGCGCCCCCAGCCCTGGGGCCACAGCGTCCCAGCCCACCCACCAACCCTTAGAATGAATTTTTATTTTTTTAATTTTTGAATTTTATTTATTTATTTTGGCTGCATTGGGTCTTCATTGCTGCATGCGGGCTTTTCTCTAGTTGTGGCGAGCAGGGGCTACTCTTCGTTGCGGTGCGCGGGCATGGGCTTCAGTAGTTGCAGCACACGGGCCCTAGAGTGCTCGGGCTTCAGTAGTTGTGGTTCTCGGGCTCTAGAGAGCAGGCTCAGTAGTTGTGGCGCACCGGCTTAGTTTCTCCTCGGCATGTGGGGTCTTCCTGGACCAGGGATCTAACCCGTGTCCCCTGCATTGGCAGGTGGATTCTTAACCACTGCGCCACCAGGGAAGTCTCTAGAATGAATTTTTAGAAGCCATAATTATCAGAGAGAAAATTGTTTTGGAGCTTGAATCAGCACTTTCAATTGCTCAAGGTGTGTACATAGCATCAGGACATGAAATCACCTGAGTGGCATGGAAATCCACATGTCAATCTATGATCTTGGGATTTAACTTTAAAATGAGATGTTTGTGTAGGAGTTGAAAAAAATAGATATTTAAAGAGGTGTGGTCCTATTAGAAGCTGATTAAAACAAAGCAACAGATTTATCCACGTGTCTTTACCAGGAACCATTGAAGTCAAATATTCAACCATCAGAAAAGGATAATGCTGTCAAAGTCATCAGGGTCAGGTTTGAGCAATTTGAATAGGACAGATTCTAGAACCACAAAACATGATTTCTCTTCCAGCTATGTCCTCTCTTTTCTTATAACAACCCCTTCTTGACATCTATTTTCCTGTAAAATTCATCTCGTCCCCCAGCACCCACTGTATGTTATTCTCTTTTATATATATCTAAACATATTTTTATCACTACACATTATTTGTTTCTTCCAGTATACCTCAGCTCCTTGAAGACAAGAACAAAGATTTCCCCCATCTTTTCCTCTCCAGCATCTAGCACAGTGCCTGTGGTGATCAACAAATGCTGGCTGAATGAATGGATTAGTGAATTTGACAAACATTTACTGAGTACCTACTATATACCAAGTACTAGTCACAGCCCAGGGATATATAGCAATGAAAATAATCAGCAAAGTCTTCGTCCCCATGAAACTTACAGGGAAATGAGTGAATAGACAAATGTGTGATAAAAAACACTTCCCTGTCCTTTACCTATATTAGAATACCATTCCGGAAATTTCCAGTGTATCTGCCTGCTCACTAATAAATCAGTTGCTTGGGACTCAATTTTTTTTTCATAATAATGAGGTCAAAATAGTTACTAGAGTATCAGCTACCTAAACACTGTACTAAAAAGCAGTAGAAGTAAGTTACATTGCAAATATAATCATTAAGAGTAAGGAAACAAAATTTTATTTAATAAAGTGTACAGAGGTTCTTCTAAGTCTTATCAAACATACTGCTCAATAAATATTTTGAATAATCAATAAAGTATTGATTTTTTAACTAATTTAGATACAACAGCTGGTTCTCTAATGCCATCTTTACCAAATTTATCATTGCAATATTAGAAGTTGGAGGCAAAAGAGGAATCAACTCCTCCTATCCCCCAAAAAAGAAATGGTTATGCAATTCCTGATGAGTATAAGTTTCTTGAAAATGGTGAAAATTTTTTGCTATGTGGGCAAAATTTTGATATGTGGCACAGAATCTGGGTTAGATGATTTGGTGAAATATAAGGATTGGGCATGTGATGGAACATTTAAATATAGTCCAGATATGTGCTATCAGTTATATACCTTACATATATTAATAACAAATGGCAGCATCCCTCATCTGTTCGTTTTACTTCCAGGGAAAGCTGAAGAGACTTACAGCAGATTTTAATGAATCTATGTCCCACATTAGATCCTGAATCCTCAATGACCGAATTTGAGAAAGCAAGTATCATCGCTTTCTCTACCATATACCTGAATACAACTATAACTGGCCGTTCATTTCGTATGGCAAAAAACATTTACCACAAAATCATTGATATTGGAGAAAAGTTGCACTATGAAACAGGTGCCGAATTTAACACAAAAATTAAATGCACTAAGTGTTCGCATTTCTTCCAGTCAGTGACGTTATCGATGGTTTTATCGAGCTGACAGGTGACAACGATTTGCCCCAAGAGTTGACTTTTTATTTTGAAACACACTATATTGGAGAAGAAAGAGGCCGAGGGCCCCAAAGGTGCAGAGTTGAACTCACATTTCTCTCAGAACTTTGGAACATCTGTCAACGGACATGTGACAACACGCCAAGAACACACAACAGTGTAGAAGACTTTCACAACACAAATATGCACTGACAAACATGCGTCCTATGACTTCCCTGGTGGCGCAGTGGTTAAGAATCCGCTTGTCAGTGCAGGGGACACGGGTTCAAGCCCTGGTCTGGGAAGATCCCACGTGCGGCAGAGCAACTAAGCCTGCACGTGCTGCCAACACTGAAGTCCGTGCGCCTAGAGCCCGTGCTCCGCAGCAAGAGAAGCCACCACAGATGAGAAGCCCGCGCGCAGCAATGAAGACCCAACGCAGCCTAAATAAATAAATAAATTTTTAAAAAATCTAATGTAATCTTGGCATGCGTGAATAAAAGTTGATTTAAAAAAAAACAA
Source organism: Phocoena phocoena (assembly GCF_963924675.1). NCBI lineage: Eukaryota > Metazoa > Chordata > Mammalia > Artiodactyla > Phocoenidae > Phocoena > Phocoena phocoena. The sequence continues at coordinate 18,178,708 of NC_089235.1, forward strand.
ATATGCATCCTAGTATTTGGAAACTGATACCTCTCTTTTTTTTTTGTTTTTTTGTTTTTTTGTTTTTGTTTTTGTTTTTTTTTTTGATACCTCTCTTAATGAAGGAAGAAATATTAGCAAAAAGGAAGATGCAATGCTGAACAAGGAGACAAATCAAGAAGAAAAAAATAGTATAAAATACTCTGAACAAAACACTTGGAAGGCAAGTGCTTAGGTACAACCTAGAAAATAAAATCAGTTATTTGTGAAGTATTGCCATGCATCTACACACGTTTTAAATACAACTACTTTGTATTTTGCAATAAAGTCTTTTTCATTTTGTTATTCATTTCTCATGTTTGATGTTTATGTCCTCTTTGATGTCCCATTTTATTTTTCATGATTTTATGTTTTATGGCAAATTTGCCTTATGGCCAACTAGTTGTGCCGTAAAAACGTTTGCAACAAAGATGCTTATGGTGACAATACCAGACCCAGAGAAATCCATACACCTGGTATTAGAAATGTTGGTATGAATAGTAAAGAAAAACAGTTTTCTCATTACGTTGGTGTCCAGAGAACCAGAGAATTGGTTGATAGTGTGGGGAAAATTTCAGAGAAGGAATTTATAATTTGGCTTTATTCCACCATTGTTACCCTAAATTTCTGATACTTTTCTTTGTGCCCTGTTTATAATTATTTAAATTTCCTTGCAATGGAATTAGTGTGTAACATCTCTGAACACAGGGGGTGGGGGGGGGTGGCAGGTGTTGCTTCTTAAATAAGTTCAACCCTTTCTTCCAACACTTATTTTGTGTCTGATTTGAAAGACCTCCTTTAGCAATCACCTTGTCGTCTGTCTTTCCTTATTGTCACCCCCATCCCCTTTTCAAAAGACTTCATTATTCTTTCTCCCTTCCCATTTATAAAGGAAGACAAAAACTGAACATTCCAGCTATTTATACCTTCTCATTCTTTCATCTCTTTGGTAACTGTTGATGACATTCTGAATTAGTAGTATGTTGTAGTTATAATAAACCATCCCCACAGAATTCCCTGGCAGTCTAGTGGTTTGGACTTGGTGCTTTCACTGCCCTGTCCTGGATTCAATCCCTGGTCGGGGGAACTAAGAATCCCACAAGCAGTGCAGCATGTAAATAAGTGAATCAATAAACATCCCCCAAATTAGTGGTTTAAAACAGCAGTGGTTTATTTAGTTCAGGCACTTTGGGCAAGGCTCAATGACTTGTCCTTACTCCCTGCAGTATCCACTAGGGCAGCTCACAGGCTGGGAGCCCGAATCACGTAAGGACGCACTCACTCACACCTGTGGTTGATGCTGGCCATCTACTGGGACCTCGTCTGGGGCTGTCAGCCAGAACACCTACCTGTGGCCTGTGGAGCTTCTTGGCTTCCTCAAAGCATGGTGGCTGGGTTCCAAACAACAGGAAGTCAAGGACACTATTAAGGCCTGGGCCCAGAAGCAGGCGCAGATGTGCTGCAAATTCTGCCATATTCTGTTGGTCAAATAGTCACAGGGCCCACATTCAAGGCAAGACCTGACTCCGACCCTCCGTGGCAGGCATGTCAAAGAACTTTAGGGTCACATTTAAAACTCCGCACATTCACTGAAATACATTACCTTGTCTTTTCACTCTATTGCTCTTGCGTTAAAATAAAGGTGACATTGAAAATTTCCTTCCGTGAACACCTGGGTCTGCGTGAATCAAGGCAGCTTCTTCACCCATCAAACGCCTCCCTCAACTACTGAAGACAGCTGCACACCTGAATGATGGAGATCACAGAAACCAGGTTCCAGAGGACTTCATACACTTTTCTAGTCCACTCTCCTCCCTAGGTCAAGGGGGAGGCTTCGAGCAACTTAGGCAGTCAGCAGCTGCAGCAGCAGAAGAGAGGAAGGGGTAGGTTGGACGCTGGAGGAGAGGCCCAGGCAGTAACATGCGATTGTACATTTAGTCACACTGTGTTTCTATGCAGTTGGCAGTGCGCCACGCTGCCAGGGAGGGACCAGCAGAAGGCCAGACAAGGTCAGGCCGACAATGTCAGGAGTGCACATCACCCAGGGCACAGGCTGTTCCTTCCTCTCCCAGCCCCACCCCTGTATCACCGGCAGACGCAAGTCACTTGTTCATTTACTAATTCAATGTACATGTCTGTGACCGGGGCTACCCCAAAATATGGAAGCTTGGCATATTGAATATTTTAAGCTGAAGGAACTTGAAAAACAGCACGTACAAGACTTTCTGACCTTCCCCTGAAACAGGTCATATGTGAGATGTGTCCTCCCTCTATACCCAGAGGGAAGGAGTATCCTTATCTCACAAAGATGGAAGGACACAGAGAGGAATCCGCAGGAACAGGCCTTGCTGAGTTTCAGCCGGTTTATTCCACTGACCTCATAACCTCTGTCCCATCACATCTTTCCCCGACTTTCCACTCTTCATCAAAACTAGCTTAAAAGCACACAAGTTTAATTGTTTCTTTGGGTCCTCATTTCCTTATGAAGACTTCTGTGTCACATAAAGTTTGCCTCAGATAAATTTGCTTTTCTCTTGTTAATCTGTCTTTTATTAGAGGCGTCCCAGTTGAGAACTTAGAAGGGTAGAGGGAAAAGATTTATTTCCTCCCCTCCACCTGCCAGTGACAGTGACATCTGTTGGGGTGTTAAGATTGTCTGGTGCCACTCTGGACCCCCGCTGCTGTGTAGGGCCAGAGGATTTGTCTGCGTCATCAGCCCAAGTTCCAGTATGGTTCCCTCTGATGCTGAAAACTTGGCCTCTGTGCACCAGTGCCAAATCGAATCTCAGAGACAGGGTTTTGGGTGAAGTCGAAAAGAATAGCTTCATTGCTTTGCCAGGCAAAGGGAGGCATAGCAGGCTTGTGCCCTCAAAAATTGTGTGTTCCAACCCAGGGGGAATATGGTGAGGAGTTTTATAACAATGGTTCGAGGGTGGGGTTGCTGATAAGGATCAGACTGTGTGCAGGGGCCTGTGCTCCTTTAATCTGGCCTCAGGTGGTCTCCTGATGAGTTTCTGTGGTTCTCAAGGTTATCAAACTGTGACCTTCTCTGGAATGAAGAATGCTTCATCAAGTAGTTAACATCTTCCATTTGTTGGGGCTTTTAGGAATGTAGAAGAGCTTAAAGATATTGTCATGTGTATCCCTTGAGGACAAGGACCCTGCCCCAAGGCTGCATTATTGTTTCTTTTGAGTGTTCCTCCCTTGTCTCCACATCTCCTCCCTTCCGTGTTAGCAAGTTTTTGAACCTTTGGAACTCAGGAAAGTTCATGGAGGCTAAAGCCTATCCCCTACAAACAAGAAACGGGAGACAGAGAAAGGCTTCCATGCCCAGGATCCCCACAAGGTTCTGCTGGGTTTAACCTCCATCCTGCCACCTGCCCTCCAATACACACACACACACACACACACACATACCCCATTTCTTAAGACCTGATACATGACTTCTATCCAGTACCTTCTAGCCTCTAAGCCCAGGGATGCACCTGCCCTGCATCCTCATCTCTCCAGATGTCTTCCCTTAGGGCAGTCCCAGCTGTCCGTGGATAATAAATCACTGTGACCTCAAAGCCTGGCTGCTCCAACCTCCTCATCCCAACTTTGACCACCAAACTTTACTGAGTTTGAATGGCGTTTTCCATTCCTCCTCAGAGCCATTCCAACCTTCTGGGACCCTATGCTTCTAGCTCCCTAATTTGCCTGCAATTGCACTGAGGAGGGTGCCCTTGACCTTCCAAGAGTCACACTGGCAGGACCACCACTAGACCAAACATTGTGGAAGGTAAAGGAGACACAACTTCTTTACATAAACCCACTTAAACATTCCAATCATCAGGGACTACCCTGGTGGTCCAGTAGTTAACACTCCACGCTGCTCCCAATGCAACGGGCCCAGGTTCGATCCCTGGTCAGGGAAATAGATCCCTCACGCTGCAACTAAAAATCCTGCTTGCCGCAACTGAAAAAACAAAATCCCACATGCCACAACTAACACCCGGCACAGTCAAATAAATAAAGAAATATTTTAAAAAACCAAAAAAACAGGGACTTTGCTGGTGACGCAGTGGTTAAGAATCCACCTGCCAATGCAGGGGACACGGGTTCGAGCCCTGGTCCAGGAAGATCCCGCATGCCACAGAGCAACTAAGCCCGTGTCCCACAACTGCTGAGCCTGCACTCTAGAGCCCGTGAGCCACAACTAATGAGCTCGTGTGCCACAACTACTGAAGCCCACGTGCCTAAAGCCCGTGCTCTGCAACAAGAGAAGCCACCACGATGAGAAGCCCGCGCACCGCAACAATGAGTAGCCCCCGCTCGCCACAACTAGAGAAAGCCCGTGCGCAGCAACCAAGACCCCACACAGCCAAAAAAACAGCAATCACATTTCTTCATTCTCTCCATCTAAGTGGCCCAAGCGGCAGGGTTTCACCAATATGGTTGGGGCTCAGTGCATGGGGCTCCCATATCAAGGACTTGGAAACTTCTTCTGCATCCTCTGACCATATTTTACCACTCTTGTGTGTACGGCTTTGGGTTCCCAGCAAAGGGAGTTGAACCAAGGGACCTTGACCCTTTTGTCAATCTTTATCTTAACTAATCTGACTATTGCCCCAAGGGGCTGCAGGTCAGGTTTCTCATTGTAAACTTTGCTTTCCAGTTTTTAAAATGTCTCCAAACTTGGATAAATAAAGCTGACTTGTTTGGGAGTCCCATTGGCCTGCCCAACCTTTGACAGTGCAGTGGTAAGATCTGTTTTAACCCCATCAATGTCAGTTTTATGCGACCCATTTTTAAATAACCATCTAAATCTTTCCACCCTACTGGGATGAGTTCCATGACTCTTTCGTCTCTTTGTTTCACCCCATCAATATTTCCTTTATTCACCTTATTTCTTAATAACAACTTTAAAGTTTTCATCTTCCTAACACCAGTCCCTTGACTCTCCCCTCTGCCTCTCCCCATTCTCTTGTTAATTAACCTAACGCTTTTATAGGCATCTGTAAGACCCGTGAGGAGAAGCTAAGGTAGCAAATTCCAGACTGTTGCTCGATTATGCAACACTAAGGTTACATGAGGTGCCAAGGCAAAAGGGGCCCCCTCAACCACAACATTCACCATGACTCAGGTGACGGGCATAGTCAGCAGGTGAGTATACTATAATGAAGCCAGTCCCACGTGGTTTGCAGATGAAGCATATCGGCTGCTTCATCTGGAGTGTTCCACTGGTGTTTTCAGAGGGAGTTAGGCCGTCTCCCTTCTCAGGGTAAACAGATATTGTAGTGGCTATTATCCAGTTCACAAGGCTGGCTGTTCCCTCAAAAACAACCTGCTTTGTGTCTAGGTCAAGTATAGTTATCTGTCCTTGTTCTGTTGATTAAAACAATGCACACCCTAAAAGTTGAGAATTACGTTTTATTTGACGGACTTGCTGAGGACTTAAGCCTGGAAGACAGCCTCTCAGATGACTGAGGGACTGCCCTGAAGAGGTGAGGCAGGAGCCAGGATATAGAGGAGTTTTTGCAAGAAACCAGGTAGTGGGAACGTCAAAAGATTACTGTTAATTAAAGAAAAACAGGGACTTCCCTGGTGGTCCAGTGGTTCAGGAAGATGCAAGAGTCTGAGTTCATTTAAATTATTCCTTGAATACGGACCTTATCAATGAAAAAAATGTTGCCTGCCATTTCGGTAAACAAAGGATGTTGCAGCCATCAAGCCATCACATGACAGTTGCCTGATGGTGAGCCCTGAGGGAACTCAGGATGGAAATAGGATGCCTGCCATCCAACACTGCAGCCACCACCAACCCCCCCATAGTGCACCCTGAGGAGACTCAGGGTGAGAAAACACAGGATACTGGCCCCAGAGAGCTGAGGTGCACATCAAAGGAACGATTTCAGTGAGCCCGGACTCGCATCTTCCCATATATAGAAAAGCATTCCTTAACTTGAGGTATCTGGTTTTCTTTCATTAACAGTAATCTTTTGATGTTCTGACTACCTGGTCTTTGTTCCAAAAACTCCTATATATTCTGGCTCCCCCCTTACCTCTTCAGAACAGTCTCCCAGAGCTATCTGAGATACTGTGTCCTGGGCTTAAGTCCTCAGTTTTGTCTGCCAAATAAAACACAATTCTCAGCTTTTAGGTTGTGCTTTTTTTTTTTTCAGTCGACAGGTTTAACTATCTAGGGACAGTATCCCGCTTTTGTCATCCTGAATCCCGTGGGAGGGTGGGGCGGATGGCTGCAGTGGCTGAGGACTTGCTTGATGGCCAGAATATCCTTTGTTTACTATGGCAGGTGACCTTCTTCGTCCACAGTTCAATAGTGAGCTCTGGGTCCTGGCTGAACCCAAACAGGCTCTTCCCTCTGCCTCCTTCAAAACCAGACATTCCCCCTAAATTACTCTCACACTCCATTCTAGTAAAGGATCTTCAAGAAGCTGTGGATACCGATCTACAAGATGAGATTTTGTCACATTGTACTGCCTGCTTGCAGTAGCTTCTTGGCTGTACCCTCCCCAACATGGAGGTGGGAGTATGAGGCTGAAAGTTCTAAACCTTTAGCCAAGACTTGGTTTTTCTGGTGACCGACCTACCTCCTGTAGTTATCTAGGGGCCCCAGCTACTAGTCATCTCATTAACAGACAAAAAAACCCCAAAAAAGACACACACTTCACTCAGGAGATTCCAAGGAACTTAGTAGCTCTTGTGTCAGGAAAGACTAAATGGTATAATAAAAGATGATCCTACACCCCTATCATTCAGGAAATAACAAGGATTTTAGGAGCTCTGTGTCAGAAACTTGGGGCCAAGACCAAATATATATTTCTTATTATGTTACAAGTTCCTTTATGAGAATGTTTTAAATGTACCCCTCTGGGTGGACACAGTTCCGTAAGCACAAGTGTTACTAAGGAGACATCACCCTTGTGCCCAGAAAAGAGTGAGCAGAAGAGGCACTGGATCTCCAGACCTACTGAGCCCTCAGCTAGGGCTTTGTGAATGGGCAGCCTGAAACGTAACCACTCTGTCTCTAGGCTGCGGGCTCAGTCAATTGCCTGAAGCCAGCTGCTTGCTTACTTAACACCCTTAGGTCAGAAATGATCTAAGCCCTCCAATCCCACTCCCAAGTTAGTGCCATTTTTCCACTTTTATCCAGTGAGTAAGCATCTGTGTCTCCCCCTTATAGAACAAAAGGAATTAAAACACTCATCACTGGATCCTATCAGGTGAGTTTTTCCAGCACTTCTTTTAGCAGCAGGCTCAATGGATACTGTCAGAATTATACTTGGATCCCCTAAATTCAGAATACAAAGCCAGAACCAGTCGAAAACAGGATTAACAATAACGAGTATGGTATCTTTTGACCAAATTCCAGACCATAAATAGGACTGATCCAGAAAGCATGTACTATAATTCCATGGAATCATTTCAACAGACATTAATAGATGTCATGTGAGGAATGGATTCTTTGATTAAATGTCTAAGAAGCTGTGAGTTCAACAGAGTTAAAGAAGCTTCTTCAGTGAAGACTTTCTCAGAGGCTTTCTTCTGTCAATATAGATGAAGTCTCCAAGAAGGGATAGGTTATGCTCTGTTTCCCAAACTTATTTGACTCTAAGACCTTTTTGGCAGGGAGCACATCCATGGAGCACATTTGGGGAAACATTTAGGCATGGTTGAAATTCACACGGAGGGACTCTGCCTGTAGGTGGAGCTAAAGCCTCCAGTTCCCAGCTAGGAACTGGAAGACTACAGGTAAAATAAGAAAGGCTAGTGGGAAGCAGCCGCATGGCACAGGGAGATCAGCACGGTGCTTTGCGACCACCTAGAGGGGTGGGAGGGAGGGACACGCAAGAGGGAAGAGGTATGGGGACATATGTATATGTATAACTGATTCACTTTGTTATAAAGCAGAAACTAACGCACCATTGTAAAGCAATTATACTCCAATAAAGATGTTAAAAAAAATCTCAAAAAAAATAAAAAAGAAAGGCCATTACATTGCTAATTCCTGCCGCCCCCATCTTTAATCATCAGTGGACAATTTTTAAAAATAAACTTTACTTTTTAGAGCAGTTTTAGATTCACAGCAAAACTGAGCAGAAGGTACAGAGGTTTCCCATGTACCCCTGCCCCCCACACGCACAGCCTCACCACTGTCCACACCCTCCACCTGAACCAACACCCTGTTTACATTTGTGACAGCTGATGGAGCCGCACCGACACAGCATTACCACTCAGAGTCCGTACTTTACATGAGGGTTCACTGTTGTGTTCTACTTTCTACGGGTTTGGTCAAAGGTATAATGACATACATTCCACCAACTGACCCTATTTTTGTAGGTCTTTCTCTCCAGTCTCTCGTACTCCATTTTCTTAATTCTAAGATCTAAAACGTCATCTTGAAAGGACTATTGACAGCCCAATGTCTAAAAATTATGTTCAATGCTTTAAAGCAGGGTTAGCAAACTATAGCCTATGGGTCAAAAATGGCCTGCTGCCTGTTTTTGTAAATAAAGTTTCTCTAAAATACAGTCACTCACTTTCATTTACATATTGTCTACGGCTGCCTATTTTTCTTTTTTTTACATCTTTATTGGAATATAATTGCTTTACAATGGTGTGTTAGTTTCTGCTTTATAACAAAGTGAATCAGTTATACATATACATATGTTCCCACATCTCTTCCCTCTTGCATCTCCCTCCCTCCCACCCTCCCTATCCCACCCCTCTAGGTGGTCACAAAGCACCAAGCTGATCTCCCTGTGCTATGCGGCTGCTTCCCACTAGCTATCTATTTTACATTTGGTAGTGTATATATGTCCATGCTACTCTCTCGCTTTGTCACAGCTTACCCTTCCCCCTCCCCATATCCTCAAGTCCATTCTCTAGGAGGTCTGTATCTTTATTCCTGTCTTACACCTAGGTTCTTCATGATATTTTTTTTTCCTTAAATTCCATATATATGTGTTAGCATACGGTATTTGTCTTTCTCTTTCTGACTTACTTCACACTGTATGACAGACTCTAGGTCCATCCACCTCATTACAAATAGCTCAATTTCATTTCTTTTTACGGCTGAGTAATATTCCATTGTATATATGTGCCACATCTTCTTTATCCATTCATCTGATGATGGACACTTAGGTTGCTTCCATGTCCTGGCTATTGTAAATAGAGCTGCAATGAACATTTTGGTACATGACTCTTTTTGGTACATGACTCTTTTTGGTACATGACTCTCAGGGTATATGCCCTGAGAAACCCAGTGGGATTGCTGGGTCATATGGTAGTTCTATTTGTAGTTTTTTAAGGAACCTCCATACTGTTCTCCATAGTGGCTGTACCAATTCACATTCCCACCAACAGTGCAAGAGGGTTCCCTTTTCTCCACACCTTCTCCAGCATTTGTTGTTTGTAGATTTTCTGATGATGCCCATTCTAACTGGTGTGAGGTGACACCTCACTGAAGTTTTGATTTGCATTTCTCTAATAATTAGTGATGTTGAGCAGCTTTTCATGTGCTTCTTGGCCATCTGCATGTCTTCTTTGGACAAATGTCTATTTAGGTCTTCTGCCCATTTTTTGATTGGGTTGTTTGTTTTTTTAATATTGAGCTGCATGAGCTGTTTATAAATTTTGGAGATTAATCCTTTGTCCATTGATTCGTTTGCAAATATTTTCTCCCATTCTGAGGGTTGTCCTTTCGTCTTGTTTATGGTTTCCTTTGCTGTGCGAAAGCTTTGAAGTTTCATTAGGTCCCATTTGTTTATTTTTGTTTTTATTTCCACCACTCTAGGAGGTGGATCAAAAAAGATCTTGCTGTGATTATGTCAAAGACTGTTCTTCCCATGTTTTCCTCTATGAGTTTTATAGTGTCTGGTCTTACATTTAGGTCTCTAATCCATTTTGAGTTTATTTTTGTGTATGATGTTAGGGAATGTTCTAATTTCATTCTTTTACATGTAGCTGTCCAGTTTTCCCAGCACCACTTATTGAAGAGACTGTCTTTTTCTCCATTGTATATCCTTTCCTCCTTTGTCATAGATTAGTTGACCATAGGTATGTGGGTTTACCTCTGGACTTTCTATCTTGTTCCACTGATCTATATTCCTGTTTTTGTGCCAGTACCATATTGTCTTGATTACTGTAGCTTTGTAATATAGTCTGAAGTCAGGGAGTCTGATTCTTCCAGCTCTGCTTTTTTCCCTCAAGACTGCTTTGGCTATTCGGGGTCTTTTGTGTCTCTATACAATTTTAAGATTTTTTGTTCTAGTTCTGTAAAAAATGCCATTGGGGGCTTCCCTAGTGGCGCAGTGGTTGAGAGTCCGCCTGCCGATGCAGGGGACACGGGTTCGTGCCCCGGTCCGGGAAGATCCCACGTGCCGCGGAGCGGCTGGGCCCGTGAGCCATGGCCACTGAGCCCGCGCGTCCGGAGCCTGTGCTCTGCAACGGGAGAGGCCACAACAGTGAGAGGCCCACGTACCGCAAAAAAAAAAAAAAAAAAAAAATGCCATTGGTAATTTCATAGGGATTGCATTGAATCTGTAGACTGCTTTGGGTAGTATAGTCATTTTCACAATATTGATTCTTCCAATCCAAGAACATGGTATATCTCTCCATCTGTTGGTATCATCTTTAATTTCTTTCATCAGTGTTTTATAGTTTTCTGCATACAGGTCTTTCGTCTCCCTGGGTAGATTTATTCCCAGGTATTTTATTCTTTTTGTTGCAATGGTAAATGGGAGCGTTTCCTTAATTTCTCTTTCAGATTTTTCATCATTAGTGTATAGGAATGCAAGAGATTTCTGTGCATTAATTTTGTATCCTTCAACTTTACCAAACTCATTGATTAGCTCTAGGAGTTTTCTGGGGGCATCTTTAGGATTCTCTATGTATAGTATCATGTCATCTGCAAACAGTGACACTTTTATTTCTTCTTTTCCAATTTGTATTCCTTTTATTTCTTTATCTTCTCTGATTGCTGTGGCTGGGACTTCCAAAACTATGTTGAATAACAGTGGTGAGAGTAGACATCCTAGTCTTGTTCCTGATCTTAGAGGAAATGCTTTCAGTTTTTCACCATTGAGAATGATGTTTGCTGTGGGTTTGTCATATATGGTCTTTATTATGTTGAGGTAGGTTCCCTCTATGCCCACTTCCTGGAGAGTTTTCATCATAAATGGATGTTGAATTTTGTCAAAAGCTTATTCTGCATCTATTGAGATGATCATATGGTTTTTATTCTTCAGTTTGTTAATATGGTTTATCACATTGATTGATTTGCGTATATTGAAGAATCCCTGCATTCCTGGGATAAATTCCACTTGATCATGGTGTATGATCCTTTTAATGTGTTGTTGGATTCTGTTTGCTAGTATTTTGTTGAAGATTTTTGCATCTATATTCATCAATGATATTGGTCTGTAATTTTCTTTTTTGTAGTATCTTTGTCTGGTTTTGGTACCAGGGTGATGGTGGCCTCACAGAATGAATTTGGGAGTGTTCTTTCCTCTGCAATTTTTTGGAAGACTTTGAGAAGGATGGGTGTTAGCTCTTCTCTAAATGTTTGATAGAATTCACCTGTGAAGCCATCTGGTCCTGGACTTTTGTTTGTTGGAAGATTTTTAATCACAGTTTCAATTTCATTACTTGTGTTGGGTCTGTTCATATTTTCTATTTCTTCCTAGTTCAGTCTTGGAAGGTTATATCTTTCTAAGAATTTGGTCATTTCTTCCAGGTTGTCCATTTTATTGGCATAGAGTTCCTATAGTAGTCTCTTAGGATGCTTTGTATTTCTGTGGTGTCTGTTGTAACTTCTCCTTTTTCATTTCTAATTTTATTGATTTGAGTCCTCCCCCTCTTTTTCTTCATGAGTCTGGCTAATGGTTTATCAATTTTGTTTATCTTCTCAAAGAAACAGTTTTTAGTTTTATTGATCTTTGCTACTGTTTTGTTTCTATTTCATTTATTTCTGCTCTGATCTTTATGATTTCTTTCCTTCTGCTAGCTTTGGGTTTTATTTTTCCTTCTTTCTGTAGTTCTTTTAGGTGTAAGGTTAGATTTTTTATTTGAGATTTTTTCTTGTTTCTTGAGGTAGGCTTGTATAGCTATAAACTTCCCTCTTAGAACTGCTTTTGTTGCATCCCATAGGTTTTGGATCGTCGTGTTTTCATTGTCATTTGTCTCTAGGTATTTTTTGATTTCTTCTTCGATTTCTTCAGTGATACCTCGATTATTTAGTAACGTATTGTTTAGCCTACATGTGTTTGTGTTTTTTACATTTTTTTCCCCTATAATTCATTTTTAATCTCATAGTGTTGTGGTCACAAACGATGCTTGATATGGTTTCAATTTTCTTAAATTTACTGAGGCTTGATTTGTGACCCAAGATGTGATCTATCCTGGAGAATGTTCCGTGTGCACTTGAGAAGAAAGTGTAATCTGCTGTTTTTGGATGGAATGTCCTATAAATATCAATTAAATCTATCTGGTCTATTGTGTCATTTAAAGCTTCTGTTTCCTTATTTATTTTCATTTTCGATGATCTGTCCATTGGTGTAAGTGAGGTGTTAATGTTCCCCACTATTATTGTGTTACTGTCGATTTCCTCTTTTATAGCTGTTAGCAGTTGCCTTATGTATTGAGGTGCTCCTATGTTGGGTGCATATATATTTATAATTGTTATATCTTCTCCTTGGATTGATCCCTTGATCATTATGTAGTGTCCTTCCTTGTCTCTTGTAACATTCTTTATTTTAAAGTCTATTTTATCTGATATGAGTACTGCTACTCCAGCTTTCTTTTGATTTTCATTTGCATGGAATATCTTTTTCCATCCCCTCACTTTCAGTCTGTATGTGTCCCTAGGTCTGAAGTGGGTCTCTTGTAGACTGCATATATATGGGTCTTGTTTTTGTATCCATTCGGCAAGCCTGTGTCTTTTGGTTGGAGCATTTAATGCATTCACGTTTAAGGTAATTATCAATATGTACATTCCTACGACCATTTTCTGAATTGTTTTGGGTTTGTTTTTGTAGGTCTTTTTCTTCTCTGTGTTTCCCACTTAGAGAAGTTCCTTTAGCATTTGTTGTAGAGCTGGTTTGGTGGTGCTGAATTCTCTTAGCTTTTGCTTGTCTGTAAAGCTTTTGATTTCTCCATCGAATCTGAATGAGATCCTTGCTGGGTAGAGTAATGTTGGTTGCAGGTTCTTCCCTTTCATCACTTTAAGTATATTATGCCACTCCCTTCTGGCTTGTAGAGTTTCTGCTGAGAAATCAGCTGTTAACCTTATGGGAGTTCCCTTGTATGTTATTTGTTGTTTTTCCCTTGCTGCTTTCAATGATTTTTCTTTGTCTTTAATTTTTGCCAGTTTGATTACTATGTGTCTCAGTGTGTTTCTCCTTGGGTTTTTCCTGTATGGGACTCTCTGAGCTTCCTGGACTTGGGTGGCTATTTCCTTTCCCATGTTAGGGAAGTTCTCGACTATAATCTCTTCCAATATTTTCTTGGGTCTTTTCTCTCTCTCTTCTCCTTCTGGGACCCCTATAATGTGAATGTTTTTGCACTTAATGTTGTCCCAGAGGTCTCTTAGGCTGTCTTCATTTCTTTTCATTCTTTTTTCTTTATTCTGTTCTGCAGCAGTGAATTCCACCATTCTGTCTTCCAGGTCACTTATCCGTTCTTCTGCCTCAGTTCTTCTGCTATTGATTCCTTCTAGTGTAGTTTTCATTTCAGTTATTGTATTGCTCATCTCTGTTTGTTTGTTCTTTAATTCTTCTAGGTCTTTGTTAAACATTTCTTGCATCTTCTCAATCTTTGCCTCCATTCTTTTTCTGAGGTCCTAGTTCATCTTCACTCTCATTATTCTGAATTCTTTTTCTGGAAGGTTGCCTAGCTCCACTTCATTTAGTTGTTTTTCTGGGGTTTTATCTTGTTCCTTCATCTAGTACTTAGCCCTCTGCCTTTTCATCCTGTCTATCTTTCTGTGAATGTGGTTTTTGTTCCACAGGCTGCAGGATTGTAGTTCTTCTTGCTTCTACCCCATGTTCCATTTTTGAATTAAAGAAAAGAAGTAGCAAATTCCACAGCACTGTATATAGCATTTGGTGCTATACATTAGAGAGTGGGCCCAGGCTGTGTGTATATATTTACATAGTAAAAGGGTAGAAAAGTAGCTAAAAACATAGGGACCAGACTGTTTATATTCATTACCCTCAAGGGCTGGGAGAAAAGGGACAGGAAGGGAGAAACTTTTACCTTAGTTCATTCATTCACTCATTCATTTGAAAAGTATGTACTGAGGAACAATTATATTCCAGGTGGGAGGAAAACAATGACAAGTAATAAGCAAGTAGACAAAGAACTTGAAAAGAAAGGAAGGAATATGTAAAATCAGAAGGAAGAAGGAAGAGAGGGAAGGAGAATGGAGGGGAAATAAAAACAAGTTCTAGGGCTTCCCTGGTGGCGGAGTGGTTGAGAGTCCGCCTGCCGATGCAGGGGACACGGGTTCGTGCCCTGGTCCGGGAGGATCCCACATGCCGCGGAGCGGCTGGGCCCGTGAGCCATGGCCGCTGAGCCTGCGCGTCCGGAGCCTGTGCTCCGCAACGGGAGAAGCCACAACAGTGAGAGGCCCGCGTACCGCAAAAAAAAAAAAAAAAAAACAAGTTCTAGCACAGCATAAGGGTAGTATTTTGTCCTGTCTATTAGAGGGTGAGCTCAGGTTATATGTGTATATGGAGAACAGGAGGGAATGGAGGGGTGGGGCGGGGGAGGAAGAAGGTGAACTTCAGACGACTAGAAACAAAGGCAATGAAAGGAATAAAAAGGTGACTGGGAATGAGACTGGGACCAGGGCAGTGGTGCTGGTTTAGACAACAATGTCAGAGAAATGACATTGAAGCTGAGGAAACAACGCTGAGAAGAGATATGCAGAGAGCTTCAAGAAGTGTGGTTTGTGTACCAAAACATAGACACCTCTTCAACATCTTCAGCAAGCACCTACCACTCTTGAAAAAAAATTTTTAAACCAGTAAAACATTTCAAATACTTTTTAAAAAATTAAGAAAATGTTTACTTGTAGAAATTCTTTGGCCTATGAAATGTCAATCTCATTCCCTCAGGGAAACAATATGCTAAGTGGTGTTGGGTTCCTACACAAGACGGCAAAAGGCTATTGCAGCCCACTTTGCCATGCGTAGTGGACTGATGGTGGCTGCTGAAAAGACATGTCTTTGTCCTAATCCCTAAAGAGTGAATATTATCTTTTATAACAAAAGATGTGATGGAGGTAAGGATCTTGAAAGGAGGAACTTATCCTGGATTATCAGGGTGGGCCCTAAATGCAATTATAAGGGTTGGGGGAGTTTGGGAACAGACACACTGAAGACAGTATACAGAAGCGAAGGAACACTTGGGACATTGCCCCGCCCTCCACCCCAAGAGGTGGAAGAGGCAAGGAAGCGTTCTCCCCTGGAGCCACCAGAGGGACAATGGTCCTGCCAACACCTTGATTTTGGACTTCTGACTTCAGAACTGTAAG
Source organism: Phocoena phocoena (assembly GCF_963924675.1). Classification (NCBI taxonomy): domain Eukaryota; kingdom Metazoa; phylum Chordata; class Mammalia; order Artiodactyla; family Phocoenidae; genus Phocoena; species Phocoena phocoena. Next base: position 18,194,267 of record NC_089235.1, read on the forward strand.
ATAATAAATTTCTGTTGTTTTAAGCCACCAAGTTTGTGATAATTTGTTACAGCAGCCACAGGAAATTCATACACGATGATTACAGTAAAGTTAAAATACCAAAACTTAAAACAGAATACTATAAAATTGAATGAGAACTCTTTAACGCATCTTAATGAGGAAGGAGCAGGTTGAATTAATAATGACTGACATTTATAGATAATTTACTAGAAGCACTTTAATGTATTAGCTGATTTAAGTCTTATAACAATGCTCTAAAGTAAGTAATTATTATCCTTTCTTAGTACAGAGGTACAGAGGTACTAAGCCCACGCACCACAACGAAGAGTAGTCCCCGCTCTCTGCAACTAGAGAAAGCCCACGGGCAGCGACGAAGACCTAACGCAGCCAAAAATAAATTAATTTTAAAAAATAATGCTAAAAAAATACATAAACAACAAGGACCCACTGTATAGCACAGGGAACTATATTCTATATTTTGTAATAACCTGTAATGGAAAAGAAGCTGAAAAAGAATATATGTGTGTGTGTGTGTGTGTGTGTGTGTGTGTGTGTGTGTGTATATAAAACCGAATTACTTTGCTGTACACCTGAAACTAACACAATATTGTACATCAACTATACTTCAATAAAAATTTTTTTAAAAATCTGCTCTAAACATTCAAGAGCAGGTTTTTGTGTGGACATAAGTTTTCAACTTCTTTGCATAAACACCAAGAAGAGTGATTGCTGGATCATATGGTAAGATGTTATTTAGTTTGTAAGAAACCACCAAACTGCCTTCCAAAGTGGCTGTATCATTTTGTATTCCCACTAGCAATAAATGAGAGTTCCTATTGTTCCACAGCTTGTCAGCATTTGGTGTTGTCAGTGCTTTGGATTTTAGCTAATTCTAATTAAGTGGTGCATAGTGGTATTAATATCACATTGTTGTCTCTCTTTTTCTTTTGGCTGCACCAGGTCTTAGCTGCAATATGTGGACTTCTTTGTTGCGGCACGCGAACTCTTAGTTGTGGCATGCATGCGGGATCAAGTTCCCTGACAAGGATTGAACTGAGGCCCCCTGCATTGGGAGCGCAGGGTCTTACCCACTGTACCACCAGGGAAGTCCCTCACTGTTGTCTTCATGTGACATTCTCCTATGACCTAAGATGCTGAATCATACTGCTTTTTTATGCTTGATTTCAATCCAAGGCTAAAGTTATCTCTGAGAAGTGGAATTATGGGTGGTTTTATTATCTTTACAATTATTTGCACTTTACTTTCCTGCACCTGTAGCAGTTTGCCAACTGTATTAAAAGTTATAAGAGAAAAAATTATTTTTAAGACTTGGAATTTATGACTTTTCTAACTGGTCTGTTACCTTCTTTCTTTTTTTTTCCTTTTTTTTCCTTCTTTCTTTTTAAAAGTTAATACTAATCTAGTTGATATGCTGAATTATTTATTTTATGAATCACTGTAAATCATCTGATTTATTAATTAAGGATCCTAAATATTGACGCCAAGATAAAAGCTTTAGAGTTTCAAGTTATCCATTTTTATAGTTGAGCACGACATCTCAAAATCAGATGATTAGGAACGTCTTCTAATAATCACCTGGTGCTCACTACAGTGAGCTTCTGTTTTTGTGACTTTTCTAATACGTACAGAATCACTTTCTTCTAGTAATATATTTTATTTTATTTTATTATTTATTTTTTTGGCCACGCTGTGTGGCTTGCGGGATCTCAGTACCCTGACCAGGGATTGAACCCGGGCCATGGCAGTGAAAGCCTGGACTCCTAACCTCTAGGCCACCAGGGAACTTCCCCTTCTAGTATTTTATTTTATTATTATTATTTTTTTACCATGCTGCGCAGCATGTGGGATCTTACTTCCCTGACCGGGGGTCAAACCCGTGCCCCCTGCATTGGAAGTTCGGAGTCTTAACCACTGGACCACCAGGGAAGTCCCCCACTATATTGCTATGTGAAGATAATGATGCATAATTTATATAATCTCAATTATCATAAGTTGAATTTTGAAAATTACTTCTAGGTTACTAATTCTAGCACAAATCCTGTCATTCTCAATTGTACTCCTCAAGTAATATATTGTCTAGTGTCTATCATAGAGCTATATTTTATGTAAGCTCTAGGATATTTAGCACAGTTTTAATAATTTATAAGATTCAATTAGCATCCTATATTTAACCTATCTTGTCTAAGATTTATTATAAAACAGTAAAAACTTGAAAATGTGCTTGAATTAGCATTTAGTAGTATCTTTGCTGGTTTTACTGAAGTGTTGAATAACAGGTCACCTCCAGCCCTTTGTCTTTGAATTGTCAGATCCTTGAAATAAATCCATTGTAAGTGACACGTCATTCTATGCAAGCTCATAATTAGTTTTCTATTTTAACATATTACATACAGGAACTTTATATGTCATACCATTTTTACCTTCAAATCTATTGCTTGAATGGAACTTAAATCATTATGCAACTTAATATATCATTTATATCCCATAATGGTAATCATAAATGTGTTTGTGTATTAGACACCTAACCATTCTCTTTTTTTTTTTTTTTTTTTTGGCCTCACCACACAGCATGCGGGATCCTAGCTCCCCTGACCAGGGATCAAAACCACACCCCTCCTGCACTGGAAGCGTGGAGTCCCAACCACTGGACAGCCAGGGACGTCCCATATCCATCGCTTTAAATAGTAGAATTCAAGTGAATTGAGGACAAATACATATAATTTACGTCTAAAATATACAATGAATTTCTCTATGAAACATCTCTTATCAATACCTCTTATGATGTCTCTTATCAATATCTTTCAAACATTCCTCAATAGAAAATACAATTGATGATAAAATATAGGTTAATACTGACTTTGTTAACAAAATGCCAGAGAGCAGGTTTTACTCTGTCAAGTTGAGTAGATTGAGTCCCAACAAACATAATAAAAGAAAAAAATTAACTTTCCATCACCATTCAAGCATCACTTAGCAAATATTTATTTTCTTTCCAATAGTGAAAAAATGCTCATATAAGGTACAAAAGGCCTAGGGGAAGTGTAGAAATGTGGGAAAAGTGGGCTAAAGAAAATGTGGTATATATACATATACACAATGGAATATTATTGAACCATAAAAAAGAAGGAAGCCTTGCCATTTGTGACAACATGGATGGAACTTGAGGGCGTTATGCTAAGTGAAATAAGCGAGAAATACCATGTAATTTCACTTATATTTGAAGTCTAAAAAAGGAAACGAAAAAAAATTCCCAAACTCAGACAGAGAACAGATTGGTGATTGCCCGGGGGCAGGGAGGAGGTGGGGTAGGTGAAATGGGTGAAGGGGGAGTCCAAAGGTACAAACCTCCAGTTATAAAATGAGTCCTGGGGATGTAATGTACGATATAGTGACTATAGTTAATAATACTGTGCTGTATATTGGAAAGCTGCTAAAAGAGTAAATCTTAAAATTTCTCATCACAAGAAAAATAATTTGTAAATATGTGCGCTGATGGATATTAACCAGACTTTTTGTGTTTATCATTTTGGAATATATAAAATATATACAAATATCGAACCGTATATTGTACACTTGAAACTAATATAATATGTCAATTATACCTGGAAAAAAAAAAAAAAGCTTAGACATAAGCCACTGAAACCTGGATGGCAGGGCTTTCCTCAGCTGCTACGTCTCTCCCCACTCGCCAGATATTTCATATTCATACACAACCTCACAGGTTGGAATATTTTAGATAAGTACACACACAAATGGCAATCTGCTATCTGCCATTTGGGCAATACGAACATCCTGCAGTGGACCGTTGTAGGTAGATGTCTTCTGCCCATTCAATACCCCAACCTCATTCTCATTGTGCTGGGATACTCCTTGCCAATTTCACGTGGTCCTGATGGGGCTGTAAACTCACTGCCACAGGGGCAGCCAGGAGACCCAGACTTGTCAAAGTACCCGGTACCCCCAGGCTCAGTGATGACTGAGGGGTGTTGCAGACATAAGATCCAAAAAAGAACAAGCAGAGTCCACTTTAAGATGGCTTTACAAACACTGGGAAAGGGTTTTCTTGGGGCTGCGAAGCTGGGAAGTATAGCTGTCAGTGACCTTCTTGCTCACCATTTGGGGAGAATTTGTAGAATAAAAGCCAAGCAGAGCTGGGAGGGGAAGACAGAGCCCTGACTACCACCACCTTTGAGCCCTGTTTCCAGCTTTTCTGAAGCCAGTGCCACCTCTGACTCTCTGGTTTTATAAACCAACTAATCCCTTTTAGCTTAAGTTAGTTTTACTTGCAAACAGAAATAGCCCTAATACAAAGCCCGGGTCTAGCTCGAAACATGGAGAAATGGGAAGGATGTTTGCAAACATTAAAAATTATCTGAATTGCTTCTCAGACTTTTGGCTAAGATCAAGTGTAAAAATAATCTGAAATTCCTTTTTGATGACTGGGGAGATTTGTCACTGATCTCAAAACAATTCTAACTATAATCCCATATTTATTCTAAATAGGAATTGTATTTCCTCTTAATTTTTAGTTAGCAGTTTAAATGACTTCCTCTCTTTCTGCAAGAGAATTAAAGTTTGTACATATTGTTGTTGTTCCCTTGTTGTATTATTCTCCCAGACAAGTATTTACACTCCTGATACCGAGTTACAGCTGAAAATTACTTTGTCTCTGTCCTTCTGGAAAAGAAGGAGAAATAACATCGCTCGTAACCTAAGAAACTTGGAAATGCATTAAACCACTCATCCTCAGATGATTCTGGCTCTGCGTCAGAATCGTCTGGGAGAGCTTTATTCCCCTAAAATATGAATTCTGGCTCCATTCCAAATCTTACTGGAAGGAGACTGAGTTGAATTGATTTAACACTCAGCAATGCTATAGTGAAAGAAGTTATAATTTTTTCTTAAAGAGACAGAGATATTATCTCTTCCGTCTCTGGGCAGCATCCACGAGCTCATGAAAATCTGTTCAGCTTTGTGAATAGAGGAAGACTGAGCTACAGATGTAATTCCGGGAGCATCAAAATGAGAATAATGAGAATACACACATATATATTTCTACAAATATTCTACGGCTTTGTTCTGTAATGCAATGAAGTTGCTTGGAAAGAGTTTGATCCTCTTGACACTTGCCTTTTGGGCTTTTTGTGGTGGGCACAGAGTTTGGGATTCATTTTTCCTCACTACTTAGGCTCTCTTGAATATTCCACCCTATGCCCAGGAATTACAGGGTTTTCCACTCTGGCTGGTGAGAACACAAACTCTTCCCAGCTTTTCATGATCTCTGGGAGTTGCTCTTTTTGGGCCGTTGCTTCCCCAGCCCCAGATGGGTTCCTCACACGCTGAGGACTTGCTGGCTGCCACCAGCAAGTGGTACTGGAGCTCTCTCCACGGCGCTTCTGCTCCCCAGAGCTTGGACCTGACAACTCTCGTCACCCTGGGCCTCCCTTGTCTTCCAGCTTTGTCTCCTCACATCAGGAGGCGGCTGGGCTCCACCTGGTTCCCCTCTCTGCACAGCAGCCTGGAAACACTCGCCAGGCAGAAAGCTGTGCTGAGTGTAGGGTTTGCCACATCCGTTTCCCTTCTCTCAGGACCACGTCCTTTCTTGCCTGAGAGTCCATGTTTTGGAAACCGTTGTTTCATATATTTCATCTAGCTTTTTAGTTCTTTCCATTCTTTTCTGTTCTTTTACTTCTTTAAATTGATCCTGGCTACTTCATCTTGGCTGAAGAAGTTTGTGACTTTTAAAAAAGACATTCTACTTTGGCAAACTGGTGGGGGATGGTAGCAGGGGCTTCCTCTTGTGCTTACCCAATATGGTGGCTTTGACCGCACCCCTCCTGATGGACTCGTATAAGGTTTACTTCAACTGCCATCTAAGTCAATCCCAGGTATACATCCAGGTATGGGGGAGTAACCACAGAGCAGGGTCACAGACCCAGTGGACCCACTGTAAACTAGAAGTTGCCAAGGACCCTATTTATTTCCTGACCCCCCCATGTATGACCTCTCTGATAGGGGAGCCATGATGATATTTCAGGCTTCTTCTGTCCAGCAGTCCAAGAAATGTCTGGGTATCCTCCTTTCCTCACTGTATAATCACCTGACTAACTAACTGTAGGTAACTTCGGTGAAGAACTGGGGGCATCGTTATAGTAGCTACTTGACATGGTGTTGCAGGTTTCTTCCTCTGGGGGCTGGAACCAGCCTTACAGTCCATGGGTCCTGGGTCTAAATAGTATTTCTTGTCTGAAAACATGGCAAGTCATGTAATTTTATCGAGCTGACCACATTTAATCGAGCTCAGCCTCCTGTTCAACCATTCTTGCATTTATTTATGACAAATAAAATGTTATATATTTAAGGTGTACAACGTGATGTTCTGATACATTGATATGTATACACTGTGAAATGATTACCACAACCAAACGAATTAACATATCTATAACCTCCCATAGTTACCATTTGTATGTGTGTGTGTGTGTGTGTCTGTGTGTGTGAGAGACACTTGAGATTTACACTTAGCAAATTTCAAGTACATAATTATTTTTAACTATAGTCACTATGCTGTACATCAGGTTTACTCTCGCTTTCATTTAATGATATATAATGAGCAATATCCTCATTGGTTGCTTCTGTTTTACTCCTTTGGGGCTCTATGTTCTAACCATCTCCAGAATTCTCTGAAGTTCAAGCCCCTTCAGCTGCAAATCTAGACCGTTATTACAATAATTAAGACTCCTTAGGACGTAGACAGAAGGGAGTCCATGGACACTGGTGGGGGAAATGTCAATTGGGGCAGCTACTGTGGAAAACAGTATGGAGCTTCCTCAAAAAGCTGAAAGTAGAACTACCATATGACCCAGAAATTCCACTCCTGGGTATATATCTCTAATTAGAAAAGATACATGCACCCCAATGTTCACAGCAGCATTATTTACAATAGCCAAGATATGGAAGCAGACTAAGTGTCCATATACAGATGGATGGATAAAGAAGATGTCACACACAACACACACACACAAAATGGAATACTACTCAATCATAAAAAAGAATGAAATTTTGCCATTTGCAACAACATGGATGAATTTGGAGGGTATTATGCTTAGTGAGGTAAGTCGGAGAAAGGCAAATACTGTATGCTATCACTTATGAGGAATCTAAATAATAAACTAGTGAATATAACAAAATAAGCAGCAGACTTACAGATGAAGAGAACAAACTAAAGGAGAGAGGGAGGGGGAGGGGCAAGATATGGGTAGGGTATTATTAAGAATAATATGCCAACAAATTGAATAAACTAGGAGAAATGGTTAAATTCCTAGAAACATATAACCTGCCAAGACTTGAATCATGAAGGAACAGAAAATCTGAGCAGATCAATAATGAGTAAGGAGATTGGTTCAGTAACCAAAGTCTCCCAACTAAAAAAAAAAAAAAACCTGGGACCAAATGGTTTCTTTGGTGAATTCTACTAAATATTTAAAGAAGAATTAATGCTGATCCTCTCAAACTCTTCCAAAAATTGAAGACGGAATACTCCCAAACTCAATTTTACGGGGCCGGCATTACCCTGATACTAAAGCCAGATAAGGACACTACAACATATAAAGCTACAGGCCAACATCACTGATGAATACAGATATAAATATCCTCAAGAAAGGGCTTCCCTGGTGGCACAGTGGTTAAGAATCTGCCTGCCAACGCAGGGGACACAGGTTCGAGCCCTGGTCCAGGAAGATCCCACATGCCATGGAGCAACTAAGCCTGTGTGCCACAACTACTGAGGCTGTGTGCCACAACTACTGAAGCCTGCACGCCTAGAGCCTATGCTCTGCAACGAGAAGCCACTGCAATGAGTAGCCCCCGCTCACTGCAACTAGAGAAAGACCACGTGCAGCAACAAAGACCCAGCACAGCAAAAAATAAATAAATAAAAAATAAATATATTTATTTAAAAAATAAGATAAAAAATAGAATTACCACATGATCCAACAATTCCACTTCTGGGTATACATCCAAAGGAAATTAAATCAGGATCTCGAGGAGATATCTGCACTCCCATGATCACTGTAGCATTATTCACAATCACCAAGACGTGGAAACAACATAAATGTCCCTCTATAGATGAATGGACAAAGAAATTGTGAGATTTTATATATATATATTATAAAATGGAATCTTTTCCACCCAAAACAAAAAAGGAAATCTTGCCATTTGCTTCAACAGGGATGGACCTTGAGGGCATTATGCTAAATGAAATAAGTCAGACAGAAAAAAACAAATACTGTATATGATATCACTCAAATGTAGAATATAAAAAAGCTGAACTCATAGAAACAGAGCAGAATGTTGGTGGTTACTAGGGGCTGGAGGTAGGGGAAATGGGGAGATTTTAGTCAAAGAGTGCAAACTTCCAGTAAGATGAATAAGTTCTGGGGATCTAAATGTACAGCATGATTACTGTTAATAATACCATATTATAGGGAGTTCCCTGGTGGCCTAATGATTAGGATTCTGGGTTTTCACTGCCATGGCCCAGGTTCAATCCCTGGTCGGGGAACTGAGATCTCACAGGCTGTGCGGCTCAGCCCAAAAAAAAAAAAAAAAAAAAAAATATATATATATATATATTATATTGAATATATATTCAATAATTATATATATTAAAATATATATAAAGTTGCTAAGAGAGTAGATCTTAAATATTCTCAGAGCTCTCTCTGTCTCTCTGTGAGCTCATGAAGACGAGATCATGTGAGCAGAGGATGGCAGCTGCCTACCAGAAGAGGCTTCAGAATGAAATCCACTTTGCCAACACCTTGATCTTAGAGTTCCCAGCCTCCAACACTGTGAGAAACTAATTTCTGTTGTTTCATCCACTCATCTATGGGATTTTGTTATGGCAGCCCAAACTGACCAAGACAGAGGTCAACACAATCTATTAACAACCAGCCAATTCCATTGTCCTTATATTCATTGTTCTCTCATATTTTCCAAAGGCTTGAACCATTGTACTGTACAAGGCAGTCTCCTCCAGTGGAACATTCTTCCAAGTCACCACCTCACTGTCAGGGCGAGTGAGTGACCGGGTCGCAAAACTCCATCTTATCATCTTCTTGACAACACCCAGTGCCAACTCTGCTGATTCCGGTTGTGCAGGAAGCAGACACTGAGTTACGGGTGTGAGAGGTTTGTTGAGGGGAGGGGGTTGTGTAATGCTTGAAAGATAAAGACGGATGGCGCTGGGAAAACCAAGCCATGATGCAGATCTGAAACCTGTGAAGGGAAAGGGAGTAGGAAGCAGACTTGGGTAGGGAGAGCATGAGATGCAGAGGGGCAGATCTGACAAAGTCTCACCACCCTAATGGGAAGACCTAGAGCAAGGATTACTTATTAGAGAAGTCCCACTTTGAGCTGAAGGGGCCAGGCCTCCACATGCTCAGTTACTGGCTGGCGGATGCTTGGGAAAAGGGTGACTGGCTCTAAAAACAGAGGCAGATTATCCCTGAAGGGCTACAGTTGGTGGATACCAGCTAACTGCACTGCTTGCACCTGACCAGCAAGTTATTTCACAAAGGGAGATGGGAGCAGTTCACCCCCGTGGTGACACACTCACCTTTTGGTTACTCGAGATACATTTTTTAGAGTGGAATGTATACATTTCAATAGATCAGAAATTGCCTGGCAATATGTAGAATTTAGTAATTCAAATAGAAACCAAAGGACTGATCATTTTGAACCAGCATAAGCTCACCAAAAACAAGTTGCACCAGAAAACCGGCATCTCCTTTCTTTGATAAAGCTAGACAGAAATATGGTCTGAGTGGTGATAGTTTAATGTGTGACAGAAAAGTATTAGATAGCAGTTTAAAGAATACACTGAGCTACAGATACTAAATAGGATTCTGTAAGCTGCTGTCCTCTGCTTGTTTAAACATCGAAAGAGGTAGAACAAATGCTTCAAGGTGATACCGAAAAGGAGGCAGAAAGTATGTTGCAAGATGGAGAAAGAAAACAAAAAACACAAGGCTCAATAGAATGGCAGGACTAAACAAGATGAAGCCTTACACGAATAAATAACATACTTTACTTGGGACCAAACAATAATAATAATTTTTTTTAAAAAAACCTATACAGATATAAGCAAAATGAAAAACATAGCTTTACCGATCAAAATCACGTGTGATGTGGCTGCCCAAAAAAGTGAGTTCAATCACAGGTGTTACTCAAAGCAGTGTCTAAACCAGTGTTTTCCAAATTTGCTCTAAACAGCAAACCCTTTCTCCTAACGCAAACATATGCAGAACATCAATATGAAATACATTCAAGTGTGTCCCTGAGGTACCTCCAAGGAATTCCTAGAGCTGTGAGAAACAGCTTAAAATTCTCTGACCTAAACCGGAGAGTAAATTCCATTCTCTTTGTCTATCAGAGTATTTGAAGGAGTAAGATCAATTCTGGTTACCACACTTTAAAGCATCCTTGAAAATCTTGACCCTACAAAAGAATGACAAAAGGATATGAAAATGTGTCATGTAAAATGCCAGTGGGGGAGATGTTTTCCTGAAAGAGAAATATGTTCTCAAAACATTTGGAAACATCTGGAGAAGGGACTAGGATTAAGTCTATGTGTCTCCAGATGGCAGAACTAGAAAAAAGAGATGAGCAGTGTGTATTAGTTTCTTAGGGCTGCTGTAACAAATGACCACAAACTGGATGGTGTTTATTCTGTCACCGTTTTGGAGCTACAAGTCCAACATCAGCTGTCAGCAGGATTGTGCTCTCTCCACAGGCCCTAGGGAAGACTCCTTCCCTGCCTCTTCCACCTTCTGGTGGTTCCCGGCAATCCTTGGTGTTCTCCCCGTGTGTGTCTCTGCTCCAATCGTAGAACACCACCACTCATATCGGATTAAGGTCCACTCTACGCCAGTATTATCTCACCGACTAATTGTATCTGCAACCACTCTATTTCCAAATACAGTCACATTCTGAAGTACTGGGAGTAAAGACTTCAACACAAATCAGTCCAACATGGAGACAGATTTCAGTTCAGAAGAAATAACTTGTTAATAATAAGGTTTATTCAAAAGTGCAATAATTGTCTGAGTTAGGTTAATTCCCATCAGTGAAGGTAGTCAGGAGTGATCGCTTCAAAGACGTTGAGAAATAATTCATTTGGTTAGCTTACTGGACTAGAAAATATTAAATTCCTTTCCAGCTTTTTGACAATAGGCAATAATAGCTCATGAACTAAGAAAATATCACACTAAATATTTCATTATCATTGTCACCTAAAAACTTCAGCTTGCATCTCCTCTCAGTAATTGACTATATAAGCTACCATACTTGGTGCTATGGGGAATATAAACATATCTCCTCTCCCAAATCTGCTTCTCCTCCTTGTGTTTCGGTGAAGGTCACAGCTCTCCACTCAGTTGTCCAACCCAAGAATATGGGGGCGGGGGTCATTCGAAGTATAAGCATATTGACTGAGGGCATGAAAATTTTGGAGTCAGTCACTCAGGTTTAAGTTCAAGCTCTATCACTTTTCAGCTGTGATTCTGAGCAAGTTGATTACAGTTAAATTTGTCTATGTTCTCATACTCTATTTTAGGCCATCATCATCCTTTATCTTTTATTTGAAAGCCTCATAATTCTGTTTAATTGAGGTAAGATGTTCAATGAACTAAAATTATTTAAAGTGTCTAATGTAGAACAAAAGAAAAAAGTGTGTAATGAGTTTATATACACATACACACACGTATACATACATACGTATGTGTGTATATATATAATTATATACATGCACATCTGTGAAATCAAGACAATCAAGATAAAGAACATATCCATCACCTCTGAAAGTTTATTCATGCCTGTTCCCACTGCTCCATATCCTTTGGCAAACACTTATCTGATTTTTTTATTGAGGTTTAGCTGATTTACAACAGTATGTAAGTTTCAGGTGTACAACATATTAATTCACAATTTTTAAAGACTATGCTCCATTTGTAGTTATTAAAAAATATTGGCTATATTCCCTGTGCCATACAATTTGTAGCTTATTTTATACATAGTAGTATCTTTTAATCCCGTATCCACATCTTGCCCCTTTCCCCTTCCCTCTCCCCACTGGTAACCAATAGTTTGTTCTCTGTATCTGTAAGTCTGTTCTCTTTTGTTATATTCACCAGTCTTATTTATTAGATTCCACATATAAGTGATAACATACAGTATTTGTGTTACTGTCTGACTTATTCCACTTATAAAACCCTCCAAGTCTGTTCATGTTGTTGCAAATGGCAAAATTTCATTCTTTTTTATGGTGGAGTAGTATCCCATTGTGTATATATATACACCACATCTTCTGCATCCATCCATCCCTCCCCCCACCCTCTCCCCTTTGGTAACCATAAGTTTGTTTTCTATGTCTGTCTATGAGTCTGTTTCTGTTTTGTAAATTTCACTTGTATATTTTAGATTCCATGTAAATGCTATCATATATTTGTCTTCCTCTGTCTTACTTCACTTAGTATGATAATCTCCAGGTCCATCCATGTTGCTGCAAATGGCATTATTTCATTCTTTTTGATGGCTGAGTAATATTCCACTGTGGTGTGTGTTTGTGTGTGTGTGTGTGTGTGTGTGTGTGTAAACACTACATATTCTTTATCCAGTCCTCGGTCAATGGACATTTAGGTTGCTTTCATTTCTTGGCTATTGTAAACAGTGGGGCTATGAACACTGCGGTGCACGTATCTTTTTGAATTAGTTTTCTCTGGATATATGCCCAGGAGTGGGATTGCTGAGTCATATGGTAACTCTATTTTTACTTTTTTAAGGAACCTCCATACTGTTTTCCATAGTGACTGTATCAATTTACATTCCCACCAACGGTGTAGGAGGATTCCCTTTTCTCCACACCCTCTCCAGCATTTTTACTGTTTGTGGACTTTTTAGTGATGGCATTCTGACTGGTGTGGGGTGATACCTCACTGTAGTTTTGATTTGCATTTCTCTGGTAATTAGCGATGTTGAGCATCTTCTTTTATCAATTGTTTTCAATAATTTGCGTCATACTTAAGAAATCTTTGCCAAATTCAAGATGTCAGATTTTCTCGTTTTCTTAAAGCAGTTTCACAGTTTTTACTCTTAATTTAGGTCTATGATTCATCTGGAGTTAATGTTTGTATATGGTATGAGGTGGGATTTTTCTTTTTTGCAAGTGGCTCTTCAAATGTTCTAGTACGACGTGTTGAATATTCTTTTCTTCTAAAAGTGCCCTGGAATCTCTGTTGAAAATCAACTGACCCTACCTTTGGACTCTCCCTTCTGTTCCATTGATGTGTATGTCTATATTTATGCCAATACTTTGCAATCGATTCACGTCAGCATCATCTGTTGTCTGGATTAAGCCTCTTGTTTTCTCTGCCAGTTTTGTGACCTTTCCAAACACACACTCCAACCTGTGGCCAAGGTTAATTTTTCTGAAGTGCAAATCTGTCAGTCACTAATGCCCATAAGATAAAATCAAAACTCTATAACCTGGTCTCTCATGTTCTAGCTCTAGTTTTATCTCTTGACTTATTTCCACCACTCCCTCATCCAAATTGAATGCTACAAACACTGTTCTCTCTCACCCTGGGTTTTTGCATTTGCTGTGTGATTTATCTCATACGCCTGGCAAATACTCTCCACTTCCGCTGGAATTCTTTCCAGACTCCCTTAGTCAGCTTTGATTGTTCCTGGTTTTTGTTTTTTTAGTTAATTTTTATTGGAATATAGTTGATCTACAATGTAAATCATTTGTTTCTGCTGTACATATGTATATATATATACATATATATTCTTTTTTTAGATTCTTTTCCTGTATAGGTCGTTACAAAGTATTGAGTAGAGTTCCTGTGCTATACAGTAGGTTTTTTTTTTTTTTTTTGGTACGCGGGCTTCTCACTGTTGTGGCCCTTCCCGTTGCGGAGCACAGGCTCCGGACGCGCAGGCTCTGTGGCCATGGCTCATGGGCCCAGCTGCTCTGCGGCATGTGGGATCTTCCCGGACCGGGGCACGAACCCGTGTCCCCTGCATTGGCAGGCG